>NW_020664448.1:20577050-20615056 GCF_002925995.2 Terrapene triunguis
TTGGTTCACTTTTAGAGAGGTTACATTTTGTGTCCTTGAGATGACACAATAATTAATTTAGTGCACATCCACTGAGCAAATTCAGACAATAACCCTTTGTTTCTTGTCCTATTTCAGGACCTGCAACCTATATTGCCTATTGTTCTTTGGAAACTCAATTCCTAGCCCAATGCACCATCAAGGACTGTTCTAAAAGGGAGTGTTTCCATGATGAAGTTATGGTCAATGCTCTTGAGAGGGTAGACTAGCAGGTCCAGTACCAGAAGAAGAGGGATGAAAGACTAGAACAATGGCATGCTGACAGGCAGGAGGAAAGGCTGGGGCTTGCTGCCCAGGTGGAGGACTGGGTTTCAGCAAGGGAGCAGGTATTTGCAAAGCGAGGATGTGGAAAAAGCTAATGTACTCAATGCTTTTTTTGCCTCTGTCTTCACGAACAAGGTCAGCTCCCAGACTGCTGCACTGGGCAGCACAATATGGGGAGAAGGTGACCAGCCCTATGTGGAGAAAGAAGTGGTTCGGGACTATTTAGAAAAACTGGACGTGCACAAGTCCATGGGGCCGGATGCGCTGCATCCGAGGGTGCTAAAGGAGTTGGCGGATGAGATTGCAGAGCCATTAGCCATTATTTTTGAAAACTCATGGCGATCGGGGGAGGTCCCGGATGACTGGAAAAAGGCTAATGTAGTGCCCATCTTTAAAAAAGGGAAGAAGGAGGATCCGGGGAACTACAGGCCAGTCAGCCTCACCTCAGTTCCTGGAAAAATCATGGAACAGGTCCTCAAGGAATCAATTATGAAACACTTAGAGGAGAGGAAAGTGATCAGGAACAGTCAGCATGGATTCACCAAGGGGAAGTCGTGCCTGACTAACCTAATTGCCTTCTATGATGAGATAACTGGCTCTGTGGATGAGGGGAAAGCAGTGGATGTGTTATTCCTTGACTTTAGCAAAGCTTTTGATACAGTCTCCCACAGTATTCTTGCCGCCAAGTTAAAGAAGTATGGGCTGGATGAATGGACTGTAAGGTGGATAGAAAGCTGGCTAGATCGTCGGGCTCAACGGGTAGGGATCAATGGCTCCATGTCTAGTTGGCAGCCGGTTTCAAGCGGAGTGCCCCAAGGGTCGGTCCTGGGTCCGGTTTTGTTTAATATCTTTATTAATGATCTGGAGGATGGTGTGGACTGCACTCTCAGCAAGTTTGCAGATGACACTAAACTAGGAGGCGTGGTAGATACACTAGAGGGTAGGGATCGGATACAGAGGGACCTAGACAAATTAGAGGATTGGGCCAAAAAAAACCTGATGAGGTTCAACAAGGATAAGTGCAGAGTCCTGCACTTAGGACGGAAGAATCCCATGCACTGCTACAGACTAGGGACCGAATGGCTAGGTAGCAGTTCTGCAGAAAAGGACCTAGGGGTCACAGTGGACGAGAAGCTAGATATGAGTCAACAGTGTGCTCTTGTTGCCAAGAAGGCTAACGGCATTTTGGGCTGTATAAGTAGGGGCATTGCCAGCAGATCGAGGAACGTGATCGTTCCCCTTTATTCGACATTGGTGAGGCCTCATCTGGAATACTGTGTCCAGTTTTGGGCCCCACACTACAAGAAGGATGTGGAAAAATTGGAAAGAGTCCAGCGGAGGGCAACAAAAATGATTAGGGGTCTGGAGCACATGACTTATGAGGAGAGGCTGAGGGAACTGGGATTGTTTAGTCTCCAGAAGAGAAGAATGAGGGGGGATTTGATAGCAGCCTTCAACTACCTGAAGGGGGGTTCCAAAGAGGATGGAGCTTGGCTGTTCTCAGTGGTGGCAGATGACAGAACAAGGAGCAATGGTCTCAAGTTGCAGTGGGGGAGGTCCAGGTTGGATATTAGGAAACACTATTTCACTAGGAGGGTGGTGAAGCACTGGAATGCGTTACCTAGGGAGGTGGTGGAGTCTCCTTCCTTGGAGGTTTTTAAGGCCCGGCTTGACAAAGCCCTGGCTGGGATGATTTAGTTGGGAATTGGTCCTGCTTTGAGCAGGGAGTTGGACTAGATGACCTCTTGAGGTCCCTTCCAACCCTGATATTCTATGATTCTATGATTCTATGAAAGCAGTTCCTGGAAAATTAATGGCAGCCATGGGAGGAGGACAGAGCTCAACAGAGAGAACGGTTTCAGCAGCTCCTGTCCATTATGGCCAAAAAATAATGAGCCACTTTCACCTACAAGCACGTTCCTACTATTCCCCTCTTTCATTGGGCCATTCAAGTCCATAATGTGACAACACAAAGCATCCATGACTTCTGCTGTCTGGGTGCAACCAGCTCCCGCAGTGGTAGGTGCACTTTTTGGTTTAGGGTACTGATCCAGTATCCTCTTGCTGTCATACGTCCATTCAGGGGGAAATGGTTCACCTCCACCTTCCCAAAGATTGTGAAGAGCACAGCAAGCCACAGTAATGCAGACAGCATTATTAACACTGGCATCCAAATGGGTTTGCAGACATCTCCAACGTTATTTTATGCTGGCAAAAGGACAATCAACAATCATTCTACACATGCTGAGAATCTAATGACACCTATTTTTTGCTAAGACCTCTGAAATCAGGGTATGGTTTCATAAGCCAAGGCAAAATGGAGTATGTGAGATTCCCCAGAATAACAGTGGTGACAATAACACCATTTATGTCAATATCATTCGGCGGGAATACTGTCCCAGCCTATCTATGAATGTAAACTCCTAAGCAGCAAAAACACTCTGGCATTTTGAACTTTTCCAGTACAGCCCAAGTTGACATTCATAAATCTGCCTCTGTGGTCCACTAGTGCCTGCATAATAATGGAGTAGTATCCTTTGTGGTTTATGTACTCATGTGCTCCTTGAGGAGGACACACTATGGGCACATGAGTCCCATCAATGGCCCAGGCACAGGTAGAAAATCCCATTCTCTCAAACCAAGCAATTACCTCTGGAATATCTTTAATGCCTGCCATCTTGGGGTAAGCCACATGCTTGATTGCCTCAGTTACCTCCACCACCAGTTTACCCACAGTTGACTTTCCAACCCCAAACTGGTTGGCAATGGACCTGCAGCAGTCTGGGGTAGATAGCTTCCAAATAAATAAATAAATAAATAAATAAATGGAGATATACCTATCTCATAAGAACTGGAAGGGACCCCGAAAGGTCATCGAGTCCAGCCCCCTGCCTTCACTAGCAGGACCAAGTATTGATTTTGCCCTAGACAGTTATAGCAACCTGCTCTGGACCTCACTTGTGTCTCCACTGGAGGATCAGAATAAGCTGCTCACAAAGCTCCAGAAACATAGTTTTCTTCATACAAAAGTTCTGGACCCACTGTTCATCATCCCAGGTTTGCATGATGATGTGGCCCCACCAGTCTGAGCTTGTGGCCTTGTGCCAGAAGCTGTGGTCTATGTAGGGGGCATCGGCTGCTATGCCTGTTATACTGAGCAGCTTCTGCCAGTGTGACTCTGTGATGCCAGGGTACTCCTCCTCCATCTGCTGCAGCTCCATCAAGATATCCATCAGGTACCTTTGGTGGGACAGAAAATGTTGCTGAAAACTCCACCAGCATCTCGCAGATGCTCTCCCAGTTTCCTGACACAGGAGTGAAAGCGCAAGCAAGAGAAGTTCATCAAATGGTACTGCCTCCATGTTGCTGGCTCCGGTAGCTGGGAGCACACAGACCAAAATGACTGCTTGGCAGGGTGTATTAGTGGCTGTTCAAACTTTCCCACAGTGCACCACTGTCCTAGGGCTACAGTGGTCACATTTCAGGGGCATGCTAGAGACTCTGGGATATGGTTACTCTGACTTACAGGTGTGCGCTGCAGTGTAGACACGAGAACCCCAGGTTTGAGCACGGGTTAGAAAAGCCTTAACGTAGGGTTAAAAAATAATGTAGATGCTCAAGCCCAGGGTTCTCTAACAAGAGTCAGCTGACTTGAGTCCCACTAACCTGTAGCTTGCACTGCACTGTAGATAAACCCAAGAGGCTTTGGGGATAACAGATTGTCTGACTCTCCTCCCAGTCCTCTGGCTGCTGCAGTAATTACCCTTTACCTCTGAGGCTGAGAGAAAACAAGTAATACACTGGGCCTAATGAAATCCCTATTCTGACATTAAAGTACTGCTGGGTTACTCCATTCTTGGCTCCTTTTCATTATGAAAAGTTCCATCTATGGCTATACTTTGTTTCCTGGGCTTCAGCCAGTTTTCAGTTCAGTATTCTATTTCTTCTTTTGTTCAGCTACACTGTACTACAGTAGTTAATCTCTGATGTGTAATCATGTCAGAAAATAGAAGTGTACTATATCTAATGAATTTTCCTTATCTACAGTTATACAGTATCTTAAAAGAACTTCAGGAAATTAACTAAGCATGAGCTCTTGCCCTTGAATTGCAGTTGGCTATCAATAATCAAACTGTTCTTTTTCAGGGATTCTCCTACACTATCCATTATGGGAAATTCCAGGATTTTGGGGTAACAGATAACCTATCAGACTGAAATATATCAGTCTCCTCCTTTCAGAACTTAATCCTTGATTCTAAGCACCCCTACATCAGGACAAAACATGATCACTAAGATAACAGAACAGGAGGGGGAACAGAGACGGCCGCTCTCTCTCTCACCCTTTGTCCTATTTTAGCAACTCACTAGTTTATTAGTGCAAAACATTCAAAAATCTGTCTGCAGGGATTAAGAATGCATTCACTTAAAATACTCAGTGGTCTTTATCTTCCAGAATAATTCAAATGGTATTTTTGGTCTATTTTGGTGAAAAGATCCATATCTGGAGAAACAATATCATAATGAAAGCTGGGCAAAGAAAGGCAA
Organism: Terrapene triunguis; assembly: GCF_002925995.2. Classification (NCBI taxonomy): domain Eukaryota; kingdom Metazoa; phylum Chordata; order Testudines; family Emydidae; genus Terrapene; species Terrapene triunguis. Next base: position 20,581,899 of record NW_020664448.1, read on the forward strand.
TAATGTTTTATGGAGGCTTTTCTAATTTCAAAATCTGGTTTAGTTCCAAATCAGAACAAAACCCTACATTTTCAAAATTCTCCATGAAAGGGAATGGTGCTCTAGCTCTGGGGCAATCCACCTGGGGAGCTGTCCAAAAGCAGGAGCTCCTGGAAGTTGTGTGAGCCTAGGCAGTTGACGCACCATGCACCTGGGAGTCAGGACTCCCAGGGCTTTCAGGCTCCTGGCTCCTTGGTAGCACCCCAGATGGGCTGCCAAAGAGCTGGGTGGGTGAGCTGGTAAGAAACCAGGCAGCTTTCTGATAGAACCTTGCCTGGGTTCCATTGGAACTTCACTGAAATCAAACTGTCTCCTGGAAACAATTCGATTCCAATGAATCAGCAAATTCCAACACAAAAAATATTTCACCAGAATTTTTCCAACCAGCTCTAATAATAATGTAATACTTACTTAGGGCTAGATGTGACTTTAGGCACAGCCCAAAGTAAGACAAGAACCATGATCCAAATATTGAGCATGCCTGGAACTCAAGAGACTTGGGTTCAATTCCCTGCTCTGCCATAGACTTTCAGGTGTGACTTTGGGCAAGTTCTTTAGTTTCTCTCTGTGCTCCAGCTACTCATCTGTAAAATGGGGATAATAGCACTGCCCTACCTCACAGGGATGTTGTGAGGTTAAATACATTAAAGATTCTGAGGTGCTCAGACACTACAGTAATGGAGGCCATATATATACATAAGATAAACTGCACAGTCACAGGAGGCATGGAGACTCAGAAACATCCCCTGAGACACAATTTCTGCCCTGCTGCTTCTTTGCTCTGAGCTAACAGCAGTAGTCAAAGTGCACTAGGGAACTTTTAATGTGCCCATAGACAGTTAGCACCTGGCAAGCTGGAGCAGTGTAGATTTACACCCCAGCTTGCTGCACACTACTTGTTGACCTAGACGAGCCCAGAATCAATAGTTTTCTTCTGGATGGCTTGAAGGAGCGCACACACAGTGCACTTACGCCTGAGAAAGCAAGTCACAATGGCTTTCATTGCCTCTTGAGCACAAGTTTAGGGCTAGTCTACACTGGCAACGTTAAAGTGCTGCATAGTAGCAGCAGAGCACTGGGAGAGAGCTCTCTCAGCACTCTAAAAACCCACCCCCACGAGGGGTGTGGCTCCCAGCTCTGGTAGCGCGGCTCCCAGCGCTGGTGCATTGTCTACACTGGCGCTTTACAGCGCTGAAACTTGCTGCGCTCGGGGGGGTGTTTTTGCACACCCCGAGCGAGAAAGTTGCAGCGCTGTAAAGTGCCAGTGTAGACGAGCCCTCAGTTGAGCTAAATAAGGTATGTTCTCAGTTATCCAAGGGTGCACATGGCAGGGTACAAAACCTTTCAGACCCACATTTTTAAAAGGTGCATACATAAAATGAATGTGCAGTTACATCCCCAATTTGTGTGTGCAATTCCTGTGACTGTGCGTGAAAACTGGGTAATGGAAAGTGCAGTTGATAGCTTCATAGATTTGAGGGCCAGAAGGGACCATTATAACTATCTAGTCCAGGGGTTCCCAAACTTGGTTCGCGGCTTGTTCTAGTTTGACCTCCTGCATCACAGAGGCCATAGAATTTAACCAGTTGGTTACTCCATCAAGTAACTCAGCCATAACTACCACCGGAGCTAGAGCACATCTTTTAGAAAGGCATCTAATGTTTCTTATTACTTATGGTGGTTTGCTCACACATTTATCCAGTTTTTGTGCAGTCATGATAGCAGTGCATGCAAAACTTTTCCAGAAATCTGGCCCTCTGTGACTAACTTTGATTAAATGTTCTGACTTGGAAAAAATTCTAAAGAAGTTCTGCATGTTCACTTATGTTGCATAAATACATGGAACAAGCCTCCTAAGAATAAAGTTCAAAGTGAAGAATTCTCTTATGGATAAGAAACACAGGCCTTGTCTACACAAGAAAGTTGCACATGTAAAAGTTAAAGCATGGATTTAAACCAATATAGTTAAATCAGTGCAAAACGCTTTGTAGACACTCTTATTTCTGTAAAGGAGTTGCTTATTTTGTCCTAGTTACACCTGTTCCTAAAAAGACTTATGCTGAAATAAACTACCCTTGTACCAAAATAAGTGTCTACATAGCTTTTTACACTGGCTTAACTATATTGGTTTAAATTCACACCTTAACTTGTACAGGGAAACATTCCAGGCCACGGATGAGAGTAAAGTGCATGTGCTTAAATTCAAAATAATGTAGATGGAAGGAACAGAGAGAAAATTGCCTTTTTGTTCTGGTGTTGTGTGCAGTGCTAAATACCACAGTGATAAAGACCATAGATAAAGAGATTAGACAAATAATAACAGGCTGGCCTAGCAACCCATTAAATTGACTAGCTCATCTGGCATTAGCACAATTCTCCAGCAGTCCAATCTGGGCCTGTATTTGTTCTGTTCACTCCAAGCAAAATGTATAAACAGCCTTTAAACATTAGCCTTCTTCATCAGCCACCATGATACAGCCAGTAATCAGGGAATACCTTGCAATTCAGACACACCAAGTTGGCCTGAAGACCACCAAGCCTGGGCTCTGAGAGACTACGTGGAGCAGTTGGGAAGGAACTGAGAATACCGGGCTGCAAATAGCCAAGAGTTTAATACTAAGGACAACCCAAATGCCCCAAATGATCTCAGCGGTGGCAGGGTACATAAGCACTGGGTTATATGGACACGTGGGGCCTTAGCCCCATCCATGTTCTGGAAAGCAGGCCCAGACCCACCAATGTTTGAGCCAGGGGCACAACACAAATTTTGCCAACGAGGGCGCCTAGGTTACCTGCCCAGCCGCTGCAAATTTGATTGGCATTACGAACTGGCGCACATGATGGAAGGGCAGCTGGGCCAAATTTGACTGCTGGGTGACCTAGCATGTGGGGTCACAATGCCATTCAAATTTGGTGCAGGTGCCCCTCTGTCACCCCATGACTACTGGGGATAGGGGAGTTCACCCCCTGACCTATGGGGCTCTACCAAAAAATTTACAAACCCAGCTACTATAGCAGTGGAATGTGGGGGAGAACCAGGTCTCAGACCACTCAGGGCTTTACTAAATTGCACCTGAAAGTTAATCAGAAGCCAGCATTGGCTATGGCTCTACCCTCTCCACAGTCAAATCCCTCCTGTAGACTTCCTATCTGCTATCATGCATTTGGAGAAAAAAAAAACAGTAGATGGCTTATACTGGAAAGTTTGAGAGATAATCCCATGCTACCACAGGCAATCATCTGCTTGATAACTTTTCATATATGTTGTACCCATTTTCCTTTGCCATCTATTCATCTGTCAAGACTGTGAGCTCCTCAGGGCAAGGACTGTACCTTCTTTTTTTTTTTTTTTGAAAGCACCTTGCATAATTATGAGTGTCTACTTCCACATGAGCATGACTATATATAAGTAATCATATGGATCAATTGTGTTATGCTCATGGTGGCTCAACCCACTAAGAAGGCTGACTTTGCACTTGATTTAGCTTCATGGTGGATGACTTGTAAAAGGTCTCATAATATATGCATATTGAAAGCTTTTTCGTGTTCCCCTTTAAGATGTGAGTTTCTTGGCATTAACGAGCCTTGAGTTATGATGTTACAGATGAACTTTGATCTCTTTTCTTGGCTCTATTAGCTTTTGCAGACTGCAATTTTTAAAAAAAAGAAAACACACATAAAGATTCCTGGGGTGGGGGGAAAGAGATATTTTGTGGGGGAAAAAACGGACAAACACATTTTTAAATGAAAGGTGTGCTGCTAAAAGTCAGGCTGCAGAAACAGTGACTGCCCTTTTAGAAGAAACTTTAACCGAGCAACTAAAACAAAGAATAGAAAGCAAAATGAAAATCACTCTACGAGTGAATACAAAGAAAGAACTGGATAAAGAAATAGAGGCAATAGCAGACACGAAAAAAGTGTGAATAGTGGTCACCATGAAAATTCATACAGTTTTACCTTTTGCCTGATAAACACATATCTCTGTGATTAGTACTGGAAACACTGCAGTAATGTTAATTACTTAGGGTACGTCTTCACTACCCGCCGTATCGGCGGGTAGCAATCGATTTATCGGGGATCGATATATCGCATCTCGTTAAGATGCGATATATCGATCCCCGAACGCGCTCACCGTCAACTCCGGAACTCCACCAGAGTGAGCGGCGGTAGCGCAGTCGACGGGGGAGCCACGGCCGTCGATCCCGCGCTGTGTGGACCCCAGGTAATTCGATCCAAGATACTTCGACTTCAGCTACGCTATTCGCGTAGCTGAAGTTGCGTATCTTGGATCGACCCCCCTTCCCCCCCAGTGTAGACCAGCCCTTACAAACATGACATGTAAAAGGCCTGGTTTTCAAAGGTGCTCAGCATCTGCGTCTCCCATTGACTTCCATTAGAACTGTGGGTCCTAAGCACCTCTGAAAATCAGGCTCAAAAGCACTTACTGCATTTTTATTTTGTTAAATGGTTTTCACTTTTATCCAATGTAAGCAATAAACCAAGTCTCTTTTATAGTGGATCAAAGTATTTTCTCTCAAGAAAGTTAATGGGGTTGCACTAGTGTAACTGAGAGGAACTAGGTTTAGTATGTTGCATTCTTTTCCCAGCACTCTCAATCATAATACTCACTGGTCTAATGTTTCAATGTTCCTTGGCATAACCTTCCCTGTATAATATATCTCTGTTGAAAGTGTTGCTGGGCAGAGCTACAATAATAATGGCAGTTGGACAGTAGCAATAATCAGAATAAAATGGCACCATTTCAAAACTATATAATTGTTTAGAACTGACGATTTTTAATTAATTTGACATTTCCACATTTATTTTCAATCTGAATCAGAACAAAAACAAATATTTTTGAAAATTTCCAAAAAATGGAATTCCAAAAAAGATTCTTCGATTTGGAAATTTGAAATTCTGAAATGAAATTTCAAAATTTTCTGACACAAATTTTTGTTCATTTTGAAATATTTCAGGAATTTTTGTCAAATCGATACATTTAGCTAAATGTTCTGATTTTGACAAAAACAGCCTTTTTCACCAAAAAAAAGGTGATCATAGAATCATAGGACTGGAAGAGACCTTGAGAGGTCATCTAGTCCAGTCCCCTGCACTCATGGCAGGACTAAATATTATCTAGGCCATCCCTATTAGGTGTTTGTCTAACCTGCTCTTAAAAATCTCCAATGATGGAGATTCCACAACCTCCCTAGGCAATTTATTCCAGTACTTAACCACCCTGACAGTTAGGAAGTTTTTCCTAATGTCCAACCTAAACCTCCCTTGCTGCAATTTAAGCCCATTGCTTCTTGTCCTATCCTCAGAGGTTAAGAAAAACAATTTTTCTCCCTCCTCCTTGTAACAACCTTTTATGTACTTGAAAACTGTTATCATGTCCCCCCTCAGTCTTCTCTTTTCCAGACGAAACAAACCCAATTTTTTCAATCTTGCATCATAGGTCATGTTTTCTAGATGTTTAATCATTTTTGTTGCTCTTCTCTGGACTTTTGCGAATTTCTCCACATCTTTCCTGAAATGTGGTGCCCAGAACTGGACACAACACTCCAGTTGAGGCCTAATCAGCGCGGAGTAGAGCGGAAGAATTACTTCTTGTGTCTTGCTTACAGTACTCCTGCTAATACATCCCAGAATGATGTTTTTTTTGTTTGTTTGTTTTTTGCAACAGCGTTACACTGTTGACTCATATTTAGCTTGTGGTCCACTAAGACCCCCAGATCCCTTTCCGCAGTACTCCTTCCTACGCAGTCATTTCCCATTTTGTATGTGTGAAACTGATTGTTCCTTCCTAAATGGAGTACTCTGCATTTGTCCTTACTGAATTTCATCCTATTTACTTCAGACCATTTCTCCAGTTTGTCCAGATCATTTTGAATTTTAATCCTGTCCTCCAAAGCACTTGCAACACCTCCCAGCTTGGTATCATCTGCAAACTTTATAAGTGATGCACATTTTCTGACCAGCTCTAGTCAGAATGTGACCTTAGATATTCCTGTGCAAATCTGAGTAACCCCACTGGGAATTCAGGCCCTGAAGGAAGGGTTTATCCGAAAGAGTAGTGGAGTGAAAACCTGAGAGAGGAAGAGTAGGAAAAGGCTCAGGGAAATGGCAGCAAGGTTTCACACTGCAGGCCTTGGCTGTTGACTAGAGGGTCCCTGAGCTGGAGTTCCCCTTGCAGACACTGGGGAAGTGGCACAGTCTAGGCAGTGCAGGAGAAGATTGCCATTTTGGATGGAGAGACTTTGATAACCCCCAAAATACAGAAAACACACAGGGTATGTGTACACTGCAATTAAACACCTGTGGCTGGCCTGTGTCAGCTGACTTGGCTCTACGGGCTTGAGCTGTGGGGCTGTAAAATTGTGGCATAGATGTTCAGGCTCAGGCTGGAGTCAGATTCTGGGACCATCCTCTCTCACAGGGTCCCAGAGCTTGGGTTCCAGCCTAAGCCTGCACATCTACACTGCAATTTTACAGCCCCGCAGCCTAAGCCCCATAAGTCCAAGTCAGCTGACCTAGGCCAGCCTTGATTGTGCCTTGGGTCTTTTATTGCAGTGTACATGTACCCTTGTGGTCATCAGTGAGACAGATCAGCCTGTTCATGATATCAGCTGATCTTCAGCTAGGTGAAGAGTTATATGAAGAGGTGTTTAGGGACCCAGCAACCCCTTAACGTAAGGAAGATTAACTTTATGTACTCATGTACACACAGTGTTCTTGCCAGCAAGTTAAAGAAGTATGGATTGGATGAGTGGACTATAAGGTGGATAGAAATCTGGCTAGATCGTCGGGCTCAACGGGTAGTGATCAATGGCTCGATATCTTGTTGGCAGCCAGCATAAAGCGGAGTGCACCAAGGGTCGCGTCTGGGGCCGGTTTTGTTCAACATCTTTATTAATGATCTGGATGATGGGATAAATTGCACCCTCAGCAAGTCTGCAGATGACACGAAGCTGTGGGGGAGAGGTAGATATGCTGGAGGGTAGGGATAGGGTCCAGAGTGACCTAGACAAATTGGAGGTTTGGGCCAAAAGAAATCTGATGAGATTCATCAAGGACAAGTACAGAGTCCTGCACTTAGGAAGGAAGAATCCCATGTACCACTACAGGCTGGGGACTGACTGGCTAAGCAGCAGTTCTGCAGAAAAGGACCTGGGGATTACAGTGGATGAGAAGCTGGATATGAGTCAGCAGTGTGCCAAGAAGGCCAACGGCATATTGGGCTGTATTAGTAGGAGCATTGCCAGCAGATTGAGAGAAGTTATTATTCCCCTCTATTCGGCACTGGTGAGGCCACACCTGGAGTAGTGTCCAGTTTTGGTCCCCCCACTACAGAAGGGATGTGGACAAATTGGAGTGAGTCTGTCAGAGGGCAACAAAAATGATTAAGGGGCTGGGGCACATGACTTATGAAGAGAAGCTGAGGGAACTGGAATTATTTAGTCTGCAGAAGAGAAGAGTGAGGGGGGATTTGAGAGCAGCCTTCAACTACCTGAAGGGGGGTTCCAAAAAGGTTGGAGCTAGGCTGTTCTCAGTGGTAGCAGAACAAGAAGCCATGGTCTCAAGTTGCAGTGGGGGAGGTCTAGATTGGATATTAGGAAACACTATTTCACTAGGAGGGTGAAGCAGCACTGGAATGGGTTACCTAGGGAGGTGGTGGAATCTCCATCCTTAGCGGTTTTTAAGGTCCGGCTTGACAAAGCTCTGGCTGGGATGATTTAATTGGTGTTGGTCCTGCTTTGAGCAGGGGATTGAACTAGATGACCTCCTGAGGTCTCTTCCAACCCTAATCTTCTGTGATTCTATTGTATGGGGCAGCGACTGTCTCTGTGTGTTTTTGTTTATTTATTTTTGAACACTGCCTGATCCATGTTTGGGGTCCTTAGGCATTACCTCAGTAGAAACAATAAATAAAATAATAGACTAGAGAACTATATCCTGTGCAAAACCATCTTCCCATATTTGCACTTGTTCAAAATGTAGACTCCACCTGGCAGCACAGGTTAGAAACTTGGGTTGTTCCTAAGGAAGACGGCCCCTGATCCTCAACAGCCCACAAAAGAATTTTAGGCTATTTCACTATTATCCACTTGGAGACTGATTCTGATCCTTTTATTCATGTGGTGTAGCATCCATTGAATCTAGCCCTTGGGGAAGAGCTCAGTTGTACCTCAGTCAAGATAGTAGGACTGACTGGATACCTACCCCAGTCAGGATATCTCTGTTTGAGTCCCCGGATATCATCAGAAACCAGATGCCATTCAGGCTTGTTGAGACTGGCAATGTGACTTTGGAAGGGTAGGAGATGGCCATATTGGATTGAATGAACCTGATCTTAGAAGCTAAATAGTCCCAGGCCTGACTAGTACTTGGATGAGGTATTTCATTGGATGCTGTAGGCAGCATTTTTTTTTTAAGCTTGGGAGCAGAACAGAATTCCCAATGTTCTCTACTAGCCAGATCACTGGGAGAATCAGGATAGATATTTGTATGTGCTGTATGGATATTTGTTAGCCCTTTGCCATTCCCAAAATGAAGGAACAGCCACTAGTATGATGAAAGAGAAAACCAGCTACACCTGGCAGATGTTGGCAACATCACTTAATGCACTACTGGAAGGCACTCTGATATTACAGTGATGAGGGCCATCCAAGAATCTAGATGGAATAGAATAGATTAGACCAATAAACCACCACAGGGATACAGTGATCAGGACACCAGATATCTGTGGATGACTGTGTGGGAATGGTTGGTAAACCATAATTATTTTATGACTTCTCTACATCTTACTTTGAAGATCACTTTCATGTTTGTTCTTCTCTAATTTTGCCCTATGTCATAAATTAATCAAATTCTCAAAAACAGAGCCTACAATAAATTGTGCCTGGTAAATATGCTACAGCTCACACAAACAGGTCACTGTAACTGCAAATACACATTTGTATGTGCTATTGACTGTTCACATGTGTTACATACTGTGATGCTCTGTACCTCTGGGGAACACCCTACACCCCCATGTTTATCTTTATAAAATGATTGTGTGGTATCCAATGCAAAGTTTGTCATGTTGGGTGTCTTCGGAAGACTCATGATGCACTGAGCATGGTTGTTACAGTGATGTTATAGTATCTGTTATGGTAGTGTTACAGTAATGTTATAGGTTATAATTTCATGTATATAGTTATGAGGCTAAAAATGTATCCTCATGGCTTAAAGCAAGTCCAGGCAAAAGCTCTCCAAGAACAGAGAGGCAGTTCACACCTCATCAGGACAGGTATGGGACAAACCCAACCCAGCCTTATAGGAACAAAGGACGCTGGCCTAGGCAGCAACAAGAGAATCTGTTAGACTCTTGAGGGAGTCACCCCCCTTCCTTTGGTAAGTTTGGAACTGCAATGAGGAACTGCTCACCTGACTCTAAAGGCGGGGGGGCAAAGCCAAGAGGGAAGACAGGACATGAAAAAAGGGAGAGACATTTGCCATGCTCTTCCTCTCTCTTCCACCTACATCTACAGACACCACACCAAGCAACTGAAGCGCTGATCAAAGGGGAGAGCCTGGCTGAAGAGCAGCCAGCCAGCCTGTGGTGAAAAGCATCTAAGTTTGTAAGGGCATTGAAAGTGTTAAGATCAGTTTAGAATGCATTTTGCTTTTATTTCATTTGTTCAAATCTGACTTATTATGCTCTGACTTATAATCACTTAAAATTTATCTTTGTAGTTAATAAATCTGTTTGTTTATTCTACCTGAAGCAGTGCGTTTGGTTTGAAGCGTGTCAGAGACTCCCCTTGGGATAACAAGCCTAGTACTTATTAATTTCTTTGTTAAATTGACGAACTCATATAAGCTTGCAGCTTCCAGCGGGCATAACTGGACACTGCAAGAGAGAGGGTCCTAGGGTTGTGTCTGGGACCGGTGATATTGGCTAGTGTCATTCGGTTGCAAGTAGCTGGGAGCAACTTTCATGCCAGAGGCTGTGCGTGAACAGCCCAGGAGTGGGGGTTCTCACAGCAGAGCAGGATAAGGCTGGTTCTCAGAGTCAAAGATTGGAGTGACCTAGCAGATCACCGGTCTAGATAACATCAGAGGGGAACGTCACACACATATTCTGTGGGTGTTATTTAGGTGGGCATTTAAAAAAACAATCTATGTAGTAGGTGTAATGCTCAAGGGAGATATTTCAATCATATATAAATATATTCATCTTTCAGGTATAGGGGGTGGGATGTCTGAATCTCCATAAAATTACTCCTGTTCACATAAGAAAGCATCTGTCCTACCTTTCCAGTCAGAGTTGGGCATGCCAGAAGGGATAATATCGCATATTGAACGAAGGAGTATTGAGTTGGGGAGGCAGTATGATATAGTGGATAGGGCACTGGGCTGGGAGACAAGAGACTTACATTCTGTTTCTTAACTCTACCATTCACGGTGAGTAAATCGTGTCACTCTACCTCACTGTGCCTCTGTCTTCCCTACCACCCTTTTGTCTGCATTCGCTATGTAGACTGTAAGCTCTTCAGGACAGGGATTGTCTCACTATGTGCTTGTAAGATGCCTAGCACAATGGGCCCCCAGTCTTAGTTGGAGCCTGTAGCACTACATCAATCAAATAATAATGTACAATATTGCACGCCTTGTTAGCGCATCCAGAACCTAGAGTACCACATTTCAAAATTCATGTGGCGCACCAGGTGCAGAGTGCCCCATCATATCTACTCTTCCCAGAATGCCACAAGTAATAAGAATCAATGAGGCTGCTATTCCATAACTGGATTTGGGACCAGTGAAGTCTGTGAGTGTTTTTTTTTTTTTTTTAAGCTGAATAAGTTTGAGGTTACTTTCCCTAGACATGTGGAGACTGTAAGATGCTCTGTCACTTGTCATCAGCATCCTGGAATATGTTTCTCCCATCTTCCTTCTTGTACATTGCCATGGCTCCCACTTCTTTCTTCTTATGCAGTTTAATTGCCAACAGGATGGTATTCTGAAAACAGATCATACGCCAGAAAAATATAGATTGAACATTTCATCTGAAAGTATTTTAAACAGCTTTCCTGTTTGTTTTCATTTATTTGGAAGCAGAAAAACAGATTCCTGAATAAGCTGCATTAAGAAATGCCAGCTGCAAAGATGAGTTATATTTCAATTAAATATAAGCACAACACAGAAATGATTAAAATGGCTCTTTTAATTAAATTTGACATAGTTACAGTTAATTCAAAAATATATCATTATAAAAGGAATGAGGGCAAATATCGCAAGTCATTTTATTCAAGGTTATTGGAAGCCTTAAATTCCAAGTAGCAATTTTTGTTTTGCCACTTCAATTTAGGTTTAATTTCCCTCCCTGGGTAGATGGATATGTAGTGTGCTCTTGCGGGTACTGTAATGTGTACACCAGATAGTGAAATAAAATTGTGAAATGTACTGTACCATGTAGGGCTTTGGCTGCATATTATAAATAATGGGAACTGACAGATTTATCTTTTTAAGAGAGAATTTGAATGCAAAAAAACATAGGTATTGCAAATGCACTGTTGCTGCTTTTTGCTTAAGAAATTTATCTAGCTTTCCTAATGTTATGTCAACTGGTTTTATTTCCTTAATCTGAGTTTAATATTAAAGATATAGGATTGCAAATATAGTTTGTCTGTGGTTGAATGAAGTGTTAAGAGCTTTTTGATGTTTTTTAAAGATGATTGTAGAATTTAGCTTTAACAATTTATTCCAACTGGTATTATGGTTGAGTGAGAAAGAGAGAGAGAGAGAGAGAAAGAAAATAATAGTGAATTTAAGTTAAAACCTAAAGGCCAAATCTATTTTAACACTAATTTTCAGAACAGAGCACAACCGATATGACTGCTGAACCTTGCCTTTGGGGCCTGATCAAACGCCCACTAAAATCACTGGAAAGACTCCCGTGATTTTAATGGAAGCTCGATCAGACTCATTCAGTGCAATGCAACTCTACATGATTTGAAAATGTAAATACTGGATTGCAGAAGATGAAATTCATTTCTGTGAAGACTCAGGGTCTCAAAATAAGACCGCCTTGGGACTTCGGTGGTGGTTAGGTCTTGTACTGCCGCTCTGAATTGGGGTGAATTTCACCCACAGTAAAGAGTTTCTGAGAGTACATGTGATTTATCTGATGTTTGTGGCTTTGTGCTTTGAAAAATGTTCCTTAAGAGAATCTTTGCTTGTTGGAACTCCACACACAAACTACCAGTTGACTATTGTCAATGGTGTTAGGATTTTTCCCCCTTGATAAAACCCCAAATAAAATTGAAAAGGATTCTGAAAGGAGATGCAAAGACAGGTCATAGCCAGAGACTGCAAATGATGACAGAAACAAAGCATGCCTGTCTAAAGTTTAATGCATCCTGGGGGATATAAAAGCTTGCTAGAGTTGCTGAAGAGTAAGGATGTCAGAACACCTGTTTCAGCCTTCCTGGAACCCCAAATTAAACCAACTAAAACACAATGTTTATCAAAATTATTTCATATGGCATGCAGAATGCCCATAGCTATTGCTCTAATCAGAAACTAACTGCAGAAACCAAAGCAATCAGTGTCCTGCATCACTGTCACAGATAAGATTCACACAGCCAACAGAGCCCATAAAAAGAGAAGGAAGAGAATATGTAGGTTAATTTCAAGCTCTTGTGGAAGAAATGTGGAATGGCAACTTGAAGATAAGAAAAGAAATACAGGTATCTAATAAGCTGAACTGCAAATAAGCAGTTTTAAATATACAAATTAAAAAGATAAAGAGAGATGTCACTGAGTTAGAGGACTGTGATGTAATAACTGAGGGGAATTTTCAACTGATACAGAAGAAGGATGTATACAGTGTAGTTGTATCTGTGTCAGTTCCAGGATATTGGAGAGACAAGGTTGGTGAGGTGAGGTAATATCTTTTTGTTAGATCAACTTCTGTTGGTGAGAGAGACAAGTTTTCAAGCCACACGGAGCTTTTCCTCAGGTCTGGGAAAGGAACTCTCAGCCTCACAGCAAAATGCAAGGTGGAACAGATTGTTTATCATGAGTACTTAGCACATATTCTAAGGGATCATTCAGGGTAGAGTGGCCCACTAACACCTCTGCAGTCATAAGACAAAAAGAGGTGGTTAGTGGGTTACAGATGTTTAAGGATGTCAAGTTAAGAGCAGAAGATTAGAAGTAATGGAGAATGGATACGATCTAACTTGAGAAGAGTTATGGATAAAGAAAGCAGAGGAGAAATAAATTTTATTACCATAGGGCTAGATTCACCAAAGGATTTAGATGACTAACTGTCATTTTAGGTGCCTAAATCCCAGAATCAGGATCCACTGGGATTCATAAAACCCCCACTCAGCTGCTGCCAAACACTGTAGGCGCCTATTTGCAGTAAAAGTTCTCTGGGCACCTATGTTTTTGCTTTGGGCATGCACACTGCAGCCCCATTCTTGATGTCCAGATGCCTATGCATAAACCTGTCCTTCACCTAACTCACCCGCAGGGCCTGATTCAGTATACTTGCTCAGAGCCTATCTACCAGATAGGGCCCAGATGTGAACTGACACAAAACATTGGGGGAGGGGAGAGAGAGAGGACCTTCCTCATAACTTTTAGCCCAGGGGTTAGGGTACTCAACTGGAATGTGGGAGATTCAAGTCCCTACCTCTGCCAGATGAGGAGAGAGCATTTGAACAGGGATTTGCCACCTCTCTAGTGAGAGTCCTAACCACTAGGCTATGGGATATTCTGATATGGCATTCCCTCATTCTGTTCCCTCATTCTACTCCACTGTGGATTAAATAATTACAGCGTCATGGGGGGGTGGGGAGTGAGAGAGAGCATAGAAGCATGAGAATACATCTGTAGCCAGGTGGTTGGAGCACTCACTAAGCAGATGGGATACTCAGGATCCAGTCCCCCTGCTCCAGTGACTCTTAATTGTGTATCTACAGTGGAACAGCTTCAACAGGAGAGACTGAGGGAGCGCCCCCCACTACTTGCAAAAACAACGTAGGTGCCTAACACAAAGAGAAGTTTTATAGCTGAGAATCCCAAGCAGAACGAGGGCCTTCTCTGCAGCCCAGACTTAGGCCTGGTCTACACTAAACAGTTAGAACGACATAAGTTAGGTTCTGTTGATCTAATTATGTCAGTGTACACAATACAGCCTTGTCCTGCTGATGTAAGTGCCGTGAAATTGACAAGAAAGCCCATCTGGGCTGCTGCTCAGTCTCCGCTCCAAGCCGGGCTGCCACCCAGGTTCCTGGCTTGGGTTGCTGCCCGGGCTCCCCACTCCCAGGAGCACAGCAGCCAGCCAGACTCCAGAAACGGATCTCCCCACCAGAGGCAAGAATCTCTGGGTGGCTTCTACCCCATTCCCGGCTGGGGAACTGAGAGCCTGGGGGAGGTGGGAGCAGCTGGGTTTCTGAGGGGGACCTGCACAGAGCTGAGAGCCCACAGTGCCCCTCTTCAGTCGGTGGAAGTGCTCCTGAGTGTGGACATCAGCTACCGCAGTAATTACTAACATAGGTCAACATAAGATTGTAGTGTAGACATGCCCATAGGTGCTAAACTCCCTGAAATAGGGGTAGCTTAGGGCACACCCCTCGCCTTGGCATCTCTTATTGGCTAGTTTAGGCGTGGAGCCTTCTAGTGTGCTAGCTTTTGTGAATCTCATTCTTAAGCACCTACAGGGGGAGGAGGGATAGCTCAGTGGTTTGAGCATTGGCCTGCTAAACCCAGGGTTGCAAGTTCAATCCTTGTGGGGGCCATTTAAGGATCTAGGGCAAAAATCTGTCTGGGGATTTGTTGTATCCACCACGCAAAGTATTAACAACTTCAACAGAACTTTATTTACAGTGCAAGTCTCTTCTCCAAGCTGTAGCTGCACACTCTGTAACTCTCCCAGCCTCCTCAACTCCTCCCCCCTGTTTCCTGTCCTTTCAGACTCCCAACAGCCAGTGCTCCCAGTTCTAATAATTACAAGCAGCATCTAAACACCACAGGATTGGTCCTGCTTTGAGCAGCGGATTGGACTAGATGACCTCCTGAGGTCCCTTCCAACCCTGACATTCTATGATCTCACTCCATTCATTTTATAGGAAGTTGAGGGCCTAACTCAGGCTTTGTGAATGCCAAGGATTTTCTAGACACCTAAAAGTTAGGCATGGTGACTCTCAGCTTTGCCATGTCTAAATTCCTTTGTGAATCTAGCCTGTAGCACTTACCAGCCTTAGTCATTGACCAAGAGCCTATCGTGTCAGACTCTGTATGAATACAGAACAAAAATACAGTAGTTTGTGATCAACCTGCTCATAGTAATGATTTTCAAAAGTACAAATAGCAGTTTAGGTGCCTAACTCCCATTGACTCCTAATAGGACACCTAATTGCCATTTGTCCCTTTGAAAATCTCCCAGGATATTCTTGAGTACCTGCCAGAAGTTGCACTGGATATAGGGCCTTGCAAGTAAAATGCTGAGAGGGAGAGTGCCTGAGAGTAACCCTACAAAGGCTTCTGTGTTTCCAAAACAAATAATAAACCCTTCAGTATGCTGGGAAAGATGGCAATCTGAATGATAAGAATTTTTTTCCATACATTCCCAGACACAAGCTTTGTAACAAAACAAGGAAGAGGAAAGAAGGTTGTGATGTTATTGATGGACTTAAAAGGAAGAAGAGGCAAAGAGAACATTAAGTCTCCCAAGCACTAATTATTCCAGCTAAACTGAGTGTCTAATGTTACCAAAACTGTGAAATATCCACAGCCCACTATGCAGAAGAAGCAGAAGTCTACCTTGCTCTTACTATTATTATTTATCAGGTCAGGGCTCCATTGTGGTAAACACAGTACAAATATATACAGTAAACGACAGTCCCTGACACAAAGGATTAAACTCTTCAATGTACTTTGTGTACTAAAATGTAAATAAATATTATAGGAGAGTGAAATAGATCAGGATAAAGCGTTCTAAAAACTAAATCTGTTGTGTAATGTCAGTCATTTTGAAACATTAATGGCTTGGTATGGAAAAAACAAAAGAAAAATATAACCAGAAGAAGCCCCAATCCAGTAAAGCATTCAAGCATGTGATTACCCAGAGAATATGAGTAATCCCATTGACTTCAATAGGACCACTCACTTGCTTAACGTCAAGCACCTGCTTAAAAGATTTGCTGGATCAGGCCATCCTGTGTTAACATTTTTAAAGTTTATGGAATAAAGCAACATTTTTTGATTATTTAAACTGTTTGGTCCAAATTCTGCTCTGAGTTACACCTATGTAAATCTGGAGGAACTCCTTTTAAATTAACTGAGTGGCTCCAGATTTACACTGAACTGGCCCTTCATTTTCCTGTATATGCTGTTTGCAACATAAAACATTAAAGATGTATATATGTTACATTTAAAATTAAAAGATGGTTGTCAAGTGAAAGCTGGGAGGAGGGCTTCACTAAAGGACAAGGGAAGCATTATCTCTACATATTGCAAGGGAGATCAGGATGAAAGAAGAATAGAAAATAAACCAGACTATAGTGACCATCAAACCCAGTATTGTTAAATGCTTGATTAAAAATATACTGTAGAATAGGAAGCAGAAAGGAAGCATGCATGATCCAGAAAGGAAACTGCAGAGTTATATCTAATCCTCAAGGTCCAGTCCTGTGAGGTGCTGAGCACCCTCAACTGCCATTGAAGACCACCTTTCCATTCTGCTCAAACCTCTTGTGTTAGAATTTAGATTTATTTTACAGCTGTCAGTTATTTTCTACAGGAATTGAGGAAGCTTAGCACATCAAAGGACTGGGCTCTAATAGAAGATGTAAGGAGTGACTGAAACAAACAAAGAGCTTCAAAATGAATCAGATACAAAAAAAAAAAAAAAGGAAAGGAATAGTTGTTAAAAATTGTAATCACTATGTAATTCCTCAGATCTTTGTTGAAGCGAATTTCTAGCACTTGTAAAATGTATTTTATTGGAAAATCTCTATAGAGAAGGAGACTAGATACATTGGCCACCTTCATCAGACAGCCACACCAAGGTGCCTCAAGCCTGATGTAGAGAGATTCTCTGTAGAGATGAAAAGCCACCCAAACTCTGCCTATTAACTCTTCTTTTCTCTGTGGATTCTGTCAACAAGGGTACCATTTAATGCTTATTGCGATGGTGGCACCTATCCATGAGGAACTGACCTGAGATTGCCAACTCTTTTCTCATAGGATACCTAATAAGAGACCATTCATAACTTATTTCAGGGCAGATGCACTGAGTTCCATGGAGCTATGACATTTTACACCAGATGAGGATCTGCCCCTCACTTGCTACAGGCTTGAGGTGGATGTGAACTGAATCCCATTAGTACCAGTCACCTGAGCCATCCCATCCTCAATGACTAGATTTGGGCAAATGATGACACCCGTGTTTTTTTTATTTGAACCATATTTTTAAAAAGGTGAGTTCATTTGTAATAATGTGTTAAGGGGTGCGGAGACAATGGTACCCTAAAGGTTTCACTGGAGCTGATTCTAGTTTTTCATTGCAGGTAAAATTCACCCCAGAAGGACTGGCAAATATAACCCAATTAAAATCCAGCTGAAGTGCTACTGGGTCACTTTAAATGACATGGTGAGCATTGCACGTGGCCTCTGACTGGGGTGAATTTCATCATCAATATATACAGGCTGAGTCCAGAATCTAAGCTCTGGCCCACCACAAATGCTAGTGAAACTAGGTAACTAAATAATGAGAAACTACCATTTAGAAAACTGCAGCAACAAACGAAAGTGAATAAATCACATTTGATTGGTCAAATATTTTTTTTTACAAGATGAAATTATTTAATAAAACATTTTAAAGTCTCCTGTATGATTGTGTGAAAAGGAACAGTGTATTGATCAACTAGTTTTTAAAACTGAAGGCTATGGTATTGTAATAGGTGATGATGATTTTAAGTGTCCCAAAAAAGATGGTTTTCCCTTATGCATTATTGTCATGTTTTCGAAAGTTATATGTACTCTTGCTAAAGCTATCACAATTCTTTAATTTTAATCCTTATTTCAGGAATTCAGAATCTACCTATAGTCTGTCTTATGTATGGCTCTAGTACAAGTCTGATAAAACACATGCAATAAAACTAAGCAAATTTTATCAAACTATTAAAATCACAACCCAGTTTAGTTGTGACCATTTATTTCAGAATTATAAATTTAATCCTTCTGATTAGTGATGTTGGCAGCATCACAGGGTAGGGCTCAATATCTAGAGGTTCCTCTTAACATTACAAATTAGGTCTAGTGATCACTGAGTATAAATGAGGAATCTCAACGCAGTCAGATCAGCTCTGTTTTTAAACTTTGGAGCAGGTGATCAAATGGCATCTAGGACTCTTCAAATAAATCCACACCAGCAGGTAAAAACACCTGCCCCCCTCCCTCTCTGACCTTCACTTGGATTTGGAATCACTACTCCCAACTCAGCATCTGAGATTAAAGTCTGGGTGACCTCCTCAATTAAGCATATTAAGTACAGTTCTGCTTACATCTTAATCAGACAATAAGGGTAATATTTTATTACACTTATGTCCAAAACTAAAGTGAATATTAACCCAAAACAGTCAAAACCGGTCACTTTGGCAAAGAAGGTCTTTCTGCTGATCAGCTACCAAAGTAGGTGTCTATGCAGATATAGTCTGCTTCTGAGGAATTTCACCCCAGTTCATCAATAAAAGGCAGGGGGGAGCTCATTCAGACCTTGCTTACAGAAGGTTTAACTCAAGCATGTATCCATATCAAAACATGACATGTAAAATTTCTCTAAGTCTACATTTAATATGAGAAATGTGCTAGGTATGATTTTAAATAGTGGAGCTAAGTAAATCACATCTGACTCACTGAAATTTGTCATTTTGATCTCTCTAAAAGTCTAATCATGAAATCCTGCCTCCAGTGAAGTCAATGGCAAATCTCCCATTGACTTCAATGGAGGAAAGATTTTACTCCAAGAATGTTCGTACATTAAAGTTCTAATACAGTATGCTAACCAAGGTAAGATAAATGTTAATTTTAATATTGATGCATCCCTTGAACCCAAATAAAATTATTTCATGTTACTAAACTGGGCCACTTTGGGCCAATTCAATTCCCAGTGAAGTCAATGGAAAACTCGCATTGATTCCAATAGGATCTGTATCAGGGCCTAACAGAGGTAGTTGCATTATTTAGTTCATTCTTATGTGATACAAAATCTACCATTATGAGAATTTTCACTGAATTATTTGACCTTTCACAATTACTTAGACTAAATATCATAAACCTACATTTTAAAAGGATAGTTTAACTTGCAAAGCATTGATTCATATTCATACTTCTGAGACCTATGTTTTAAATCCAATTTCTAGTCCTAACATATTTATATATATTTGCCTTTGATAGATGTGCATGTTACAAAATTAATATTGCATATAGTAGTATAAGATGCCCTACCACCAGTTTTCAAGCATGTTAGAAAAAGCTTTGTTTATTCAGACTGTGTCCAGTTTTGCTCAGGACAGTAATTTGCAAGTATAGACAGTGAGCTGCACTTCCAGCCATGTTCAGTGTAAGCTGTGCAGTGGTTGTGAAAATAGTGCAAAAGTAAAACTGGCATTTGTGAGCTCAGTTGTGGGTAAAGCAATCTCCTGAAAAGAGTCATGAGCAGCATGGATCCCAATTTTGCCTGACAGAATTTGTTTCATTCATACTGTAATAATGTTTTAACCATAAGAAAATTAGTGCAATGAGGCCCTGGCTTCAGAATTTATTCAGACCATGATGTGGTTATTACTGGCTGTTTGCTTTGTAGCCTGCCATGAACTGAAGCAGAGAGAAAGGAAGAAACAAAAGGAGCAAGCATGGACGCTTGCAAGTAAAGTTCCTGCCACCAACTTTTAACCTTTGTAGCTATGGAATCTAGAACATTCTAGTGAGGCTTTGCACAGACCAAGAACCAGGTAAATGTTTGTTTTCTTTATGGGTTGGCTTTATCTGTTTCTTCTCTTTCTCTGTTAAATAAACATCCTGAGAAGAGATGGGCAGCACCAAATGCCATTGATTCAGCACTTCTTAGAGATTGGCCCATGATTTAGATTTAGATCTTTCCTCCTGGTTGAAGGAAGTGCTACCATGAAAGATAATTATTTATGGAGGAAGAGGTCAAGATGCTACATGACAGGGACAGTTTCTTCCTATGTGTTTGTATTGCACTGTATGAAATAGAACTTAATCATGACTGGGGCTGTTTAGGTAAATAATAACAGGTGAGGCAAAAGTCATCCCCATGGGAGAGAGAAGCAGTAGGCCTTATCTATCCACCTATGTTATTTTTAGGCACCTATCACCCTGGTACCAATGTGTCTGACACAAAGCCCATTGAAGTTAACAAGAGTCTCTCTACTGATATCACTGGACTTTGGATATTGCTCTAAATGACAGACAAGAACTTCAGTTAGCATAATCTTGCCCAAATGAGGTTCATCTCCCTTCCCTCCCACTACATTCCATGGTTGTCCATCACAAATATAATGATAATCAGAATTTATATATTACAGTGAAGGAAATGGAGTATGTAACGTGACTATTGCTAAGCACAAGAGTCTTATTAGTTCTTTGCCAAGCAGCAGAACAAAGTATTTAATTGTGGGCTTTGAAACAGATGATTTATGAAAATTAGCTGGTCTCTGATAGTGTTCAAGAAAAGCTCTCAGAGTAACTCCACCTAGAAACAGCTGAACATACATCTGAACAGACTTTGAAATGGTTATCATTTCCCCCTAGGTAATTTTATGATTCATTCATTCACTGGCAATCCCTCGATTCGAGGATAATTTCTACCACGGATTTACATATGGGTCCTGAGATGACTCAGGAGTCCGATCCTGGAACCACAAATCCGCCCGTAGTAGGTACAGACATTTCGTGACAGGCCATCTGCCTGCTGAAAGTTCTTTTAACTTTATTGGCATCCTTTTGTCACAGAAAAGTGGGGTCAACTCCCATCATTTACACCAGGCATCACTCAGGAGGGCACCATCATCAGCAACTATTGTTCCTAGGCATTTCAATTCTTTCACTCTTCTAAGCTGTCAGCCTGTACCATCCTTATGGTGAGTCCTCCTCCTTCAGTTATAATAGCCTCAGTCTTAAAGTGAATGTTGATAAGTCCCACCTACACAAAACTATGTTGCTGCTGTTCAGAGTTGGTTTGCAGAGTCTCACAATCTTCTGCACATATCACTAAGTTATCAGCAAACAGCATATTCAAGGTGGCTCCCTTCGTATATTCTCATTTATCACACCCATGACAACTGCAAATAAAAAAGGGCTCAACACTAACCTCTGGAGCAGGCCAATGTTTACTGGAAATTCTCTGCTGTAGCCCCATTGGTTTTGACTACAGTAGTTACTCCCTCATACATATCCTAGGTAAGATGGATATGTCCTTCCAGCACACCTCTTTGTCGCAAACTCCACTAAACTAATGATCTTGTTACACGATTGTATGCCTTCTCTGTGTCCAAGCAAGGACAATTCATGATTGGAACAATTTATCAATGGTGGATTCTCCATCAATAGCAATTTTAAAATCAAGATTGGATGTTTTTCAGAAATATATGCTCTAGGAATTATTTGGGAGAAGTTCTATGTCCTGTGTTAAACAGGAAGTTAGATTAGATGATCACAATGGTTCCTTCTGGCCTTGGAATCTATGAATGGCACATATCTGATTATTTGGAGATGAAGTTATGCACAGGTAATGCTTTCAGGCATGAAGGAAGCACAATACAGATTCTTGTAATTCAATTCCTGTAATAGCCATCTTGGTAAGAAGTTAACATGAGGCTTAATTTTTCCTTTTAGAGTAATCTGGAAATAGGGAAGGTTCATACAGTAGTTATGGTGTTAGCCGAAGTCTTAGAAGATCTGGGTTCAATTCCTGAGTGATGCTGGGCAAATCATTTAGTCTCTCTGTGCCTCAGTTCCCCATCTGGAAAATAAGGATAACACTTCTCTATCTAACAGTACTCCTGGGGGAATTCTGTGCCAAAAAAATAAAAATTCTGCATATTTTGTCAAAATATCACAATATAATCAATCACACCAGTTTCAATTATTTTGGTCATTTATTTCAAAATACCTGTCACCAAATATGTCTGTAACAATACAGACAACAACAAAAATTCAGGAAATGTTATTTGACAAATAGATTCCTTACTAGGCATATTAATACAGAACTCTGAGTAATAATTTAAACTACAATACAGAACCGTATTTCCCGCACCCCTCAGAAGGAGTGCAAAGGCTTGGGAGAGTCAGGGGTAATGGTGGAGCTGAAGGAGATGGAAGTAAATTGCTGGAAAGGAGCCTGGGTGTGAACTTGGAGGGCTGTTGGGTATGGGAGGGAAAAGTATGGAACAGGTTTTTGGGAGGGGGTGGGGAGGGATTGTTAGGGAGCTTCCCCCACGCAGACCCTGGCTGAACCCTAGCCTCTCCCATTCAGTCAGGCACATTTGCTCCTGTCCCCATATGTTCCTGCACCCCTATGTGTCTTTGCACCCCCTGACCACATGTGTCCCTCCACCCCCACTCAGATATCCACTTCCCCTGTCCCTATGTGTCCCTGTACCCCCTCCCCCATCACTATGTGGTCCTGTGCCTACACTCCCATTAAGCCCCTGCCCCAGTCTGTCCTCCCCCACTAGCCCTTATGAGTCCCTGTCTGATGCCCCCAGCAGCCCCATGCTATCTGTCTCCCCATAGCCCCTGTCTCCTGACCTGGCTTGACAGATGCTGTGAAGAGGGCAGGCTCTTTCTCTTCCCTAGCTGGCTGGGAGCTGCTGCTATGTTCACCACAGCACCTTCTGGTGGACAAAGGTGGAACTGCAACAACATTTCATCAGAAGCTTTTTTCTGCACAAAAATTTAAAAATATGCGTGGCTCATTAATTATGCACACGCGTAGCAGTGCAGAATTCCCCCAGGAGTACCTAACAAGGTGTTGTGAAGATAAATACTTTGAAGATTTTTGAGATGCTCAGAAACTTTGGTAATGAGGACCATATAAATATCTAAAATAGCTAAATGGGACTGTTTTAATGTTCTAGGAAAATATGTCAAATAAGAACATTTTGTAGAGCTTTTTACTAGAACTAGTGCTAAAGTAAGTAATGTGCCATGATGACATTACAGAGCCTTTGGGTCTAATCCTGTGCAGTGTTGATTACCTTCTGCTCTCATTGATTTCAGTGGGCTTTGAGACCACTCAGCACTTCACAGTCATCTTCATAAAGAAATCAACATCGAGTTAGTAAGCTGTAGAAAGAATCAAATTGATCTGAACTTTTTTCTGAACTTTAATAGGTTCCCTCTACAAACTCCCAAAGGTTGATAGATATTTGTATCTATCGTTTTCTATCTGGGCCTATACTTCTACCTCTTTACTATGTCCTATTCCATTTCTACATGACACCATTAGTGAGAAGAGGACGTTAAAAAAAGATAATGTGATCCTTTATGTTTTAGCTATTCAATCAGTGATATGGTTCCTCTATAGTATTGACTGTCTGCTATAACACAATGTACAGTTTATTGAGCAACCAAAACTGCTGGTTAGCAGAAGTTCGTTAATGTTCCCTGGGGTTGTACTCTTCATTGTGCTCTGGGTTATCCACACCTAAGATGCAATGAAAAGGTGCCTGCCACATTTCCCAAAGCCAAAGATATCAAGGAAGTTACACTCTGGATTCCTGTTGCAGAGTGAGGAGAATTCTGCAGCCCCACTTACGCAAGGCCATTTGGTTTCCAATAGTCTACACTCTGAATTCTTTAAAGCCAGAGCACAGTAAAGAAAAGACAAGCCACTATTGTGAGCTGTCTGGAAAGGGACAACAATAGTTGGAGCCGAGCTTGTTTAATGTCACCTGGTCTGCAAAGCAGGTCTGCCTTGTTTTTGCTGTGCTCGGTGATTGGGGGACTGAAGGTCCAGCTGATTCAGAGTCATGATTCTCTAAAATCAGGGGGAACAACAGGCTTCGAAGGGCCCAGAGTGCAGACTTCTGAGCTGATGTATTAGCTTCCCCAGTTGTATGAAGATTTTGATCATATCTGAAGACCTAATCAGGTTTGTACTGTGCTCTAAAAATGATAATTCTGACTGGCTGTACGTTCCCTCTCAATATCACTTTTAGAAGACCCTTCTTAAAATTCTTAGATACTTAGATTTAGACCTTTTAAAATGGTGGTTATTTAACATTGTTCAGGATCCATCTGATTTTCATAGCTAGTGTTAACAGGATGCATTCTACTCTGGCCTTTAGGCACCCGTTGCCTGTAAGATGAGGTGTTCATTCTGGAAGGTCACAAAATGTTATGGCTTATTTGTATTTCTTCTTGATATTTTAGATCTGAAGTTGGTAACCTTGGATGCTTGGTCTTTGTTGATTGAATACATTTATTATGGAGGAGGGACCAGTTCACTTCTTGGGGTTACTTACAATGAATTTATCACACCTGGAAAAATCTTTTCAGAATTCTTCAATTATGATTATAAGATTTTGCTGCATATTCTTTTGGTGATATAAATTACTTTTGTTAACAGGAATAATTGTATCAATTCTTTAATTTAATCCCCCAACATTCTGATATGTTAAAATATTGTGAGGCATATCCTGCCTTTTTTACCAATAAGAGGTTTTCTTTTCCTCTCATTTTTCATAGAATCATGGAAGATTAGGGTTGGAAGAGACCTCAGGAGGTCATCTAGTCCAAACCCCTGCTCAAAGCAGGACCAACACCAACTAAATCAAGTTTGTCAAGCTGGGCCTTAAAAACCTCTAAGGATGGAGATTTCAGCACTACCCTAGGTAACCCATTCCAGTGCTTCACCACCCTCCTAGTGAAATAGTGTTTCCTAATATCCAGCCTAGACCTCCCCCACTGCAACGTGAGACCATTGCTTCTTGTTCTGTCATCTGCCACCACTGAGAACAGCCTGTCACTATGTTGCCTTCCCCATTCAGTAAGGGTCCCACACTTTCCCTGACCTTCTTCTTGTTGCTAACATACCTGTAGAAACCCTTCTTGTTACCCTTCACATCCCTTGCTAGCTGCAACTCCAGTTATGCCTTGGCCTTCCTGATTACACCCCTGCATGCTTGAGCAATATTTTTATACTCCTCCCTAGTCATCTGTCCAAATTTCCATTTCTTGTAAGCTTCCTTTTTGAGTTTAGATTTCACCGAAGATTTCACTGTTAAGCCAAGCTGGTCGCCTGCCATATTTGCTATTCTTTCTGCACATCAGGATTGTTTGTTCCTGCACCCTCAATAAGGCTTCTTTAAAATACAGCTAGCTCTCCTGGACTTCTTGTCCCCTTATATTAGCCTCCCAGGATATCATGCCCATCAGTTCCCTAAGGGAGTCTAAGTCTGCTTTTCCGAAGTCCAGGGTCCATATTTTGCTACTCTCCTTTCTTCCTTTTGTCAGGATCCTGAACTCAACCATCCCATGGTCATTGCTGCCTAGGTTGCCTAGGCTTCCCCAGAGAGATCACAATCTAGACAGCCAAAACAACCACAGCCACACAGGTCTAACTGAGATGAAAATTTCAGCCAGAGTCAGAACTTGGGCGTGAGGTGAAAGCAAACTCAAAACCTGCCTCAGCTACCCTAAAAGTGTGTCTGGGACCACCTCCTAAAACTTCCTTGTATAAAAATCCTCATGGGGAGCTCAGAGCTTGCACTTGTACATATACCTAGGGCAAAGAAAATGGCATCCATGGGTTGACATGACGGGAATTCAAAATCTAGAATCTCCCATTGTCTTACTCTATCTGAAGGATCAGAGAGTTTTTGTTTAATTTTGTTCTCAGTTGGTGAGATGTATATTTTTTTACTAAAAAGGATGGTTAGTTCAAATTTGAAAAGTTCCTCATAAATCAATTTGCACCATACAAAAATAAATAAACAAACACGAGCACCTTATTACCATAACAGCTAAGAATATTTTCCCACAGTTAGTGTGATGCCTGCAAGTAAATGAAGAAACAGTCTCTTAAAAATTTAAACCAAAAAATGTGTGTGTGTATATATATATTTACTTCCATGGAAAGTGTGTTATGTTTCTATCCCAGAAACTATGAAAAATAAGAAAATGAAACTTCATTTTAAATGCTTTCTATGGCTAATCCAATCATAGATTTTTATTCTTCCCACTTAATGCCATAACAGGAACTAGGGACTATTGACTTCAATGCTGCTATGACAATAGACGCAAGCTGAGGGTCTGCCCTAATCAATTACCACAGGATCCGCTTCATATTACATCTATCAACACTGTCCTCTGTTTCAGTTATATTGAGTATATTTGCTATACCTTTGTCCTGGGGGAATTGTTCCTGAAAATTTATAGTGGCTTTAGGGACAACTATACAATCTGTATTAAAGGTGAAAGGTATTAAAGGTAATTGGGTGAAAGTAAAGTACTGGTTTGTTATTTCACATGCAATCCAGATACATAGTAAACACTCATAACACAAAATTCTACAAGAAATCATAGAAGTCACAAAAGGTTTCTGACTTACTGTGGTACTTCCCCTTAAGAAAGAATCAGGAAATGGTTGTCCACTTAATCTGATATCTATTTAAATTATCCAAGCATATAATAAATAAGGTGAGATTTAATTATCTGGAAAAAGTGTCTTCAATTATAGAAACACACAATGGGTTTATAGTTGGAAAAGAAATGGTGAGAGATAAGCACAGGGTATTGCACCTTGGCCTCATTTATTTGCAGTAAATATACTCAAGAACAGAGATGTTAGATAGCAAAAGCAAACTGCAGAAGTAAAACACAAATTTCAGGATGCAAGAAAACAGATCTGGTGTTGAAATCATCAGCCAAACTTTCTTACCAACTGCTATAGGATTTTACCCAACTGTGGGTAAAATCCTGACTCCAGAGAAGTCAACAGCAAAACTACCATTGACATCCATGGGGCCAGGACTTCACCCTGTGTGTTTAAATTCCACCACAGGCAGGTTTCAGGACAGATTTTCAATATCAATAGCTCCCATTTAGGCACCTAAATTAAGTGGCCAGATTTTCTAAAGGGCTTCTCAGTTATTGCTTCTGATCCTTTATCAATGGTTATGAAGAGCATCTGAGCTGCCATTCAGAACCTCTTCACACACACTGAGACAAAACCAGCCCTGGTGTGAGTCAGAACCAGCCCTCATATAGAGGTGATATGTCTGGAGCTTCCTAGTTAAACAAAAGAAAGCCACCAGCATCTTGAAAGAATTCTTATTCTAGCCCATTATATTTCACAGAAATCTCTGTCTTTAAAATATTAGGTGTTGTGAACCCCTAACATTAAAGTAAAGTCCAACTGTCTTCTTACAGTTCTGTGTTGCACAAGTGTACACATTAGTATCAGCACCCACACAATTATGCAAGCAATTTTCTATTCAGCTGACTAGGTATTCCTAAATCCCCCATCACAATGATATCTAGGCATCACAAATACTCGTTCATATATTTCTCTGAGTGCAAAAGTGGAGGCAAGTTTGGCTCATAAAGTCTTATCACTAGGATGTGCAGGCACAAAGTGAGAGACAGCTATTTCGAAGGAAAGAATCTGAGAAAGATACTAGGGATGATAGATTACAAATTAAATATGGGCTCAAAGAATGATGTAGTTCTGTGCAAGGACAATGCTATTTAGATGCATATATGGGGGATCAGATGTAAAATTGTAAAGATAAAAGTGCTTCTGTATATAACTCGGATGGAACAGCAGGTGGAATATTGCATGAAGTTCATGCCCATATATTTAAGATGTTTATTGAAAACCTAGAGAAAATACAAAAGAGGGCTACAAAAATGATGCATGGTTCAGAGGATAAGATAGGCATAGCGACCAGGAGAAGTACATTTATGTTAATCTAGAAAAGAGAAGACTCAGGGGAGACATGATCACAGTCCATAAATACATTCAAGGTAAAAGCATAAATGAAAGGCAGCAATAATTCACAACCTTTGAAGAGGGTAGAAAAGGAAGCAGCTCAGGGAAGAAAAGTTTAGGCAAAACATCATGCAAAAGTTCTTGCAACGGGGGCAGTAAAAGAACAGATTAAGAGGAGAAGTGACTCAGGCACCATCAGCACAAATATTCAAGAGCTGGTTAAAGAAAAGCTAATGGGAATAATGTAGGAAGTACTTTTGAAAATGCAGGGGCCCACAATGGGAGACCCAACTGGTCTCTTCTGTCCATACAATCAATAATGATCATTTGTACTTATTTTTACTGTTATAGGAGGGGAAACCATTTTCTGACAACAGGTTAATATATGATTAATAAATATTAGTAAATGTATCAAAGCTGAAGACAAATCAAACAGAGTTAATAATACATTGCTATGTTAGAAATTCATGCTAGATCCCCAGCACTACTTTACTTCCAGCTCTCTGATCTGGAGGGAAATGGAGGTAAATCTTTTACAAATGTCATCAAGTTGAACCATACATGCATCATTTATTTTAATATTCATTGTAAATGGAATACTCATGAAACACAGGGTCTAACAGCAAAAAGAGCTAAGTGGGAGAAAAAATCCCGATTAATAATTACCCAAACTATTTGTATTAAATGGCAGATTCAGGTTTTGGGCATTACAGTATGATCTTTGTCATTATTGTTTGTATTATGATATGCCTAGAGTCCCCACTGGGCTGTGTACTGTTCATGCATATAGTAAGATATGGTGCCCAGACTAATATAGGAAACTTGTGACAAAGCCACATTTCCCAAATCTCTGTTCAGTACTTTAACCACAAGGTCACATTCCCTCTCAAAGTTTGGAGGGCTAATTTCCACTCTCAACAATGCAATGAGGGTTGTTCCCCACCACATAAATTAACTGTTTTCTTGTGCTCATATCTTTGTTATTTAAAGCATCATTGACTTTATGCAGCAAAGGGGTGTGACAATGTAAGTGCAACTTATATTTCTTACAAATAATGAATAAATATGATTAATTTCTGATTTTTGTTTTTCATGATGTGTTAATTTTATTTCTGATCCTTTGAAGACTGTAATCCCAGTGAAACTATGAGATGATGTTTCTGGAATGTGCAGGTTAAGACTGATTCTTCATATTGTACATTGATGATAAATCTATTATTGGATATGCCTTTTTGTCTATAAAACAGCAGTTTAAAATGCCTATTACCATTCTAAATGATATCTTTAAGATTCTTAAAGAAATTTACAAAGAAAGGTTCTTTCTCTTGGGCATTTCACTCCTATAATGAATTGATCAGTAGTTTAAAATACTACTCGTTTGCGCCAAAGATGACCATGGATTTTATATCCTACTTGTTTGATGACCAAGTCATAAATTTAATGCAAATTCCTGCATGCACTTATTTGTTCTTGAATTATGGCATTTTCTAGATAATACTCAGTCCTGCCAGGAGTGCAGGGGACTGGATCAGATGATCTCTCGAGTTCCCTTCCAGTCCTATGTTTCTATGATTCTAAACTCATTGTCTTCAATCCAGCAGCATGAGATACTCAGTGCCAACAGCAAACTGTGAGTTCTGTGCTTAATATTGAAGTATGGTGAAATATTAGGATGTCTATATACTGTAGATAGACTGCAGCCATTTTTTAGGTAGCAAAACTGAAAAAAAAAAGCTTTATAGAACTGTAATGCATTTGATAAAATCTCAGTCTAGAATCAAAGTTAGTTGAATAAGCCCATAACACCCCCAAAATGAAGAATTCATACATTTATTATTCAGTAGTATCAAATACAGCAACTGTGGAATTTATATATCTGCCAATATATATCGGGCAGTATAGATTTGGATCTCACCCAAAATACCATGCTGCCAGCAAATCCTTTAGTGTCTAAAACTAAAGGTTTATTACAAAGAAACAAAGAAAGAACAAGACGAGAGATGTTAAATGGTTAAAACAGTCACATACATACAAAGACTTCTAAGTCCATCAGGTTCCCAGCAGCATTGGTGGGTTTTCTGGCTTGAAAGTCTCTCTGAAACACATCCAGAGCTTGGATGGGTCATTCAATCCCTTGGTCAGAGCTTCATTTGTAGAAAGTATCAGAGAGGTAGCCATGTTAGCCTGTATCCACAAAAACAATGAGGAGTCCGGTGGCACCTTAAAGACTAACAGATTTATTTGGGCATAAGCTTTCGTGGGTAAAAAACCCACTTCTTCAGATGCAGAGTCCTGATGCATCTGAAGAAGTGGTTTTTTACCCACGAAAGCTTATGCCCAAATAAATCTGTTAGTCTTTAAGGTGCCACCGGACTCCTCATTGTATTTGTAGAAAGGTTACTCCAAAGGTAAGAAGCAGAAATAAAGACAGGAAGCAGGACCAAAGACAAGAAGCAGGACTGAAGACAAAATGGAGAGGATGCAGCTTCCTTTTATAGTCTTTTGCCATGCAGCTTCATTTCCTTTGTTCCAAACTCAAGCTGCCCAGAACATGGCCTGAAAGCCTTAGAGTTATGTCCATAGGTGCAGAGTTCTGTCCTGCATGACTTGCTGAGTCATAAGGTATATCCCTTGCCTTCTCTCAATGGGTCAATTGTATAGCTGATGTCACTTGATGGACCGTCAAGCAGGCTAGGCAGTGCTAATGCCAATATGTCTGGGGGTGCCACCCAGATGCACAACACAAGTTTGGAACTACAGACATACCATACATATAAATTACAATACAAAGGTGATACAAACACATAAATGAGATTATCATACCTGGCAAATTATAACATTTTTGAAGATATCTTACTCGGTATATCTGGCATAACACATTGCAATTTTACAATATTGGGCTTCATAATATTCTAAAGTGTACCCCAAATTTCATACAGCATCACACTGTATTATTATGTATTAGTATCATTAATAGATGGAGGAGATTGGATGTTGCCACCTGCATTACCTACAGAAATGATTTTAAAAATAAACTCAAGGATTGACTGAATGCTACCTGGCATAATAACAAACTTCTAAGACAGTAGTAAAGTTTTACTTAAAACTATAACTAAATTTTGCATAAGAAAACAGTTTAGGTAAACTAAAGGCCAAACATATTTCTCTGAGAAATAAGAGTTAAAGGGACACTGTCAACTTAAAAATCACAGAGCTGTCTAAAAAGGATTTTATCTGCTATTGTCTCATGTAAGAAATAGGGGATGCCGGAATACAGGCATTAAATGAAAATACATGATATCCCAGATCTTCCCCTCCTAAATAACCTGTCCTCCATACTTGCACCCTTTGTGGGGATCATCCTACAGCATCCCCGGTTGACATATAAATGAAAGCCCTTCATCTCTATATTGGCTGTAGGCCTCAGCAAACATCCCCCATCTTCCTAGCAACAGGTACACCCCTGGCCACACATGCCCAAGGATTCATGGAGAGCACTCCATGAAAAGGTTCATACAACCTCAGACCTATCCCTCTATCCATCTGGCCTGTCCAGTTTCCACAACCTCCTAAACACAGACTCTGGCACAACAGGCCTCTATGGTGTCTGGAAAGGAAGCGTGTGCATGGACAGGGGCAGGAGACAATACCTGTTGGCAACTGGAGCTCCTGTATGTGCAGAGGGGATCTGCATACAGAGGCCTCCTTTTAGTGTGGATCTAACAGGCACAATCTGTGCTAAGAATAGTTTTCTCGTAGGACAGTGTTTAAGAGTTCTCATATATAGTTTAAAGTGCATAAAGACAGCAAGACACCAACATGCACATACAGAAAATATATATTAAAATATTATAAACCACTGACTAGTACATTTTGTTTTGATGAAGTATGTTACCCATGCCTAAGTCACATGGTTTTATACACCCTCCCTCCAGTCAACTTTATACACATCTTCATACAAAGAAAAAAGGTTGAAAAGACCATAACAAATGCAAAACATGTAAGTATATGCTTAAAGTTAAACACAGGCCTATTTAGAAAAGCACTTGAGCGTGCAATTAAGTCCTATGATTTCAATGGGATGTAAGCATGTGCTTTAAGTTATGCGTGTGCCTAAGTGCTTTGCTGAATTGAGGCCTTAGCCACAATGTACCACATATGAGGAAACAAACTGTTTCTAATGGCTTTGTTATTTTTCTGTTGGAACATTTCTGTGCCAGTTTTCATGTTACACCTCTACCCCAATATAACGCTGTCCTCAGGAGCCAAAAAATCTTACCGCGTTATAGGTGAAACCGCGTTATATCGAACTTGCTTTGATCCACCGGAGCACGCAGCCCCGCCCCCCGGAGCGCTGCTTTACCACGTTATATCCAAATTTGTGTTATATCGGGTTGGGTTATATTGGGGTAGAGGTGTATATGTGTACGGTTGCCAGGCATCTGTTTTTTTACCAGAATGCCCAGTCGAAAAGGGACCTAGGTGGCTTGGGTCAGCACCGCTGACTGGGCTGTTAAAAGTCCAGTCAGCGAAACAGCGGAGCTAAGTGGTGGCTCTGCGTGGCTCCCGGAATCAGCAGCATGTCCCCCCTCCGGCTTCTAGGCTCCACGCGCTGCCCCCGCAGCTCCCATTTGCCAGGAATCATGGCCAATGGGAGCTGCGGGGATGACCTCTGCGGACAGGGCAGCGCACAGAGCCGCCTGGCCGCACCTCTGTGTGGTAGGAGCCGGAGGGAGGGACATGCAGCTACTTCCGGGAGCTGCCTGAGGTAAGAGCCACCCAGAGCCTGCACCCCTCATCCCCTCCCACGCCCCATCCCTCCACCCCAGCTCTGATCACCCTCCTGCCCTCCAAACCTCTTGGCCCCAGCCTGGAGCACCCTCCTGTACCCCAAATCCCTCATCGCCAGCCCCACACCAGAGCCTGCACCCCCAGCCGGGGCCCTCACACCCCCTCTCACCCAACCCTCTGCCCCAGCCCAGAGCCCCCTCCCGCACACCGAACCCCTCATTTCTGGCCCCACCCCGTAACCCACACCCCCAGCCCAAAGCCTGTATGCACTCTGACACCGGTGTGGTGCTCTGCTCTGTTCAATGTT
>NW_020664448.1:20620056-20635718 GCF_002925995.2 Terrapene triunguis
GGCCCGGCCCGACAGGGGCTTTCCCTAAACAAGCAGTGTTCCAAGTTTGGGAAACACTGATTTAGAGCCATCAAGCAGTGAATAAAATTAGTCTTGCAACTACATGAAATTATTACTGGTTACCCTGGTCCTTTCTCCCCCTTCTTACATGTCAGGCTCACTTGCTGCTGCATCTTGTCATAAATGAAATTGTACACTCTTTGAGATAGGAACCAACTTTTCCCGTGTGATTGTACAGCACTACCACAATGGGACCCTGATCCTGACTGGACTTTTTGGCTCTATGATAACAAAAATAATAAATAATAATAAATAATAATAATAGTTATAAAGTGATAGAGAGGGGCTCGGAAATGACTTACAGGCATATGAAAGTTTACCACAGAAAAAGAGGTAGTTAGAAAATCTAACACTCTTTCCATGAAATATCTAATATAGTGAGGGTAACAAAATCTCCATAATATAGACACAAGAGTTATAAACACTAAAGAAAAAAATTAAAAATTATACAGGTTGTTTAGGACAAATAGACAGTGGACACATGCAACATGCTAAAGGAAGCTTACATATAAAAATGCTTTACAGCCCAGGAAACATAAAAGCTTGATTCCATGATTCTTAAAGGCTATTCATAAAAATGTGCCTAGGTTAATGATATCTGATGGAGATGGATAAAACTTAGTTATGCGTGGGGTATTGCAGGAGGGAAATAAAGAGTTTATGAGAAAATGCGCAGAAAAATGTATTGGGGATTTTAAGTCAATTAGACACAAACTTGAACGTATTTAAAGAAAAGGGACAGCAGGCTAGTGTGGTTATGATACAGACTAATTTTTGAACAGAATAAGTGGGAGAACGGATCTTGGTTTTTAGCAGTACAGATGGCAAAAATGAAAGTGCCATTGAGAATTTATGTACAATTTGTTACTGAAGGACTCTTTTTTGTAGTGGTCTTTCCGCATGATTTAAGATGGGACATAAAACCTGAGGTCCTCTTAGTCCCTTGTTGATTAAAAGGGTGTCAGTCAGGTTTAAAATCTTATTGGTTAAATTCCATATCATCCTTACTATTAACATGTTTGATTATGTTCATGGAAAGAATTTTTAAAATCTATTTTAGTCTTCACTATTTCCATTTAGTTTCATAGTCCAAACAAAATGAAATGCAAAGTAATCAAAGGAGTTTGTTTCTAACCCATTTCACTTTGTTCCTCATGAGCTAGCACAATTTGAGTTATAACACTGAAAATATTTAAACTTAACATGTTTTCAATTAATTAAAAGAAATAATGAAAGAATGTGTGCATGCCTGTGTGCAAATGTATTTTGGTGACCAAAGTATTTACAAAAAGTAAATATGAATGCATGTGCATTCATACACACGCACATACACAGGTATTACGTCTTGTACATATTTTTATCACCCAACCCCATCTTTTGAGCTAAACTCATGAGTATTCCTTTTAAAGGCCCCAAAGAACTGCACATGAGAGTAGGGGTGTTAGTTCAGGTGCCCTAGCCAAATTCCAAATTACATCATTACTAGAACTCAATGATTTAATTAACAAAAAGAGGAAAAGTCAGACAAAACTTCCCACCAGTTCATTTCAAGTAATTACACACCCCTGAAATTTTTATTTCTCCTACTGAAGACCCTACAGATGAAATTTTAACCAGAAAGATTAGTGTGGAAATTCAAGGAAGATTAAATGCATTTCTCCGGGGCATATATCCTAGAGAAAAGAGCACAGGGCTCGGACCATAAAGCTCCTGAATTCTCTTCCCACCTCCGTCACACTTGGCTTAGAAATACCAGACCTGAAAAAGATCTCTCTGTGGCTCAAAAGCTTGTCTCTCTCACCAACAGAAGCTGGTCCAATAAAAGATATTACATCACCCACCTTGTCTCTCTAATATTTATATACTGCCTCACAACATGATTTAGTTAGGCCTCATGATACCCACCTCTGAGATGAGTAAATATCATTGCCCCATTTTACAAATGTTATGGCAGTTTTGGTACTACCAAAAATAACTAACTAGCACACTAATAAGATGGATATGAGAATGGAGGGGAAATAATATATTTTAAAATCAAACATCATTCCTGCTGTGAAATGAGTCTAATCCTCACACATAGTATAAGAAGAGGTCTAAGAATAATATGGATGACAGAGGAGGTCATAAAAGTCATTAGTGGCAAAAATAAGAGCATAAAATGTAAATGAGGCTAAAAGGGACTATGAAGTAAAGGTGTAAATTAATTAGTGGGGCTAAAACTAATAGAGGATTGCTCAGGATAAGTTTAAAAACAGTAAAGGGTCTTTTAAATATACAAAGAGTAAAAAAATCAAAAAGAGAACCCACTGACAAACAAAATGAGAATGAGTGGAATTTAATAACACAGAATTCTCTATTGCAGAATCTGCACTCAAATTGTGTGCTCAGTGTTTGAGGAAGAATGGACATAAAGGGTCAAATTCATCCCTGGTGTAACTCCAGAGGAGGATATAGTAGTACTCGGGGCATTAATTACATCAGAGCAAATCTTGTTTAATTTGAAAGGGACAAGCAACTAATGTATAATACTAAAATTCCAGAAAGAGATGGCAGGTGAGATTATTCTAGCACTCTGTTTGAAATGGCTTAATTTCAGGCACCCCACTACATTTGTTTATTTATTAATTATGGCTAATAAGAATTTAACAGGGACTCATCAGCTAGTTTGGGCACCTTTGACCTTATTTAACATAATACAACAAAAATAAAACCAGCAGGAAGCCTCCAGAAAAACTCCACTCCCAATACAACCAATAAGCAAGACTTTCCCCTACCAGGCCAGTCTCTCTCCCTCATAAATAATAACCCTATTATATGCCAATCTCTTCTATTGAAAATATATCAAGAAGATAAAACAAATCCAGAGGAAGGCAACAAAGAGGATACAAGAGATTCTCTTGAACAAGACTGATTCGGGTATAATATGTACATTTTCCCAACCTTCCTCCAGTTGAGGCAACTTAATTACATTCTGCCTATCTACATTCCTCCTGCAAATGCATTTGGAACAAAGTATTCTTTTTCCCCCTCCAAGTGCTGAGCCAGCTTGACTGTCTCCTCTTTTGAGATACAGAGAAACCACAGCCCCAGATGGTATAGACTTACATGTCCTGGCTTCTTTCTGTCAGAAAGACTGAAGTTGTTTTTGTTTCCTATTATCAGGTAATACAAAACATATTTTTTAATGTGCACATTATTGAAGCAGTGGGGCTGTTTAGCTGATCTGTACTTTTTGTCCTCTCTCCACATAGAAGAATTACTGGGAAATCAAGGGGTTAAATCCCTGAGAGATGCTGACTACCGGCAGCTCCCATTGAAATCAATGGGAATTACAGGTGCAATGCACTTCTCAGGATTTGGACTCTGAAGCTTCCAAGATAATAAAAGGAGGGAGTGAGAGTGAATGCTGTCTATAGGCAAAAATCAAGATTACAGGCAAAACTCTTCACTGAGAGAAAAAGCTTGTGGAATGACCTACCATGAGGTAGAAGCTAGCCATGATACAGAAAAACCTAACATGGGAACACTGGTATTCGTCTTCTTAGAGTATGCACAATGTGCCTCAGATGGCATGTGACCAGGATTCATCACCAAATTTGGACCACTGTTTGGATCATTAGCTTGTCCAGCCTGGGTACTGATGAGGAGTGTGATGTGAATGCTGATGAGATAGAGAGAAGCAAGGCTCGAAGTCAAAGACATGTGGATGTGTTCACAATGAACTCCAGAAGATACCTAGTTTTATTCATAAATCCTTACCGGACTCCATTTTTGCCATCAGCACAACTTAATTTATCTTATATCCAGCAGCACACTGAAGATGGCCTGGATCAGGCCAGGTCCCAGTTATCTCAGATGCCTCCTGTTTCCAGAGATTCAACTGAGACAGCTAAGATTAGTGGGGACCCTCTGGCTGAAGGACCTCACTGTGGAACTTTTCGGGATGAAGGCAGAGTTTTGTTAGTGTGATGTTGGAACTCACGTTCACTGGAGACTGACTGAGCACAAAACTTACCACTAGTAGGGAGTGCTGCCTCACCCATCTTTGTACCCATCCTAACAAAATAAAAATAGTTAATGTAAGCTGGCAGGCTCAATCACCAGCCTATTTTGTTGGTCCCTCTGGCTTTTGGCAGCTCACTAGTCAGGATCTTCCCTAGTCAATGTGCGGTTTACAGGGCCTACTTGACATCTCACAGTCCTCTGCTACAAGTATAGGAAAGTGTACCACCAACCCTCTCCTGGTTCCAGGTTCTATCATGGAGCTAGGAACCTCATTTATGTCACTTAGCTGGGAATCATACAACCCAGTCACTTGACGCTGTCCAGCTGGGACAGATTATTCCTGGCACATGCCTGCTGGGATCCTCTCCAAAACAGAACTGATTGCTCCCTGGCCCTCCTGGTGCTTAAAGTGGCAAACTCCCTGTCACCGTTCTCCAACAATACTCACCTAGATGGCCACCAGTTGGATCTGTTCTCTATTTAAGCGATGTGGCAGGGGAAGAGAGATTGTGGTTCTCATTATGTGAATGTGATGTATTACTAATTAATGTAATGCATGTCAAGGCATTACAGAATTATAGAAACATAGGGCTAAAAGGTACCTTGAGAAGTCATGAGTCCAGCCCCCTGAGGCAGGACCAAGTTAACCTAGACCACCTCTGACAGGTTCAACCTGTTCTTAAAAACTTCCAAGGACAGGGATGTTACAGACTCCTTTGGAAGCCTATTCCAGAGCATAACTACCCTTATAGTTAGAAAGTTTTTCCTAAATCTAACCCAAATATCCCTTGCTACAGATTAAACCCATTTCTTCTTGTTCTACCTTCAGTGGACATGGAAAACAATTGATCACTGTCCTCTTTATAACAGCCCTTTACAAATTTGAAGACTATTATCAGGTACTCACAGTCTTCTTTTCTCAAGTGTGAACATATCCATTTTTTTAAAACCTGTCCTCATATATCAGCTTTTCTACACCTTTTAAGCATTTTTGTTGCTCTCTTCTGGATTCTTCCCAGTTTGTCCACACCTTTCTGCAAGTGTGGCACCCAGAACTGGACACAGTACTCTAGCTGAGGCCTCAGGAGTGCTGAGTTGCACAGGACAATTACCTCCCATGTCTTACACATGACACTTCTGTTAATACACTCCAGAATTACATTAGCCTTTTTTTTCCGCATCACACTGTTGACTCATATTCAATCCATATAATAGAGAGAGTCCCTGGAATACCACGCTTGATAATTGGCAACAAAATGGCAGTGGTGAAATTCAATGTTGATAAATGCAAAGTAATGCACATTGGAAAATATAATCCCAGCTATATTTACAAAATGATGGGGTCTAAATTAGCTGTTACCACTCAAGAAACAGATCTCGGAGTCATTGTGGATAGTTCTCTGAAAACATTAGCTCAATGTGCAGTGGCAGTCAAAAAAGCTAACACAATGTTAGGAACCATTAGGAAAGGGAAAGATAATAAGAAAGAAAATATCATAATATCTCTATATAAATCCATGATACAACCATACCTTGAATACTGCATGCAATTCTGGTCACCTCATCTCAAAAAAGATAAATTAGAATTGGAAAGGGTACAAACATTGTTAGGGGTATGGAACAGCTTCTGTATGGGAAGAGATTAAAACGACTGGAACTTTTCAGCTTGGAAAAGAGATGACTAAGAGGTGATATGATAGAGATCTATAAGAGTTATTTAATCCTTTCATAACACAAGAACTAGGGATCACCCAATGAAATTAATAGGCAGAAGGTTTAAAACAAACATAAGGAAGTACATCTTCACTCAATACACAGTCAAGCTGTGGAACTTGTTGCCAGGGGATGTTGTGAAGGCCAAAACTATAACAGGATAGGTCCATCAATGGCAATTAGCTGAGATGGTCAGGGATGAAACCCTATGTTCTGAGTGTTCCTAGACTCTGTTTGCCAGAAGCTGGGAGTGGACAACACGAGATGGATCACTTGATGATTGCCTGTTCTGTTCATTCCCTCTAAACCATCTGGCTTTGGCCACTGTTGGAAGACAAGATACTGGGCCAGATGGACCATTGGTCTGACCCAGCATGACTGTTCTTATGTTCTTGGTTAGATAATAATATAACTATAAAACTGAGCATTTATCGAGGCGATTAGTGCCTTAGGTAGATCATACTTCTAATTGTGCTCTAAGAAAACCCGTAAAATAATTACTCTTAGAATTAAATAGAAGAATCTTCCGTTCTTACTTAATACTAACTTTAAATGATTTTATGTTAAATCACTATACCTCACAGTATTAAGTGATTTCATTAGTCTGAAATAAATCCATCTATACCGGTTAAACACAGTTTTCCTCAATCTGTCTCTCTTACATGTGGCCAGACTCTCCTACAGGAGGTACAAACCAATCCAAGGAACACGAGAAGAAAAAATTATTTTTCTGTATGGTTTTCACTAGAGATGATTGGGAATTTTCCATTGGAATGATTTTCTGATGGAAAATGCAGTTTCTGCAAAATCAAAACTTTGCCAAATATTTTTTGAATTGTTTTTCCACCATGAAAATCTAAATGAAATATTTCATTTTGGATTGGTTTGACCCAAATCAGAATTTCTGGTTTTTTAACTGACCCAAAATGTTTAGTTTTGAATCAGTTCAATCACACATTAAACTGCATTTTCTTGTCTTGGTGCATTGCCTTCTGAGAATTGTAGGTCTAGTCCCCATTCTCTCCAATAGAGCAGGCTCCCTGGAAGAATGCATCTCTGATAAGGTAATGTGTTGATTTTACTCTGACTGAGCTGTGCAGTGCATTATGGGAGTCGCATGACTATAGTGCATTATGGGGCACATAGTCCAGGTAGGGAACCTAGCCAATAGGGGAGAATGGGGAACATCAAGCTTCCAAAATACAATTCCCATATAACAGTGTGCCACCACAAAGAAA
Source organism: Terrapene triunguis (assembly GCF_002925995.2). Taxonomy (NCBI): domain Eukaryota; kingdom Metazoa; phylum Chordata; order Testudines; family Emydidae; genus Terrapene; species Terrapene triunguis. The sequence continues at coordinate 20,627,073 of NW_020664448.1, forward strand.
TTAAGTTTAATGTTTAACTGACTCAAAACAAAGTATTGTATGTCATTTCAAGAAATTGAAACAAAACATTTTGAATTTGTGAAGGGTGAAATATTTTGTTTTTCACATTTCCTAATCAAAAGTTTTCAGAATTTCCATTGTTCAGAAAATGTAAACTTTTCATCTCATTTTTGGTTGAAAACAAAAGTTGAAATATTGGAATTTCCCCTGGGCAGAAATTCTGAATTTTGTTCAGCGCTAGGATTTGGGAAAAACAAAACAAAACAATAGGCATATAATATATTCTCTGTTCAAGAAATGGTTTTGCTTTAACAAAGTCCAAGGGGGTAGTATCCTAGAATGGAAGAAAACGAAGGTGAAGAGCTTTAATTATAATTTTGGTTTAATCAGACGTTTCGCCCTCCCTCCCTTCCCAGGCTATTCTCCCAAAAGGGAGGAAAGCAAAATTTAAGGGGAGGGTGTATTTGGGAGGTCTTTTTATTTATATTTTTGTGTAAATGGTACCAATGTCAGGATCTTATAAACAGATGATGGAGCTGTGATAGAGATGGTGGCCAAATATCTCAGTTTTTGAATAGAGAAAATATCTTGGATCACCAGCCTGTGCGGAAGGGATGGAACCCTTCCCAAAAGTGCATGGCTGGATTTCACCCAGCCATGCACTTTTGGGATATGAAGCTAGCCTGGCAACAGTAGTATCACCTCCTCGGACCTTGACCTTAAGGATCTGAGCTTCAGGATCATGGCTGCTCCCTACAAGCATGCAGGGAGTAGGAGAGATGGTTCCTTGTGCCCTCTTCCCACCTTTGTGATGTGAAATTCAGGGGCAGTATAATCGCATGATAAAAAGTAAACGGACTAGTTTCTTAAGTTTTCTCTGCTCCTTTTCACAGCATCTCCATCAAGTTTTATATCAAGTTGGTGAGGATGTCAGACAGAAAAATTACCATTAACACTTCTATCTGTCTCTCTCCCCATTTTCTGCATCTCTGACATCTTTAAAAGAAACATTCTTTCAAATTATACTGTTTTTTATTTCCTAGAAATGTGAGTACCTGAAATGCATTATTCAAAAACAAGTTTAAATAGGAATAGATTAGTTTACACAGACAAAGTTGGCACAGTCCAGGCTGTTCAATGGTAATGTAGGAAATACTCTCACAAAAAAAATATTCCTAATATAGCTAAAGGAAATATTAAATCACAGCTGAGAAGTATTCAGAAGTGACAATTTTGCTCAATAAGAGACATTTCACGGCCATCTCTCTTCATGCAATGTGAGTCTCCAAACTAGACTATATGTCCCTAAATGAGACTTAAATCCACAATGCCTTTCAGACTTGAAAAGAAAATAGTTTGCTACCATATGATTAGTGAAAGGCTGGATCACTTCACAAATTTCACACTTCTAACATATAAGCTTAAGGGATCTGTGGGTAAAAGTAGTTTAGGACTAACATTTTTTAAAGTGTGTGGGCCATCACACAGCTAAATGAAAATGTACAATTTCATGTTTTCTATATGACTTTTATGCATGTTTATTGTTTCAAAACTATGAGATAAAATGAAAAGCAAATCCTTGGTTGTAACTCATGCTCACTTTGGGCTACATTCTGCCCTAAGTTGCATGCAAACAGCCATCCTAGAGACTCTTGAATAACTGAAATCAATGAATTTTGTGGGCATATCAAAGTGATGAATGTGTTCGGGCAACTTAGAATTTCAGTCAATATGACCTTAATAGTAAGATATTCCATTTTGAAACTAATACCAATCTGAAAGACAATTAAAATTCCCATCTTACTGATTCTGACCACCTCCAAGTGAGTACAGAAAGCTATGGAAACTTTGAAGTTTGCCAAATTATTTGAATATCATATCCATCAAATCTCTCACCCACCCTATAAGAAAAATCAATGAATTTTGATAATTTAATAAACTATAATTGTAATCTTCAAATTAAAACAAAAGATATATAGAAATAAGCAATCTGAGTTGGGCTTACCCAAGCTTGACAATTAAAAGTTTTTTATAGCAAGGACTTCCTTTTCTCCTACATTATGTATATCTTTTCCTGCCTTTTCACCTCTTGAATGCAATAAAGTATCTTAAAGTTACAAATGGCTAAACTGGAAAATGCCTCCTTCCCTTCTCCGCAAAAAAGCCATTACATGAACATTAAAGTTTCATCGTTTAGTACTCAAAAATTAAGAAATGTACATGTGCATCACAATATAGTCAAAGGATCACAACAATTTTTCAGTTAATAGAATCATAGAAACATAGAATATTAGGGTTGGAAGAGACCTCAGGAAGTCATCTACTTCAACCCCCTGCTCAAAGCAGGACCAACCCCAACTAAATCATCCCAGCCAGGGTTTTGTCAAGCCTGACCTTAAAAACCTCTAAGGAAGGAGATTCCACCACCTCCCTAGGTAACCCATTCCAGTGCTTCACCACCCTCCTAGTGAAAAAGTTTTTCCTAATATCCAACCTAGGTCTTCCCCCACTGCAACTTGAACCATTGCTCCTTGTTCTGTCATCTGCCACCACTGAGAACAGCCGAGCTCCATCCTCGTTGGAACCCCCCTTCAGGTAGAATCATAGATCATAGAATATTAGGGTTGGAAGAGACCTCAGGAGGTCATCTAGTCCAATCCCCTGCTCAAAGCAGGACCATCACCAACACTTTGGTAAGTGTAACGTATGTCACTTAGAGGTACTTGAGGGCTGCTAAAAAATCCTCCCCCCCTTCTCTTCTGCAGACTAAATAAGCCTAGTTTCCTCAGCCTCTCCTCATAAGTCATGTTCCCCAGCCCTCTAATCATTTTCATTGCCCTCCGCTGGACTCGCTCCAATTTCTCCACATCCCTTCTGTAGTGGGGGGCCCAAAACTGGATGCAATACTCCAGATGTGACCTCACCAGTGCCGAACGGAGGGGAATAATCACTTCCCTCGATCTGCTGGTAATGCTCCTACTAATGCAGCCGAATATGCCGTTAGCCTTCTTGGCAACAAGGGTACACTGTTGACTCATATCCAACTTCTCGTCCACTATAATCTGCAGAAAAGGACCTGGGGAACTGCTGCTTAGCCAGTCGGTCCCCAGCCTGTAGTAGTGCATGGGATTCTTCCATCCTAAGTGCAGGACTCAGCACTTGTCCTTGTTGAACCTCATCAGATTTCTTTTGGCCTAATCCTCCAATTTTTTCTAGGTCACTCTGGACCCTATCCTCCAATGTTCTATCTCTCCCCCTAGGTTAGTGTCACCTGTGAACTTGCTGAGGGTGCAATCCATTCCATCATCCAGATCATAAATGAAGAAGTTGAACAAAACCGGCAACTTATCATGCAACTTATCTTTCCACAGCCTTTGCTATGTATATGTAACTTCTTGTGATTTTTTCCCTATTTTTGTATACTTACACTATTTTAATTATTGAAACAGTCCACGATATCTTTGATTTTGATTCTTACAGGATAAGTTTTCTTTTCACTAAAGTATGCATTTTAATAGTTCAAATTCTTCTTTCAGCTATATGAATGCAACCCTCATTAAAGTCAGTGGACCCCACATCTGTGTAACTCAGAGTAGCTAAACTGGGCACACTATATTATTTTCAATCAGCTGCACAGATGTCCTTGGTACACTTCAGAGAAAAGGAAGTTAATTAAGGCTATGCACTATACACTAGCACTTACTGTGGTATAATTCATGTCACTCAGGCGTGTGAAAAGGCCACCCCTCTAAGCGACGTAAGTTACACTGACCTAAGCACCAGTGAAGACAGTGCTACGTCGGCAGGAGAGCTTCTCCCACCAACATAACTACCGTTGCTCGCAGGGCTGGAGTAATTAAGCCTAAAGCTATGGCTACACTGGAGAGTTGACAGCAGCGGAGCTGCAGTGATGCAGCTGTGCCGTTGTAAGCTCTCTAATGTAACCACTCTAAGCCGACCGGAGAGAGCTCTCCTGTCAGTTTAACCACTCCAGCCACGCAAGCAGCAGTAGCTATGTTGGCAGGAGAGGCTTTCCCACCGACATAGCACTATCTACACCGTCACTTTGGTAAGTGTAACTTTTGTCACTCAGAGGAGTGGCTTTTGCACACCCCTGAGCGACGAAAGTTATACCGCAGTAAGTGCTAGTGTAAACATAGCCTAAATTAGACACTAATTTAGCTGAAAATAAAGGTGATATATATTTGCCCTTAAATCCTCACTACCCCTCCATGCTGCTATACCAAGGCCCTGATCCTGCAATCTGACTCATATGGATGGACCCCTGTGCCCACGCAGAGCCCCACTGACTCCGACTGGGGACCATAAAAGCATAAGGGTCCTCCTGAATGGATCAGATTGCAGGACTGAGACTTTAACTGGTGGAATGTTGTGTAAGAACATTTAACTACATACTTTCCAAATAAATAGATTTGTGGCCATCTCATTCATTTATCACATTTCTAGCTTTATGGAAAATCAATGGCGCATTTAGTTTCTGCTGAGATCAAATGAGTTTTAAGAATATACATTTGCAGATATAGCAGTTCTTTACAATTCAATCCCTCCCCCTTAATTTCAGCTGAGAAGACACAGAAGATTATTTATTCTGCTCTTCAAAAAAAGCAAGAAACTTTTAGGGTCCTTTTGATAAAGAGTTTGTCATTGTGACAGGTAAACAAGACTTTTGGCACCTCTGGAGGATCTACAATAAAAGAATAACTAGCAATCAAACAGAAAGCAGCTACCTTAATAGCCTGATAAAGGAGATTAGGAAAATACAAGTCCAGTTGTAAATCTTTTGAATAGACAGTAACAAAACTGTTTTAAGATAAATTCTATACATATATATTTTTTTAAATTCAGTTAATTTAATGTCCAAGGGTAAAATTTTCAAAAATGCCTAAGTGACTTAAGATCCTGTTTTCAAAAGCTACTTTAAGACCAGATTGTCAAAGGTATTTAGACACTTAAGGGTCAAGTTAGGTGCCTGGGGGGAGGGGGGGATTTTCAAAAGCATCTAACTCCCATTGATTTTACTGGGAGTTAGGCAACTAACCTACATATGAAGCTCTTTTGAAAATCCTCTCTGCACCTTTAGATGCCTCCATACCTTTGTAAATCTGGCCCTTAGGAGCTTTCCGCAGTTGTGGAGCCACACCTCCTTCTAACTACACCTTATCACCAGCCCCACCTCCAACAGTGAGGAGAATTCACATACTCCTCAAAGCCACAGACACTCTTAGGTAAGACCTCTCCTTCCATCTCTTTATACAGGAAAGGGAGCGATTGTGTCAAAGTATATAACACAATTTGGGATCCTTTTGGAAGAAAAGCACCAAAGAAATAATAGCTATATAAGAGATAATAGATTTAGCATCTTGTCGGACATTCGGTGGTGGAGTAAGAATATGACAACCCTGATTTCAAATGAACGCATGATGATGAAGGCAGTTTGGGTCTTACAGGGGAATGAGCACAGGGTAATTTAATTTCAGTACTTTACATTACATTCATTCTTTTCAATAGGGAGTTAGGATGGTCTTATTCCCCTGTTCTCAGCAGTCTCAGATGGTTCCTTCTCCAAGGTTGCAATGATAGGACACACACAACATTGTGCTGTGCCCATATAAATTAAGTGGTGTTTGAAAAGAACAGGTGTGATCTCTTACTGCTAAAATAAACAATACTTTAGTTTTAAGAAGGCTTTCTCTAATCACTGTAAACCCCTGGTCACAGACTCCCAGGGAAGATCTGCATGTACCTGGACTCAGTAAGCCCTGCAGGGGGAAAAACAATTGATCCATAGGATACTGTACTCAGGACCTGGTCTAAGGCTGGGAAAATTTCAGAATGACACTCCAGAAGAGGTAAAGGCACAAGACATAACACCTTGAGGAGGTGCACTCAGAGAAACGAGAAAAGGGGCAGAGGTACAGCTAGCCCTGAACCCATGACATTACTATTGAGTTCAGTGGAGACAGGATTTCATCCAAGATTTCAAGAAAGGCCATCAAGGAAGTCTTAAGTGGTCCAGGAATTGTGTTGGTTAATCAGTAGTTGATACTCCTCCCTCTGGATCATTACTGAAACAATACTCCACCTGATTGCTAAGGAATATTGTGCTGCTGTATGTGCTCTCTTTCAGATTGAGTGGTTGATTTTACATCCAATCTAACCACTTGAGATCATTAAAGATTCCATGACAGTGTTTATAAGACTCAAGTTATTAGCCCTAGTATCCCTGACAACTCAGTTTCAAGTAATTACAATCTGGCTACCTATATTCCTCGAAGTTTCACTTCTTGTCCAGTAATGTTTTTAAATTGTGCTCTGTAGTTGCAGTATTTCAGACCAGAGATGGCTATGGATTAAGAAATCCCTGTGTGTATTTTATATATCAACTTGTTAGGTAAAATCATTATTATCTTTTCACACAAAGCAGCGCTGAAGAGTCATTCTCACATCAGTTGCAGTTTAGTTACCAGTGTGTTCACATCTGTATGCCACTACATGATTAAACAGTTTCTGTCCTAAAAGTATTCTGAAATCGCTAGCTGTAGAAATCTGAAAAATGTTGAATTTGCTTTTTAAATGTCTCTGGTTCTGTAGAACTTCTGAAGATTGTGTCATTGTTCATTTTTGTTGTTAGACTTCCCTCAGAAACGTTATTAACATAGGCCAAAGAGCCAAGAGAGTCACCTGGGCCATGGCTGGACCACTTTTTGGTCAGACCAAACCTGAGTGCTGCTGCAACCCTATGCACCAGCTCACAACACCACTCGCTTAAATTTGGAGGAGGGAGGAGCCACCTAAGAGGGAAGAGGAAGGTCAGGTAGGGGCAAATCTATTCCCCCACCCACACATTTTAGATGACACTTAGCAACTCCTGATAAAGATTTTGTTCAGATACTGAAGTTCTGTCATGGAGTCCTTCATCTCTCAACTGCTAGTATCAGGACTTTTGTTATTCTTCCTCCACCATATAGGCCATACTACCATAATTCCTTGGAATGTTATGGGCAGATCTTCAGCTGATGTAAATTGTCACAGCTCCATTGACTTAAATGTGTTACATGAAATGGCAACACAGAAAGTGGCCTAAATTTTCCAAAGTGATGAGAGATTTGGTGAGTTTTTGGGTGCCCAACTTGAGACACTAGTCACTTTGGAAAATGTATCCCTCTCCCCATAACAATAAGCAACAAAGTCAAACTGGTTGACTTCTGATCACATCACCACACTCCAACTTTACTTTTCTTAACTTCAGTTGCTTTTTTAAAATCAAGATTTTACAATCAAGGTCAGAAAAAACATCAAGTACTACATCATACAAAAAAGGACAGAAATTAGATGACTAAGATTTTTGCCTCACTTCAATGGAGAACAGAAAAACATTTTTCATAAAATGTCTTGGGTAATTAACAAAAAGATCATGCTGAGAGCAACAGGAAAAAAGAAGATAAAGAGAGAAATTGCTGCAATTGAAACTTTGGCCTTTTTGAATCGGAATTGTCAGATGTTTTAGTCAGAACTGGAATGCAAATGTCTCAGGGCTGTTTTTTTATTATTATTATTTTATTTAGTTCCAAGTACCTTTATGATATTTTTATTAAAGTGCTCTAGCAAATTTTGCCCTCTCCCACTATCTCCCTGCGACTCTGATTGTATTGAATTCAGTTCAATTCCACCTCATTGATGAGGTGGGGCATAATACCTTGATTTCATGCAGTGTTCTGCACCCTCTACGCACTGCACAGGAGAACTCCAAGACAATTCTGTGTGCCCTAATACAAAGGGTATGTATGGAGGTGGGCAGGTAAGTTCGTGACCATGCAGATCCAATGGCAATTTCCGTTTTGCATAGTAGGAACTGTCAGGACATAGGATTAGCCTTTTGAAAATTTCACCAGCTTGTTTGTATCCATCTACATTCACTTCTTAAGAGCCTGTTCTCCTTTATATGTTCCCAGAATAAAACTATATCATAGCCTTTACATTATCATTCCAAAGCACTGACCTTCTCCACTTCATGTAGCTTGGAGCCAAAGGTAAGAGATTTATAAAATTTAGTGCCATAAAACATAATCTAATGAAGCTAGAAAAGAAAACCATGAAAGGCACAGGGGCTGGCTTCCTCCTTGCCCTGGGGTTGCTCAACCCTGCTCCACCCCACGCCCCGTCCCCACTCCACCCCTTCCCCCAATTAATTCCCAACCAAGAGTCAGAGCTCAAGCAGTCACTGCACTCTGTGAGCATCTCAGCCCATTTAATTGGTGGACCACAGAGGGGAATACAGGTGCAGTTACCCTGAAACTGTGACAGGAATATCAGGAGCAAATGCTCTGGGTCTGATCCTATGAAAACCAGTGGGAATTGCGAGTGCTCAGAATCTCACAGGATTGGGCCCTAAATGCTCAACTATATGAATAATGGAGCACTGGTGTAAATGAAGTAAGAAAACTTTACGATCATCCTTATCAGTGAACCACAACCTCTCTGGAGTTGGAGTGTCCTTTGATGCCATAATGCAGTGTTTCCCAAACTTGAGATGCCACTTGTGTAGGGAAAGCCCCTGGCGGGCCGGGCCAGTTTGTTTACCTGCCCCGTCTGCAGGTCCGGCCGATCGCGGCTCCCACTCAGGGC
>NW_020664448.1:20645718-20665334 GCF_002925995.2 Terrapene triunguis
TTTATTGCGAACCAGACATGAAACGTGGGGGGTGAAACTTGGACGGGGGCTTGTGTGAGGTGGGTAGGAAAGGACTTATGAAATTTTGGGGAATGTCAGCCTTCTACTGCTAGAGCAGTCTGCAGGGGTTGATTGAAAGTTTTAACGGCCCTTGCCGCCCCTCCTTCTTTGGACTTTGGGTGAGGGTGGTGTGGGACTTGGTGGCGGGTGAGGGCGGTTACAGATAGACTGCAGCGGGGCTCTGTCCTCCTGCCTCCGGTCTTGCAGAACATCCACAAGGCGCCGGAGCGTGTCCGTTTGCTCCCTCATTAGTCCAAGCAGCTTTTCAGTAGCCTGTTGGTCCTCCTGACGCCACCTCTCCTCCCGTTCCATGACTGCTCGGTGCATTTGTGACAAGTTCTCCCTCCACTGTGTCTGCTGGGCTGCCTGGGCTCGGGAGCAGCCCATTAGTTCTGTGAACATGTCTTCACGCGTCTTCTTCTTCCTCCGCCTAATCTGCGCTAGCCTCTGGGAGTGTGCTGACAGGCTGGGTTGGGAGACAGTCGCAGATGTGTCTGTGTGAATTTTAAAAAGGGAGTGAATTCCTGAGACAGATAAATGAAATTGTATACAAAGAACCTAGTCTTTCTCTGTGAACAAGACCATGCACTGAACCTCTCACATGCGCACTCAGGACAAGGTCGAATTTTCGGCCGTCGCCTTCAGTGCCTGTGGACTTGCGGAGGTCTTGGAGTGTTCAGAGAACTGTGGCTGGAGACCTGAACTTCTGGAGCGGGCAATAATGGTAAGCCGCAGACTTGTGGCTGCTTAAAACTCCAGCAGTAGCACTGGCCTCCTTTCACATTGAAAGCAATGCCAGTCTCTGCTGCCAGCAATCAGGACAGCATCAACTCTGCCCCTGTCCCACCCCCTCGCGGCTGTCCCAGGGAAAGATCCCTGTATGCTGCCCCTCTCCCTCCACCGCGTGGCTGTAAAGCAGTCCCAATACTAACAGTCCCCTCCCTAATTCAAAGCAGGGCGTCATGAGCGACATCACCCTCCTGAGGATCCCGGACACCCAGAGAGAACGCATGCTGCGGGAAAGCATGCAGAAACCGGGGCCGTATGCCGCCATGCTATGTCGGGCCATGATCCCCGAGTACCTGATTGTGGCATGGAGGGGACATGTCTGCTACCACGGAGGGCCCACTAAGATCGCCCTACCCCGGAACCTGATCAACAGGCTTGAGCTCTACCTCCACGAGACCTACGAGGAGTTCTCCTACGAGGATTTCTCGTCGATCCCCGGCCACATTGACCGGATTTTCGCGTAGGTGCACTGAGACTTTGGAGTGGAGCGTCTTGGGCCTGGGAATCATGTAGTAACGGACATTGTGAAATTTTTTTAAAATACTTGGGACTAAATTGAGAAGAGCCTAAGACAGAGAAATCATGCAAAACCCATTTGTTACCTTTGTAAATATTCCTGTTTTGTACCTGATTATTTTTTTACTAGTTTACAGCACTTTTATAAATATACATTGTTAATAGTATAAATATTACCGTTCTGTTTTAAATAAATGTTTACATGTTTACAGCACTTACTGCTTGATCCGTCCCCTGATTCTGTGTCCGGGGTAAGGGATGGGGACGGTTGGTAGGGGATCTCGGTAAGGGTGATGAAGAGCTCCTGGCTGTCGGGGAAATCAGCGGTGCCAGCGCTGTCGACTGCCTCGTCCTCCTCATCTCCTTCTTCATCTTCCCCGTCCGCTGTCATGTCCGACATGATCCCATCCTCGGAGTCCACGGTCAGGGGTGGGGTAGTGGTGGCGGCCGCTCCCAGGATGGAATGCAGTGCCTCGTAGAAACGGGATGTGTGGGGCTGGGATCCGGAGCGTCCGTTAGCCTCTTTGGTTTTTTGGTAGCCTTGTCTCAGCTCCTTGATTTTCACGCGGCACTGCGTTGCATCCCGGCTGTAGCCTCTCTCTGCCATGGCTTTGGAGATCTTCTCGTAGATCTTAGCATTCCTTCTTTTGCAGCGCAGCTCTGAAAGCACGGACTCATCGCCCCACACTGCGATGAGATCCAAGACTTCCCGATCAGTCCATGCTGGGGCCCTCTTTCTATTGGATTGCACGGCCATCTCTGCTGGAGAGCTCTGCATAGTTGCCACTGCTGCTGAGCTCCCCTCGATGTCCAAAGAGGAACTGAGATTCAAACTGCCCAGACAGGAAAATGAAAATGAATTCAAATTTTCCCGGGGGTGTGGCTGGTCAGAGCATCCGAGCTCGGACTGCTGTCCAGAGCGTCAACAGAGTGGTGCACTGTGGGATAGCTCCCGGAGCTATTACCGTCGATTTCCATCCACACCTAGCCTAATTCGATATGGCCATGTCGAATTTAGCGCTACTCCTCTCGTTGGGGAGGATTACAGAAATCGATTTAAAGAGAGCTTTATGTCGAACTAAATGGCTTCCTGGTGTGGACGGGTGCAGGGTTAATTCGATATAACGGCGCTAAAGTCGACATAAAAGCCTAGTGTAGACCAGGCCTCAGACACTGTTAAAGACGCTATATACTAAGGCCCCCGATCCTGCAAACATGTACATGTATACTTAACTTTACAACCACGTGTAGACCCATTGATTCAAAGTGTTTTGATGTGGTGTTTGGAGGATTGGGGCCTTAAATTGTAAACACAATGAACAGTTTTCTTTAAACAGTTATTTTAGAAGTCTGTAAACAGTCCAAACATTAGAGGACCTTGAAATTTACAATGCATATTCTCAAAGCAATACAAACCCTGTAAAGAGGCTTGACATGCATAGAATGATCACTAGAGGAAAACTTTTCCTTAAGGTTAGCACACTTTCTTCACACGTTCAAAGTGCTAATCATGTTACACAGGTTATGCCATTAATTGTGTTATTCTACAGTTATAGTGAGAAGCCAGTTTTCTCAGTTCTTACTCAGGCACAGCTTCTATGGACTTCAGTGATAGCTTTTCTTCAGTAAAGAATGAGAAATCATGAAGTGTAGGACTGGAAGGGGCTCGAGAGATCATCTAGTCCAGTCCCCTGCACTCAAGGCAGGACTATGTAACAACTAGACCATCTCTGACAGGTGTTTGTCTAACCTGTTCTTAAAAACCTTCAGTGATAGAGGTTCCACAACATCCCTAAGCAATTTGTTCCAGTGCTTAATGACTAAGGATTTACTCAGGACTAAGGTAGAACTGCCACATCCCAGCTGAGTGCCCTAAACACTGAGCTATATAGTCAATTGATCAGTCTCCCCCTCCCAATTTTTAGTTTTTTATACAAAGTGCAACAGCTCCAACAGGAGAGATTGTGTTCTGATGGGGAATGAACACAAATTTCAAAACCTTGAAATTCTTGCTTTCCAGCCAGCCCCTCTTACAGGAGTTTGTTTATTGAATTTAGTAAAAGTTACAGATGCTCCATATCACTGAGAAACAGGCCCTCAGTGTACAATTTTACCTCTGAAATAAGTGAATTATTACCAGTAATGTACTGATCAAGATTAATGATGACATTATTAGAGTAAGTACCAGTTTTACTTCAATCACACTGTCATCATTGTAATCTGAAATACCCATAAAAAGAGTACCATGTCTTCATTTAAGACATTAAGTGTCCACTTTCGTTCCACAGCTCAACCATTTCTCCTTGTGCAATGCAATTGAGATGAAGGCAACTTAGATTTATACCTTTAATTCAGGTGTTAAGGAGAGCCTGAAATGAAATAAATTATTGCCTTTCTTCTTTTAATCAGCAACAGCCATGCTGACAACTTCACAAGCTTGTATGTTAGCAATCCAAAAGTGAATCTTATGAATAAATATAGTTAGATATCCTGACTCTATTCCACAACAATCACAGCCCTTATCCTATCTGACCCTGAAGGACAGACAATTCAGAAAACTTATTTTCCTAGGGCCCAATCCCGTGAGGTGTTTAAAGACTGCCACTCTCACAGAAGTCAATGGGGAATACCACTTGGGAGGCACTTACTTTGTAGGACTGAATCTCTAAATTGTTGTTATCATAAAATTCTGCAGCTACCTCTTCAGCTGCTAACTTAGTATTTTCTGGTTTATATTTTATATACATCACTACTGGAAGATGAAAAAAAACACATGTCACACTGTCTCTTGAGATAAGCACACAGTGTCAGTAATTTATGTACACAGTATAATTAAAGGTATAACTGGAATTCATCTGATAATAAATTTGAGAAAAATAGTAAACTGAGAAATATTTTGTTTTACAAACTTACCAACAGGAATTACTGTTGCATAGTTTTACACACACACACACAGTAACATATAGCACTCTCTGTATTCTATACATTTAACAAGAATATACCTTTGTCATCTGGCTCTACTTACCTAGTGAAATACAAATATAAAGAAACTGCCAATAATGAACAGATGAACACAGAGGTCTTGATCCTGCCAAGACTTACTCAGAGGATTTACATTATGCACTGTGAGTAGTCCCACTGACTCCAGAAAGGCTACTCACTGTGTAAGGCTAAGCATGTGCTTACGTTTTTGGAGGACTGGAGCCTTAACTAGTAATCTAGCTAATTTAAAGCATACAAGTAACTGTCCCCCACTAGCCCCAGTGACAGCCCAGCTTTCTTGTCAATTTCACAGCTCTAGCATGGAGCCATGAAATTGACAAGAAGGACAGCCAACAGCCGATGTAAATAATGCAGCGCCTACACAAACTATGTTGCCCTAACTACACCAAGATAAGCCCTATGCCTCTCGTGGAGGTGGAGTTATTATGTCAGTGTAGTAGGGCATTTACGTGGGCAGGAGCAAGACTGTAGTGTGTACATTGACATAATTAGATCAACGTAAGCTGCCTTCTGTCGACCTAACTCTGTAGCGTAGACCAAGCCCAGGTTACAGTTTGTTTGGAAATGCAACTTACTCTAGGGTGACCAGATGAGATGAAGAAAATATCGGGACACTGGGGGAGGGGCGGGGGGGCAAAAAAAAAAAAAAGCTGAGTGCTGCCGGCCGAGCAAAAAAAACCGAGTGCTGCTGGCGGAGCAAAATATCAGGACAAATTGCGTCCCGACCAGGGATTGGTTGGGACGCGGGACAAACAGCTAAAAATCGGGACGGTTCCAATTTTATCGGGACGTCTGGTCACCCTAACTTACTCTGACCATCTCTCTGCACTATATGACAAGTGCTCAATTTTATCTCAGATTTATGTATTTATTTACTTACTTGCTTAGAGCCTCTGGTGGGGGAGGGGAGTAACAAAAGAAGTGGCAGGAATCTTCCCACAGGTCAAATACAAAAGTGGGTAACATATACTCTGTAACACAGCACCTTTAACTTACCCTTCTTCAAATACTGTGCTATATTGCTCCGGATTACAACCCTAGATCAAAAAGTCTGTAAATCCTTTTTGTATGTGCATGTGATAGTAAGGTTTTTCCCCCAATTACTGTTTGACAAAAATGTCCTTAATAATTGGCTATGCCAAGAAACACAGTATGAGAGAGATTAAGGTTAAAACACTTTACTTTAAACACAATAGTTAATGCTAGTTTCTTAAAACTATCTAATTCACTATCACAAACTATTATACTTTCTCCTAGACCTTCACATTAGCTTAGACACAAATTGAGACTTCCATCATATCATTTACCAGAATAGCACCATAAAAGTTGGCTATTATGTGATTCACTGAGGGCAGAAAAAATATTTTAAATATTCAGCTCTAGATATACTTTATATCAGTATAAATATCTAATCCCATTGCCCTCTGACAGTTTTTCTGACTATTATTCCCTTTCTACACCAGGCTAGTTGATAAATCTTATCTAGGCAATGTACCATATGTCAGAGGAGGTTGATAACCAGAGGAATCAGTTAAGTAGTAGGATACATGACAGAGTATGTCTGTATGAAAGAAAGTTTGTCTTGTAATCAACTGAAATTATAGATTCTTGTCATGTCACATAATATAATCATTTTCCCACTCTCTGTGTTGCCTCTTCCAGAAACACTAACAAGTGATAACTATACCAGTCACATTGATAATACATAACTAGAGATGTTGTAGGCAATGGATGTATTGCCCTGATTATTTAAAAAAAATATTCCTGGAATCTTAGTACTGTAAAAAGTAGAAAAATTAAAGTATAATCTGCTTACACCTTGCTAATTTAAAAATGATAATAATTCAGTGGCACTCTGAAAATCAAATTGTCAAGCCTGTATGATTTGGATTGTACATACCAATTGAGAAGATTGTGGCTTAATGAATTAGAATGTAATGTGCACCCAATAAGGACAACTGACCATAGAAGTTACTGTGACTATAGAAAACCCATCGCAGGGTGTTAATTTTAAACAGACCAACCAGTGCAGTCCATAACATGCTCCATATTTCGTTAAATCTATTCTATTCAGTTAGAACTTTATTTCAGTGCCATTATAGCAGGGCATATATTACCTTCCATGTCTTTGGTTCTGTCTATTCCAATTAACTCATATTCAATTACTTTTTTCTCTTTTTTTTAAAAAACAATTACAATATACAATTCTACTGCAGGAAAGGTGACCAAATTGTTCAAGTTCCAATCTAATCTCCATTTCACCGGTCAAATGATGTTTTGTTGCAATAAATGTTAGTAGCAATTAAAACAAAACAAAAAACCCCACAAACCACAGCTGCCAGATGTCTTTTCTAGATATATGACATGAGACAAACAAAACTAAAAACCATCTCCATTAGCAAACAGTAATATGAAAATGAATGGCACATTTGTGCATTTGCTTTTAGAGGACAAACTGAAACAAATCCTGGTTGAAAGGCCACAGTTCCTAAGCCTTGAAAAAGTGTGTGTAACTTTCATTTAAAAACTCAAATAAAGATCGCGAGGATTTCCTGGTAAGGTGGTAGCTGCAGAGTCAGACTTTCTTATAGCCCCCCTCTCCCAAGCATTTGTGAGCAGCCAACCATTCCCCCCCTAGAACAATCAGACGTTGCCTGTTGACAGCAGGGCGCATCCTAGTGAACCACGCTGCTGCTTGCGGGAGGGAAAGGACAGAACCCGCTCAGGTAGCGCTGGAGAGCGGGACCCGGATCTTTTACAAGCCTGTTTGTTTTTGTAAACAGGCCGCTTATTTCCTCTTATCCATCATCCCCTCCCGCCGTCCCCTCATTAGCTCAGTCGCGATGCAAACACAGAGATCAACTAGCAACTCCCGAGTATTTGTTTTGTGACCGGTCCCAGCGAGAGGGGGACCCCAGACAGGCCGTGCGCTTGCGGGGCTGTAGGCTGTCCCTCAGCCCCAACCCACCCCAGCGCGCCCCGCGCCCAGACCCCGCGCATCCCAGGCGGGCTTCGCAGCGCTACCGCGTCCGTGCGGGGCGCACCTGAGGCCGGGGAGGGACTCCCGCTCCCCGCCGCCTGAGTGCCAGTCTGCAGAGGCTCGTTCAGTCTCCCCGCCCGCCCCCCACGCGCACCTGCCCCTCGCTGCGGTGGGGCAGGGGCTACCTCTGCCCTCTCTGGGGCACAGCTGGAAACTCCAGCTGCCGCCCACCCCGGCTCCCAGCCCACCCTGGGGCCAGAGGGGATGCTGCAGCCCGCCCCGCAGCCCCATTCCTGCCGCCCTGGGGAGGCTTCCCCCTCCTGCTACCGCTCTGCCCTACGGCCACCCCCGCCCGAGCCGCGTTGCCGCGCAGGACTCACTCACACGGGGTAGTAGGCGTAGGGCGGCAGGGGGTTCTCCTCGCACAACCCCGAGGCCAGGAGCAGATAGTCCTGGCTCTCCGTCCTGCGGCCCGGCCTGGCCGGGGAGCTGCCCGGCCGCGGCGCGTAGGGCTGGCCGCGGCTCATGCTGTTCCCGGAGGTCTCTGAGCTTCGCGCCGGAGCTTGGAGGGGCAGAGGAGGCGCAGAGACCCGGGCGCCCCCACAGGCAGCGCCGGCTCTCCCAGCCTGACACTCCCGCGCCCGGGAGCCACTGACCGCTCAGCTGCTCCGCTGCCTTGGGGCGGCCAGGCTGGGGCACCGGGCTCCTTCAGGGCCGCTCCCGGACCGCCATGGGGCCCGCAGAAGAAACACTCGGGCTGCCCGGCGTCTGCAGTCAGCGGCAGGAGGGCAGCAGCGCCCCGGGCTCCCTCCACGCCCACAGCCAGGCACGGGTCCAGCAGCCACAACCGCGGCCGCCAGCAGCTCCCAGCCACACTGGCTGAGAGGAGCGAGCGAGCGGAGTTACTATGTCAATCGGCAACATCCTCCTCCCCAGTCGTCACCGCCCGGCGTTTGGAGCGATCAGACGTGAGTAAAAGTTTGCGCAGCCCCATCCTGAGCTGTGTCCTCCCTAGAGCTGCTCCCAACGGGCAAGTGCCCCGAGTAACTGGAGCTGGGAAGTCTGGAAATGCACATCAGCCTCCCACTATAAACTACCTGCTCCCTGGGTCTACAGTCCCCGGCTGGGAGTGGAACCCTCCCTTCTCCTTTGATATTGTTCCCTGGGTGATTTGCCTATAAAACTAATATTCTGCTATGGGCAGTGCGCAGGAATTTAAATTTGACTACTTATTATGCCATATCAACGCATGCCCATACATCATCTGCAGCACAGAAATAAACAGCAGTATTTGCCCATTTCAACGAAAATCTATGTGCCATGGAGCCATCTGAATAAAGGAATCCACAGGTACTTGGCTGCGGGGTGGGGGGGCTGTGACAGAGCTCCTCCTGCCCTGGGGCTGGGTTGGGGAGAGCCAGCTCCCCTCTAGGCCCAGGGGACCTTTTGTTCTCTCTCCCTCTCAGAGTCCCAGGGCCAGAGGAGCTCACTCTCCCCACCCTGGCCATGGGCTGGAGGAGATCTGTGACCCCGTCACAGCCAAGTACTTGAGGATACATTTATTCAGATTTAATGTGTATAATATGTGTATGTTTAACATGTTACTCCAAAAGCAATCAATTTAAATTCCTGGGCCCTGGGCGGGAGGCGCTCACTCTCCCTGCCCTGGCCCAGAGGAGCTCTGTAACCCCGCCGCAGCCCCAGGGGCGAAGGAGCTCACTCTCCACCCTGGGGCCCTGGCACCGGATAAGTTCTGTCACCTCACTCACCTCCCTGATTATTGGGGAGGACCAGTACCCTGGCTTCCCCCCCCCCCCCCTTGTACATGCCCCTGTGCTGTACTAACTACACTGCCTTCGGGCAGTAGCGTTGGAGTTCCTGTGAGGCTCTCTACCTCTTTGAGAATTTCATAAATAAGTCACCAAGGTCAGTTGTTTAGTGCCAGTCTGTAAACTGGCAAACAACCCCCCACGGTCACAGACATGAATGTGAAGAACTGGATAAAAGAGCAAGGATAATTAATCTGCCTTTTAAAAATAACATTGAAAAATTCACTTAGTTAATTGTTTAAAAAAAATAAAGACTCCATTCACACTCCCTTGTAAAAGAAATTTATATATATATATATATATATAGGCTGTCAAGCGATTAAAAAATTAATCGTGCGATTAATCATGCTGTTAAACAACAATAGAATATTTATTTTTATTACAAATATTTGCACTGTAAAAAACAAAAATGTATTAGGTGAATTGAAAAATATTAATTACTGTAGTGCAATCTTTTTATCGTGAAAGTTGAATTTATAAATGTAGAATTATGTACAAAAAACCTGCATTCAAAAATAAAACAATGTAAAAGTTTAGAGCCTACAAGTCCACTCAGTCCTACTTCTTGTTCAGCCAATCGCTCAGACAAAAAGTTTGTTTACCTTTACGGGAGATAATGCTGCCTGCTTCTTGTTTACAATGTCATCTGAAAATGAGACCAGGCCTTTGCCTGGCACTGTTGTAGCCGGCATCGCAAGATACTTACGTGTCAGATGCACTAAAGATTCATATGTCCCTTGATGCTTCAGCCACCATTCCAGGGGACATGCGTCCATGCTGATGACAGGTTCTGCTCGATAACAATCCAAAGCAGCGTGGATTGACCTTTGGTCTGACCCAGTATGGCCATTCTTATGTTCTTATGCTCATTTTTATCGTCTGAGTTAGATGCCACCAGCAAAAGGTTGATTTTCTTTTTTCGTGGTTTGGGTTCTGTAGTTTCCGCATCAGAGTGCTGCTCTTCTAAGACTTCTGAAAGCATGCTCCACACCACACCCCTCTCAGATTTTGGAAGGCACTTCAGATTCTTAAATCTTGGGTTGAGTGCTGTATCTTTAGAAATTTCACATTGGTATCTTTTTTGTATTTTGTCAGATTTGCAGTGAAAGTGTTCTTAAAATGAACAACATGTGCTGGGTCATCATCCGAGACTGCTATAACATGAAATATATGGCAGAATGCAGGTAAAGCAGAGCAGGAGACATACAATTCTCGCCCAAGGAGTTCAGTCATAAATTTAATTAATGCATTATTTTTTTAACGAGCGTCATCAACATGGAAATGTCCTCTGGAACGATGGCTGAAGCATGAAGAGGCATATGAATCTTTAGTGTATCTGGCACGTAAATATCTTGCAATGCCAGCTACAAAGGTGCCATGTGAATGCCTGTTGTCACTTTCAGGTGACGTAATTAAGAAGTGGGCAGTATTATCTCCCATAAATGTGAACAAACTTGTTGTCTTAGCGATTGGCTGAACAAGAAGTAGGACTGAGTGGACTTGTAGGCTCTAAAGTTTTATATTGTTTTGTTTGAGTGCAGTTATGTAACGAAAAAAATCTATATTTGTAAGTCGCACTTTCACGATAAAGAAATTGCACTACAGTACTTGTATAAGGTGAATTGAAAAATACTATTTCTTTTGTTTGTCATTTTTACACTGCAAATATTTATAATAAAAAATATTATAAAGTGAGTACAGTACACTTTGTATTCTATAATTGAAATCAATATATTTGAAAATGTAGAAAAACATCCAAAATATTTAATAAATTTCAGTTGGTATTCTATTGTTTAACAATGTGATTAATCGCGATTAATTTTTTTAATGCATATATAGGTCAGCAGCTCAGCACGTGTAACTACAGTAAACAGTAAACAGTAAACAGACCCATGGGGCCTGCATTATGCAAATAAAACGAAAAAAAACTCAGTATAGAAATAGATTTTAGTTTCAAACATTTACATCAAGTTAAGATTATCTAAAAAATATGCTAAAATTCTTCTCATATTAGCATTATGCACATGCTTAAATGTTTGCAGGTCATTGTCTAGCATCCATTCCTGATCCCTTTGAAATCATTACCACAATTAGTTCCACTGTCTTACATGGGAGGCGAAGCAAACTCTTACTCTTTTACCTAGAAATGCAGTACTGATACACATTCTGCTACAAACTCTGTTGTTCATTTGTTTCACCACAAGATATTTTTCCATTCCTTTAATTTAACATTCCTGACACTGGGGAGAAAAAAATGATACTGTAATTATTTATATGCTGCCATGGCACTGTAGTTTAGCAAAATGATTATAGTAATTTAATTTAAGATGCAAAATACAGCACAACATTTAGCAAGACCCAGTCACAATATATTTCTATTCAATTTCCATGAGGACACTAACACAATCCTTGTGATACACTTAGTTTATGGCGGTAGTTTGTACATTTAAATTAATCCCAAATTATCCTGCAAAATCCTGTAGCATATTTAAGAAACAGCTCCTTTCAAATGTTCTTGAAGCGATACTGGGTGTATCTTTTAGAAGGGAAAATTCATAACCAGATTTGATAATTTGTGAATCTAGAGTATAAAATAAGTATATTCTAATAAAATCCCCCCTCACCCCTCTCCCAAAGTCACATCATCAGCGCTATATCAGCATTTCTTATCTGGAAAATGTGATTAGTAGTTTTTTATGTCCTGGATATCCACCCTTACCTCTCTTGGTTATATTCTGAAAAATAGACCTCTTTATTAAGTGCTTGAAATCTTTGCAATTACTTCCAAAATGAAGACAGGATGCAGCTGCCCCTGCTATCTAACTACTAGGTACTTATACGTGTCTCATTGCTGTAGTATTTGACATCTGAGCCATTGAGACTGGCCTTCTCCCAGCTGCTGACTTGTGAGAGACGAAAGTAGATATAGAACCTGCTCCAAAGTTCATTGACGTCAATGGTAGTACTTCAGTGAATTTAAATGGGCTTTGGATCAGGTGCTAAGAAAACTGCTGCTGGGGTTGCCTAGGCAAAGGCCCTGAGACCACTCTGCCTCCCTCTTTCCCCAGCTGCAGATTGCTGGAGAAGGAAGAGCACAGCATCTGCTCCTGAGAGAACATATCATATTGCCACTATATAAATCCATGGTACGCCCACACCTTGAATACTGCATGCAACTCTGGTCACCCCATCTCAAAAATGGTATTAGAATTGGAAAAGGTACAAAGAAGGGCAACAAAAATGATGAAGGGTATGGAACAGTTTCCGTATGAGGAGAAATTAAAAAGACTGGGACTGTTCAGCTTGGAAAGGAGACACTAAGAGGGAATATGATAGAGGTCTATAAAATTGTGACTGGTGTGGAGAAAGTGAATAAGGAAGTGTTATTTACTCATTCACATAACACAAGAAGCTGGGGTCACCCAATTAAATTAATAGGCAGCAGGTTTAAAACAAACATAAGGAAGTACTTTGTCACACACAGTGCACATTGAACGTGTGGAACTCGTTGCCAGGTGATGTTGTGAAGGCCAAAACTAAAAGAGGGTTCAAAAAGAACTAGATAAGTTCCTGAAGGATAGGTCCATCAATCGCTATTAGCCAAGATGTTCAGGGATGCAACCTCCTGCTCTGAGTGTCCCTAGCCTCTGTTTGCCAGAAGCTGGGAATGGACGACAGGGGACGGATCACTCAGCGATTGCCTGTTCTGTTCATTCCCTCTGAAGCACCTGCTATTGGTCATTGTCAGAAGACAGGATATTGGGCTAGATGAACCATTCGTCTGACCCAGTATGGCCATTCTTATGCTGAGCCTCTAAATCCACCCACCTCTATGAAGGCCCCACTTGCAAGGAGGGGAGCATAGGGAAATAGCCTCCTGGCTCTGCCACTATTACTACTACTGCCTCTGGAGCTAATGAGCCTCTTGGCTGATTTTTAAACCTTTTCCTTTTTATTCTGCTTCTCCGCTACCTTCCCTGCCCCCACCCTGCATCTGCTCCTTTTTCTAACAGCAGCATAACCCTTCTGCTATGTGTTGATGGCAGCAAAAACAGCCAGGTTCAGTGTTATAGGAGTTCCCTTAAAGACTTAACTGATGCCAGCTTGAGCATTAGTTACTGTATTTGTGTATGCACAAGTAATACATATGTAAACTAATTTAATTTATGTATTACTTGTGCATACACAAATACAGTAATTAAACATACCAAGATAAAACCCACATATAGATACACATAGATATAGGCATGGACACACATCCACATATTTTCCTAAGTTACTAGTGTAAACCCTATGGCTTGAAGCCTTGAAGTAAAGCGAGCTCTACTGTCTTCTGTTGGCAAAATGGGAAAAGAGTGGCCCAGAGCTGCTTTGACCCCTAGAAGTTTCTCTTGGGGTTTGTAGTTAACTTTTTCATGTTTTGAACATCTAATTTCTTATTAGTTCAAGGAGGCATGTTCCCCATTCTTGTAATTCTTATAAAGCTTCCAAAGCCAAGAGGGAAGGACAAGAATGGCGGTTCTTTAGACAAATCCTTAAAAACACCCATGGCATCTGCAGATTTTATGGAGAATACAAGCAGATCATCCATTGTATAATCCCCTCTGCACTCTTAAGGCATTATTCAATGAGCAGATAGGATTTCTGCAAGTGCACAGCCAGCTGTTATGCCTACATTTTCATTAGCAAATATAGTTTCAAGCAATTCAAGGTCTAAGATTCAGTCTTTTAGGCTAAATTGGACATTGCTAGAAATAAAATACCTCATTTTCTCTGAGTTAAGGATGAAAAATGATTATTACAAATGGTAAATAAAGTTTCAGCTTTGGAATTAGAAGAACAGACCAACAGATGTTCACTGGAGCCTTAATAAAAGATACTGCTTCAACAGATAGAAAGCTGGTGGGTCTAGAGAGCACTTGCAGCTGCTCCATAGAGGGCTGGCTTCTTCTCCTCTTCCCAGGTGCAAAAGCATATCATCCCTGTGGTAATTCTGTTACCCGGGGTTCTTTCAACCCAAAGCTCTTGGTAACTTTACTCTGTACGAGGAGGTGTCAGGAAATAAATCAGGGGATACACGGCCGTCCGACCGATAGATGGCTGGCACAAACAGGACAACACAAGAGTGCTTTCACTTAAAGCGAAACTTTACTAGTCTCAAGCACTTACACATGTCCTCAACAGGATTAGTAAAACACCCCCAACCCTTGATAATTACCAAAGCTGAGTGTGGCTCTCGAGTGGCACAGTGGCAGCCCGTCTGCTGCTGGGGAACACAAGATGTATCCAGAGGGAGAGTCCAGTCCCCAAACGAGTCCCACCTATCTCAAGATTTTCCCCCCTTATTTATACATTAGTAATACAATGACATGTCCCTTAAAGAAAACTTGTCAAGTAAGCAGTTTCAAGCAAGAGGCTCCTTCTGATTATTGATTAACCAGGTGTGGGTTTTTCCAGAGTCTGCAGCTCTGAGACCCCAATAGATATTCCTGCTCTTTTAAAAAGCATGTATCAGCAACTCCAACACAATTCTTATCAGGAAGGACATGGGGTCAAGTTGCCCCTTCCGTGGCATCCCAAAACCCCCACCCCTCCTGCCTTAGTCAAGCTGAGTTTGCTGAATGGCCAATTTACAGCTTGCTGACTAGGCTGCTTTTTAACAATAAGCCATAGTGGTTTTAGGCACTTTACTGGTTTGCCAAAGTCTCCCCGTACAGTAGTGATAGCAATTGATTACATGGAAAACTAATATTAAACATGTTTTTTACAGTCTTTTCCATGTAATCGATTGCTATCATTACCACAGGGATGATATGCTTTTGCACCTGGGAAGAGGTGGCTCACCAGATAGCAGGGCCGCCCAGAGGATTCAGGGGGCCTGGGGACTTCGGCAGCAGGGGGCCCCCGCTGCCGAATTGCCGCAGAAGACCCGGCACTTCAGCGGCAGGTCCTGGGGCGGAAGGACCCCCCGCCGCGGGTCTTCAGGGCACTTCGGCGGCGGGTCCCGGAGCGGAAGGACCCCCCGCCGCTGAACTGCCGCCGAAGACCCGGAGCGGAAGAAGCTCCGGGGGCCCGGGCCCCGTGAGAGTTTTCTGGGGCCCCCGGAGCTAGTGAAGGACCCCGCTCCAGGGGCCCCAAAAAACTCTCGAGGGGGCCCCTGCAGGGCCCGGGGCAAATTACCCCACTTGCCCCCCCCCCGGGCAGCCCTGCCAGATAGTGGAGAGAAGAGAAATGATCCATGAGAATCTATTAAAAGGCAATCCACACTATGAAAATGTCTGAGAACTGGCAGTATTATTCTGGGCAGACCACAAGGCACCACAGTATACCTCACTAGCCTACCAGAGAGATGGCGCTTTGCCATGCACTCAGGGAAGGACTACTTATGGTAGCATGAGCTGTCCTAATTCCAACTCTCTCATGGGAATATTTTTTTTTTTTTTAAGAAAATCAGCCTGTGGCTTACCGGGACTAGGTATCATTTTTTCCTTGCCCCCACTCTTAAAATAAGACATTTTTTATCTGATTTTTGCAAACTTCACTTCCTCTGCAAAAGAGTGTGTGTGTCCTGCCACCTCCCCACCTTCTGGTTGTTGTTAATTGTTTTCAGCAGTTTTACAAGTTTTGCTAACCTTTTGGGTTTTTTACAGCTCTCATATTAAACATTCTTATTAGCATTTGTACTGTAAAATAGAGACTCCAACGCTATACAAATCTTCTGCATATGAGAAACATGTTGATTAAAATCTCACATTTTATTATTGTAATAAAACCGTTGGCCAGTAACACAATAGGTTTGTGATATTTATTTCTTTGAATTTTAAGATGCTCTGATTCTTTCTGTTCTATCCTGGTCACTCTGAACCCATCTCTTCATTCCCTTGGTTTCTCCAGACTTGGCTCTAAAATTATTTGGCTGTTCTTTTCTTGTTTCTGCTCTACTGCCCTTCCCCCACACAGTGATAGGGTGCTCCATCTCTCAACCTCTGTCGTCTCTCTCCAGACAATTTGAGGATTTTCTATGAACTCTTTCCTTTGACCACTTTCTTAGTTCCACAGTAGGCTGCTATTTCTCACTGCTCTTCTTTTGTTTTAACGCCACCTTTTTCAGTGCCCAGAAAGATAGACAAGTTCTCCCACAATTCACTGGGAAAGAATCATACAGCTGGATGGGTGAGGTTCTGTGGCTTTACAAGATGATCATGATGGGCCCTTGTGACCTTAAAGTCTGAGTCCTCAACTTCTGCACCTTCCCACTTACTTACCCAGAGCCAGCCGAAAGCTGTCCTACTTTCTGAAAAACTATCTTTTACGCCTTTGAGTTTCACCAGACCCTGAGGAACCATTTTCTCCATGTTTTCTGCTACTCCCTTCAAACTTCTGTCTCCAACTATTGCTTGATTGCTCCTAGAAATGTTTCTCAGCTGCTCCCTTGACACTTTGACATCTGCTTCAGCTTCCCTCTGACATTCCACTGTTTCTCAGCTTCGTCCTAAAACCCAGGGCCTCTGTACCTCACTCCCCCAGCTATTCCATCTTTAGTTTTTGAAACCTCCTCTATCATGCCAAGTTTCCTGTATTCTCTTCTAGATGCCCTGTGTAGTCCAAACCCACCATGGTTTCCAGAAATTCTAAAGCCAGTTTCACAAATCTCCATCCTCATGTCTTCACTCCTGAGCTCACCATACTATCTGCTTCTGTTCATTGTGCTCAACTCTGAAAGAAAATAGTAACTTTTTTAATGCATATTGTAACACTAATACACTGTGAGAATATCTATAATCTCCAGCTCCAATAGGGAAGTGCACACCAACACTGTGACTCCCTACTGCCAGCTAATCACAAACAGCCTCAGAATAGTACTAGTTGGCTCAGGAGAGTGTGATGGCATATGAAGCTTTCCACTTCTAGGTCACCAGTTCAAGTTAGTTGTAGATCATCTATTGATTGGTAACATCTGTGAAATTACTTGATTGTCCAATTTATAATGTCCAGACATCTATTTCACTGCACTGCCACCAAAAAGGGGCCCCAATGCATAAAAGGTGGAAGTGTTCAATAAATATTTCTGTTCTGTATTTAGGAAAAAGCCAGATGATGTAGTCATATCATATGATGACGCTCTTTCCATTCCAACTAATAAGAATGTTAAGCAGCAGCTACTAAGGTCAGACATTTTTAAATCAGCAGGCCTGGATAACTTGCATCTGAGAGTTTTAAAAGAGCTGTTTGGGGAGCTCACTGGACCACTAATGTTGATTTTCAATAAGACTGGAACTTCCCAGTGTTCCAAGAACACTGGAAGAACTCTAATGTGCCAATTCTTAAAAAGGGTAAATTGGACGACTTGGGTAATTATAGGCCTGTCAGTCTAACATCAATCTAACGGGATTCAATTAATAAAGAATTAAAGGAGGGTAATATAATTAATGTCAATCAGCAGGCATTATGGAAAATAGAACCTGTCAGACTAACTTGATATCTTTTTTTGATGAGATTACAAGTTTGGTTGATAAAGCTTAACAGTGCTGATGTAACAGACTTCTGTAAAGCATTTCACTTAGTGTCACAGGACATTTGGATTAAAAACCAGAATACAAAATTAACATGGCATACACTCAGTGAATTAAAAACTGGCTAACTGATAGGTCTGAAAATGTAAGTGTAAACAGGGAACCATCATCAAGCGGGTGGCATCTCACAGGGATCAGTTGTTGGCCATACACTATTTAACATTTTTACCAATGACCTGGAAGAGAATATAAAAATCATTATTGATAAAGTTTGCAGACAACACAAATATTTGGGGAATGGTAAATAATGAAGAGGACAGGTCACTGATACAAAGTAATCTTGATCGCTTGATAAACAGGGCACAAGTAAACAATATGTGTTTTCGATATGGCTAAATGTATATATCCAAGAACAAAGAATGTAGCCAATATTTACAAGATGGGGAACTCTATCCTGGTGAGCAGTAAATCTGAAAAAAGATTTGGGGTTGAGTAGGGTAATC
The DNA here is from genome assembly GCF_002925995.2 of Terrapene triunguis. Classification (NCBI taxonomy): domain Eukaryota; kingdom Metazoa; phylum Chordata; order Testudines; family Emydidae; genus Terrapene; species Terrapene triunguis. Next base: position 20,663,912 of record NW_020664448.1, read on the forward strand.
AGCTGAACATGTGCTCCAAGTGCAATGCCATGGCCAAAAGGGCTAATGCAATCCTTGCACGAATAAACAGGGAAATCTCTAATAGGAATAGGTTATTTTACCTCTGTATTTGGCACTTGTTTGATTGCTGCTGGAACACTGTGTCCAGTTCTAATGTCCACAATTCAGGAAGGGTGTTGATAAATTGGAACATGATCAGAGACGAGCCATGTGAATGATTAAAGGATTTGAAAACATGCCTTATAGCAATAAGCTAAATAGATGGAGCTCCTTGAGTCTAACAAAATAGATGTTTACCCTGCCACACAGTTTTGACTAAGGGAGTGTGAATAGCAGTACATGCCAAAGAGCTGTGATGTAACTCCTGGATGCTACTTGTGTGAGCTTAAAATCCACTACATTTTTGTGAACTTGGGATCTTTAAGTTCGCGTCCACTGTGTCCACATGGGGGAGGAAGAGGGGTCATAGCACAGCACTTTGATATGCACAGCTATTCACACCCCGTTAATCCAAACTATGGGGCAGTGGACACATGAGAAGGTTAAGGGTGACTTGATTACAGTCTGTAAGTGCCTACCCAGTGAACAAATACTGATAATGGGCTCTTCAATTTAGCAGAAAAAGGTATAATACGATCCAACAGCTAGAAGTTTAAGCTAGAGAAACTGAGATTGGAAATAAAGTGTAAATTTTAACAATAAGGGTAATTAACCATTGGAACAAGTTACCAAGGGGCATTGTGAATTTTACATCACTGGCCATTTTTAAATCAAGATTGGAATTATTTGAGGAAAGTTCTAGGACCCGTGTTATTCAGGAGGTCAGACTAGATGATCACAATGATCCCTTCTGGCCTTGGAATCTATAAAATGGCAACTTTGTTGGCAGTCACAGAGGAGAGATGAAAGATTAAATAGACAATCATAGAATTGTAGGACAGGAAGAGACCTCGAGAGGCCATCTAGTTCAGTCCCCTGCACTCATGGCTAAGTCCCCTGCACTCATCTAGACCAGGGGTAGGCAACCTTTCAGAAGTGGTGTGCCGAATCTTCATTTATTCTCTTTAATTTAAGATTTCGCGTGCCGGTAATACATGTTAATGTTTTTTTTAGAAGGTCTCTCTCTATAAGTCTATATTATATAACTAAACTATTGTTGTATGTAAAGTAAACAAGGTTTTCAAAATGTTTAAGAAGCTTCATTTAAAATTAAATTAAAATGCTGATCTTACGCCGCCAGCCTGCTCAGCCCGCTTCCAGCCTGGGGTTCTGTTCACCTAGGCCTGCAGTGGGCTGAGCGGGGCGACTCGAGGTCAGGGCAGAGGGCTGGGGTGTGTGTGGAGGTGCAGGGCAGAAGGCTGGGTGTTGCGGGGGGTTCAGGGCAGAGGGCTGGGGTGTGTGTGGAGGTGCAGGGCAGAAGGCT
>NW_020664448.1:20670334-20699866 GCF_002925995.2 Terrapene triunguis
CCCCCTGCCCTGAGCGGCTCATGGCAGGGGGCTGGGAGGGATATGCCCTGTTCCACCCCCTTACCCCAGGCTCCATCCCTACCTCTCTCTGCCTGTTCTACCGAGTTGTGTGCACGCTGCCGCTCTTCCCCCTCCCCCTCGCAAGGGCCATCGTGGGCAGGGAGAGGGAGGAGGAGGGGCGGAGGGGCCGGAATGCACCAAGCTGTGGGAAGAAGCGGGGGAGGAGGGAAACTTGGCTGCGGCAGGACCAAGCTTCTGCCTCCTGCCCCCGCAGGGGAGAGCAGTGGGCGGGGGGGCTGAGTGGGGCAGGAGGCCGGGACCCCCCCCCCACCGCTCTGCATTTGTTCTGAATATAAACACTTCAATCTCCCAGGGCTGATGAAGACCAGCACTCTTTGCCAGCACTAAATTCACTTAGGAAGCCACCTCAGGATAGTGCACAGTTTTGCTTCACTTCATTCAAACCAATCTCAAATGTGGGGATGGCTCAGTGGTCCAGTTGTAACATAGGGCCTGATTTTCAGAAGTGCTAAGCACACACACCACAACTCCATTTGAAGTTAATGGGAGCAACAGGTAATCAGCATTTCTAAAAATAAGACTCTATTATGCTACTGTGTGATGTCCACCACCGTGACCAACACTGAGAACTTTCCAGAGCTGAAAGCGTGAGAGTCTTTAAGCTTGAGCTTAAGAGATAGGTTCTCAACAGAAGAGCTTTAACAGACTCAATCTCCCTGTGGTTAGACACAGAGGGAGAACACAACACACACAAGTAGTGGCTTACACTACTGTTTGAGAATAGCTGAATTTGTGTCAAACTTCATCCTTCTCTTCCAGGGCCAGCTGAGGTTAAAAGAGTTATTGACATGGTGACTGAAACCTTGGGCCAGGGCAATATTTGCTCTTTTGCACTTATGCCCCTACATATCCAATTAAGAACTGGACTTGAACATAATAGAGACTCTGCCTGTGTCCTCAGTAAAGTAGGATAATGAGGCTTGGAAAAATTAGATTTTTATCAGTAAATGTCGGTAAACATCCATTTCACTGTATTGTATGCACACAAACTGACAAAAAAATGTCCATCAATAATAATCCAAATGTACAGATAGGCAAAGAAAGAAAAGCGCTGCTTGAGAATGTATTAGAGTTTGATTTAAGGATACTTACCGTATATACGCGTTCATAAGCTGAATTTTTTTAGTAAAAAAGGGAAGCATCAGAGAAGGGGTTCGGCTTATGAATGGGTATAGAGAGAGGGAGAGTTGGGACACAGTCCCCCCCCCAACAGAGTGGGGCAAGGAGAGGCAGCAGAGCCAGAAGGGAAGAGACAGGGCCAGAGTCTCTCCACTTCTGGCCACACTGCTCTCCCCCCAGCCTCTGAAGTAGCTGCTGCTCCAGGGCTGGCAGGATGCGGCCACACTGCCCAGCCTGCCGGAGCAGCTCCAGCCAGGCGAGAGACATCCTCCCTTGGCCCACCCCAGGTAAGGTGGGAAGGAATGGGATAGGGAGAGTGTGGGAGTTCTGGGCTTGGGGTGGAGCAGGATGGGGTTACACTGGGAGGGGTCATGTGGGGGGTGGTTACAGGGGTTACTCTCCTGACCCCCAGCTTCTTCCCCCTTCCAAAATTTCCCCACCAGTTGCTGTCCTGGCCTGTCAGGGTAAGCTGCTGGCGGGCCGGGACATTTTATTTAAGTTTACCTCCGTGCCTGCGGATGCTCAAGGTAAACAAACCATCTCGGCCCACCAGCGGCTTATCCTGATGGGCCGGGAGCCAAAGTTTGCCGACCCCTGAATCATAGGGTCGGCTTATGAATGGGTCATAAAAATTTACCATTTTTACTTATCCATCTTGCGGGGGGGGGTTGTCGGCTTATAAACGAACTGGCTTATGATCGAGTATATACGGTACTCTATATTTTTACATGTGATGTTGATAGTTTTTTTAAATGGCTATAAATCTTTAACTTTTTGAATTCTAGTGATTTTCATTAAATTATTCTCTGCAGCCCCACCCATAATTTCCCACAACTGTGAAAATATAAGTAGATAAAAATGGGAGGGAAAAGTTTAAAAATAAATACTGAGACCTGTAGAAATTATAAAAAATAAAAATCAAATTCTGCCAACCCTCATTATAACTGACAGTAACTGTGTGAAAAGGACAGCTTATAAGAAGATGTATTTTGGAGGGTTAAAGATGTATGCTGCTGTGTAGAAGTTGTCCTCAGAGATGGTGGAAGGCGAAAACACTCTTACAAAGGCGTGGGGTTGAAACCAGGCCATTATTGCCTGAAGGTTCTGTTTGCTCCCTAGTACTAGAAAATTAAGCTAGAAGGGTGAATGTGTAGGGAATCTAGCAAGCAGCTAGGATGAGGGAGTAAGGAGTCTTCTGCCTGGACAGTGGGTGATAAGCCAAAAATGCCTGCCACAGTATGACATTTACTGCTTGTTACACATCTTACATATCTCCCAAGTGATCAAATGAAATTTATATTACGTTGGCCTTGGCAAAGACTGTTTCTGTTTACAATAATAAACATATGCTATTTCTCAATGAATTACCCATTATTGGTAGCTATGTAATGTTTCCTTTGACATTTAAAATGCAAATCAAATTAAAACGGAATCCTTGTGTATGTTCCAGAGAAAGGTTTTAGATCTGCAGTGCAGTATTTCCAGTCCAAATACATCTTTAAATTGTGTGGGGGGGGGGGGGGGAGAGCATTATGAGACAATTTATTCAGAGCCGTGCCTATCTCTTATATACACACTAATTTTCATTATTTTTAACAGCAAAAATATTTATAGACTGTACTAATGTTCCTAGAGGTTACACTATTTAACTACTTTGGGAATTGTACTATTTGCATGTTCCTGAGCACATATTCTGAAAGTGCACATATTCTCTGCTATTGACAGATCAGAGATGTATTTAGGGCAAAACAGAAATGTTTGTTTATGCCTTATAAATAGTTTAATTTATTTAATTACAAATTCAAATAACATTAAATCATAACAAAAAGACCCAATAGCTTCATCAACAACCAGTTGCTGTCTACTCCCCCATCATCTTCCAATTAATGGAATACCGGGGTTGAGATTTTACACACACAGAAGTGAAGAAATTGAAAGTTTGGGTTCCCACCCCAACTGCTGGGGAGAGAATGAACCACACATGATGGTGATAGTTACATCACTTAATCACTGCGAATATCACTCACGTACTATGGTGATGAAGATGGTATAAAAACTGTTGTACAATAGAATAGTACTGTAAGTCAGTCCATTTAATAATTTAAACAAGGAAAGCTATCATAACATAGTTCTGTTTCGCTTCAAATAATCAGCACTGGTAGTTCCTAAACTCTTGATCCTGTTTTTAATTTAAACAAACTATTTTTCTACTACTAATTTTTCAGTTACAAAGATAAGGAAAAAATAACTTACTCCTGAGGGCATTCTGCGCCAAAAAATAAAAAATTCTGCACACAATATTTTAAAATTCTGCCAGTTTTATTTGTCATAAATAAATGCAGAGGTTCCAACATAGCAGTGGGGAGTACAGGCCAGTGGCTACACAAAGGTGGGAGATCACCCTGCAGCCCTCCCATCCCCGGGACACGGACTCAGTGGTGAGATTGCACCCGACCCTGATATAGCACAAGGCCTGGGCCTGCCCCAGAAACACTCTGGGGCCCTGCCCCTCTGCGCCAGGTGCACCAGGTGTGGAGAAGGCAGGCGGGGTCAGCCAGGTGGGATCCAAGTGTGGAGGGGCTTAGTGTGGGGGGATCCAGGTGTGGGGTGAGAGAATTCTGTGTGGGACAATCTGGGTGCAGGCAGCTCAGTGGGGGGTCTAGGTGTGGGGGGATCTGGATGCACAGAGGCTTGTTGGGGGGGTTCCAGGTGAAGGTGGTTGTGGCTAAGTAGGGGAGTCTGGGTGCAGCTAGTTGGGGGTCAGTGGCATGGGGGTCTGGATGTGGGGGCTCAGGGTGCTTCAGGGGAGTGGGGCTCATCAGGTTGGGGGTTTGAGTGCAGGGAGCTCAGTGGGGGGTTGGCTGGGTGCAGGGCTCTGGAGGCAGTAGGGGGGTCTGGGTACAGGGGGCTCCAGATGCAGGGGTTGAGGTTCAGTGGAGTGGGGTTCGGATATGGAGGACTAGGGGGGTTCTGGGTGTACGGGGTGAAGCTTGGCAGGGGTGTCTGGGTATGGGAGGTTCAGATGCATAGGGGTTGGGCAGATGCGGGAGCAGCTCTCCATACAGTGACCCCTCCCCCCACAGCTGAGGAGCAATGGGGGCAGGAAGCAGGGGAGCATGCTGAGCTTCCTGCAGCAGGGAGAGGTTTCTGGGGGTGGATCTGACACAGTCCCAGTCACTCCTTCCAGGGGAAGAGGAAGTTCTGTCCTCTCCTGCCTGCAGCCCAACTGGGACTAGCAGCTGATCCCAGCTCAGGGTAGGAGCCACTGGCTGCGGTGTCCCCAGCCCTATAGTGATTTACCTCTCTGCCAGCTGCTCTGGGTGCCTGAAACAATATACCAGTGCAGCTAGGGAGTGGTGTGATTGTTCTTGCAGCTTCCCTTTGCTTCCCTGTTAGAAAGTCATTTTTTTGCAGGGTAGCAAAGAAATCTGTGGGGGACATGAATTCTGCGCACATTCAGTGGCTCAGATTTCCCCCAGGAGTAAACTGTGTATGCAGTATGTCATATTCTCATGTTGTTAATTGGTCACATTGGCTTGGTTTTATATTTCAAGAGAAATATACATGGTTACATTCTATGCAAGGTTAGCAACATAAATTATGGTTCTGATCCAACTGAAGATACCTGATGCCATTGGGAGAATGCAAGCCACTGAATACCATGGCTGTTGGCAAACTGGCTGGCCAATCTCTGCATCAGAAAGGCAGTGCTGGCATTGAACTGAACAAAACCATTTAACCACTCCAGTTTTGCTCTGGTGTAGCTACAGAGCTGCTTGTACAAGAAATGAATTCTCCTCCTGACCTCCCATTCTCTGCAACTCCCAGTCCTTTGGAATGTCATGACTTGTTTTACACAGTGTAATTAACTGACTACAATTAGTTTTACATCTTTTGAAATGCACACCTACCCCCAGCTGCATTGTATCTACATTATCAAAGTCAATGCAACTGAAACATTGTAATTAAATACACTGCAATTCCATTATAAATTATTGAGCAGTTTTTGAATAAACGTGTGTTCCCAACCCCAGAGCGTGGAGCTTGCTGCTAGGAGATAAACTTCTATTTATCAACCCCCTTTTCCCATTACTGATAATGAGAGATGTCCTCTATACTATAAGTGAGTAGGAGTATGTTTTTAAAATTAAAACTAGAAAGGCATGTTTCATCTAAATCTTTCTAGTTTCCAAGGATCTGACCCTATTATTCTTCCAATAAGAGAGTAGACATAATAGGATTTTGGACTTCAAAGATATTGGACTCCTCTCATGAACACAAGTGGAAATTCAGAGTAATTCCATTGAAGTCTGTGGAGTTATACCATCGTATACTAGCATAAGTGAGATCAAAATCAGGTCTACGGACTTTTACTGTATCCTTCCTTCAGTCCTTTACATACATAAAGAAACAAAGTAATAAAGTCTTCTCGATAACTCTGGATCCTATCATCAACTTATTCACATGCTGTACAAGATATCTTTTCTATATCGTTTCTCTTGGCACTCAAACTAGTGCATTAACTTTTCTGTCTCTAGCACAAGAAGTTCAAGGCACTTCCATTTGTAATCTCATTCTGGCACATACGTGAAGAACAGGATACTTCTGATCTTAAAACTTTTTCATTATTATAACCCAGACAAAGTAGGTGACACTTCTCCACTGGTGCAAGTAAGCTGATATGGTCAGGTACACCGTACCATTAAGACATTTATTGCTGGTACGCCTTACCAGAAAGACACATTTTCAAGAATGAATTGTAGAGCCCTGTGCAGATACAAATGTACACCCACAGATGCGGATATCTGCGGATAGAAAATCGGTATCCGCTGAACCACAGGGCTCTCCTGCGAACTGCAGTGACAAAAGAAGCAGAACGTGGGACCACCACTCCCAGGACCTAGCTCCCTATGCCGGCAGCTCCTCCTTCGCAGCTATACCACCCTCGGCCCCGCCCACAGTCCTGTTCTCCAGCAGGGCTGTACAGACCCCAGACAGGAGACGCAGATGGGTGGAAGGCCTGGTGGCGGGGCTGGTGGCAGTACAGGCACACAGGAGGAGCTACTGGTGTGGGGCGCTGGCTCCTGGGAACGGTGGTCCCACGTGTGATGGGTTGGGTCACAGAGGCCCCCTTGGGAATGTCACCTGATGTGCTGAGACTACCTCTGAGCTTGTTTTCTCTGCCAGTTTGGGCGTCCAGAACCCTGTCTTGTTGAGCCAGATATGCTAATCTGCTGTAACACAGACCCAGGGTCTGACCCAGGCCCCCAAAGTTGCAGACTTAACTGAAAATGACTTAGCAAGTGCTCCTGTTTCTAGCACCCAGACATCCAGCTCCCAATGGGATCCAAACCCCAAATGAATCTGTTTTACTCAATATAAAGATTACACAGGCTAAACTCATAAATTGTCTTGCAAACTTGACACCATCAAATTAGACAACTCCCACCTTTTCATGCTCTCTGTATGTGTATATATATCTCCTCAATATATGTTCCATTCTATGCATCCGAAGAAGTGGGCTGTAGCCCACGAAAGCTTATGCTCAAATAAATGTGTTAGTCTCTAAGGTGCCACAAGTACTCCTGTTCTTTTTGCGGATACAGACTAACACTGCTGCTACTCTGAAACCTGTCATAAATTGTCTGCCCTCTATAACACTGATAGAGATATTTGCACAGCTGTTTTCTCCCCCAGGTATTAATTACTTACTCTGGGTTAATTAATAAGCAAAAATGATTTTATTAAGTATAAAAAGTAGGATTTAAGTTACCAAGCAAAATAAAACAAAACACTCAATGTTACAATTCTTGCGTAGAGACTGCCCGGTTTGTCCAATGTACATGACAGAGGGGCATTGCTGGCACATGATGGCATATATCACATTCAAAAACCAGTAGGAGAGCACTTCAATCTCCCTGGACACTCAATAACAGATTTAAAAGTGGCAATTCTTCAACAACAAAAACTTCAAAAACAGACTTCAATGAGAAAAACTGCAGAACTGGAATTAATTTGCAAACTTGACACCATCAAATTAGGCCTGAATAAAGACTGGGAGTGGCTTGGTCACTACAAAAAATAATTTTCCCTCTGTTGATACTCACGCCTTCTTATCAACTGTTTCTACCATGATTGAATTGGCCTTGTTAGCACTATAAAAAGTAATTTTCCCTCTGTTGATATTCACACTTTCTTGTCAACTGTTGGAAATGGGCCACATCCACCCTAATTCAATTGGCCTCGTTAGCACTGACCCCCCACTCGGGAAGGCAACTCCCATCTTTTCATGTGCTATGTATTTATACCTGCCTACTGTATTTTCTACTCCATGCATCTGATGAAATGGGTTATAGCTCACGAAAGCTTATGCCCAAATAAATGTGTTAGTCTCGAAGGTGCCACAGGGACTCCTCGTTGTTTTTGCTGATGCAGACTAATATGGCTACCCCTCTGAAACCTGCAGCCTTTCTATAGACACCTTACTTAATCTCCTTTGTACAAGATTTGGTGCAACTATAGGACCTTGGTTGCAACAATGATCTATATGATCACAGTTCATGTCAATAATGTCACACCACGTTCTGCTCCTTTTGCCACTGCGGTTCCTGGGAGAGCCCTGCGGTTCAGCAGATACCAATTTTCTATCCGCGGATATGGGTATACATTTGTATCCGTGCAGGGCTCTATTCACAGAACATTTTTTGTGAGGTGATTCAGGGGTCGGTACTGTATCAGTAAGAGTTAAAATCCACTTGCACTACTGCACTTCCCTTGCCAAATCAGTATTAAACCAAATCAATGACAAAAGTAAGCAAAGAATGTAACTAGTGACAAGTGAATTAGAGAGTTAAAAATGAGAGAATAATAAAAATTCAGAGGAGCATTAGCAATACTGGTAAAGAAATGTGTGTATTTGTACAACATATGATTTTTTTTTTTAGTTTGATATTGTTCTTTTAAATACCTCCATAATAAACATGCACAGCTATTGAGCCAACAGGAATAAATTTTCTTTTTAATCACACTTACCTTCATAGAGGATAAATTCCTAATCCTCAGAAGACAACTTACCTGTTTTGCCTTGCGGACTCTGAAAATTTGTCCACAGGCCTGGAAGAGTGCCTTTCAGTCTTCATCCTTAGATATTAACCTGTATGTATGATATCACTAGGCTTGAGGATGGTAGCAGCTAAGATGACAGGAATCTTGCGAGAAGTTAGAAGGTGACCAACTGCTCATGATGAATAGTGAATAGCTGAAGGAAACTAACAGGATGAAATTTGTTAATTCTTGCAAGTGATGACATCACTCACAGAAAATGGGATAAATTTGTAAACAGGACAGAGGGCTAAGTATGTTGGATAACTTATTTGTGATGAATAATTTGACCACCTCTGTCCAGGAACCTGGGCAAATTCCACTTTGCATTATGACATTCTGCTTACATACAATCCTCCTATAATTTCAGAGACAGTATAGGCTGCAGTGCCATCCATCAGTATGTGTGCTAAGTTTTTTTCAGCTTTCCCAATGTCTGGTAGAGACTGGGTATTGGACGAGGGCTAGCTGGCAGAAGCTCAGTCTGCATAAGCCTAGTGCTGGTGGGCTAGGAGAAATAACCAGAGAATATGGCAAAGGTGATATCTGCCCCCTTGAATTTAATCTGTTGATGAAAAAACACTGTATAAATGTAAGTTCAATTATTATTACTTTGCATCAAAACTATGTGGTGATGTAAGATCTGAGAGTAGTTTTATTGACTGGATCCTTTGCGTGCACATTTGGAATGGAGATCTCAGTCTCATTATAACAAATCTATTTCAATGGAGCTGCACAGGCGTTATTTGGTCCTAGGTTAGGAACACCTGCTGTAGATGTGCTGGAACCACAGATTTATAATGCCATCAAAGCTGACTTGCCCTTCAACCTTCCAAGGTAGATAAATTGATTACCATGCAGATTACTAAGTGTAGGTCTTTTGAATGGTGGCACTTTTCATAAGAATAGGAGTTTTTCCTGCTGGTATGGATCCAAGATTTTCCTCCTTTTCCTGCTGTCTTTTGGCAGTCACCCTCTATTTCAAGCAACTGCATTTTAGTAATGGTGCACAGCAGCTGTACAGCTTGCAAAGAACACTGAGATCCAGGACAAAAGGTTCTATTTAAAAATTAAGTAATGTATTCAGCTGCCCCATGGAATAGAATCAAAATGGCTCAACTGCGTGTCATGGGCCATATACTGGTAATAATATACTTTTAGATCAAGTGGTAGAAGGATCTGAGCTCTCCATCTCTCGCTTTGTTGCCTCAGAGCTCCAAATAACTGTGTGGTGAATACTTTGGGAATGATAAATCCTAACTGTTCATAACAATATTGTATGAAATCCATGGCCAAACATGGGCCAAAGGAGCTTTCTGCCTTAGCATGGACTTTCTACTTATCCATTAGCACAAAAAATAACTTATTTCAGTGCATAGTGGGCAACATCAATATCATTTAAGAGTTGGAGTGTTTGTCTCAGCACAGTCTGCTCCTGCTGCTATTCATTCTGTGGGCAATTCTGATACCCTAGTAGGGTTTAAATACCAAAGTAACCAGTGACAAACTTAAGGCACATGAAAGGCTGCAGCTTTTCAAACTATGGGACAAAGAATATACTCAATGCTAAGTTGGATATTAGGAAACACTATTTCACTAGGAGGGTGGTGAAGCACTGGAATGGGTTACCTAGAGAGGTGGTGGAATCTCCATCCTTAGAGGCTTTTAAGGCCCGGCTTGACAAAGCCCTGGCTGGGATGATTTAGTTGGTGTTGGTCCTGCTTTGAGCAGGGGATAGGACTCAATGACTTCCTGAGGTCTCTTCCAATCCTAATATTCTATGATTCTAAGTCCTATGTAAAAACAAATTTCAATCTAGAAAACATTTAAAATATGAAACAGATCAGTAGTAAATGAAAATATCATTTAATTAAAAGCCCTTTTAGAACTTTTCCTTTTATGAACTCCATACAAATACACCATAGTATTGTCCCCAATCCCTGTCCAAAACACCTACAGTGTCAATGAAAACAGACCCTGTTCTGGAACATGTGGGAGGGAGACCACATGCCTTTCTTGGGTTTCAAGGAGATTTCATCACACAGCACAATTCATCATACAGCCATCACCATGGAATTTTAGGCCACCCCACAGTAACCACCTGGTGAAACTTAGATCAGGTGTCAATAAAGTATGCTTGGGTGCTCAATCAGATGGCCAAGGCAGGGCAGTGTCAACTTTTTCAAGCCCCACACACCGCATATTGTTTATCACACCCCATTAGCCCACACATCTGTAACAAAAAGGAAATTCGCTCCAGGGTTTGCGGGAGTCTTTAGACAAATTAGAAAAACAAATCAAGACCACACACATCACGTTGGGGAAGGTTCAAGGCAGAAGGTCTGTGGTAAAGCAGAGCGTATCTTTAGGTATATTCTTGTTTTCCTCATTCTAATAAAAATCTTTGAGCAGTGTTAGACGAAAGCTACTTTGTTTGTGATTCTTTACCATTTTCACATGCCAACTACAAAGCCAATAAAGAAAGTTTTTTTAAAAAATAGACCTTATTCATATACGTATTTGGAAACAAGAGTTAGCAAGACTACAATATCAATCCAGTTTAGCTTAATTTGTTTTATGTTTTGCAATGAGTGTCCACATGCCATACTAATGTGCTTGTAAACAGTGCTGAGCAAAGAAATAAAAGGAACTAAAAGTGAATTAATACAGTAAATAGTAAATCTCATTTTCTTTTCAATACAAATGTGTGCCTAGGGCCCAACTTTGATTCCCCTACAGCAGATGTGGGTGTGTAACAGGATTCTGTAGAGCATCTGTATCCAAGAATAATGCAAAAGGGATCTGGGGTATTCAGTTTATTACTGGATAGTGGGATTAATGTGGAGTGGATAAATATGCATATTAAACAAAAAAATAATGGACTGAAAGTCAAGTTTTATGGCATGACCAATGTAAAAAGAAAAATATATTTGTGCACAATACTTTGGAGAAATTCTTCCAGAACAAATAAGGATAATAACAATAATAATAATAAAAACCACAGCAGTGCTGCTAAGGTCCTTATTTGCCTACTTTGTCTGGGGTGTATTTTTTGTTTTGTTATGTTTCAATCAATTAGACCTGCCTAGAGGCTGAGTGAATTTGCTCAGCCAGCATTTCAGGAAAAAAATTAGAGATTTTTGTTTGATTAGTCAGATTTTTCTCTTGTTCCACACTTCATAGTTTGCAGGTCTTTTATCTTTCACTGGGAAATCTGTTGAATCTACAATGCAGAAGAACACAAATTGTATGAAAAATACAAAAGTAGAGGCATGTTGTACACAATAGCATGTGCTTCTGTTTTATGGTGCATCATTTGTTCTGTGCAATTCCAAAGGTCTTTAACTTAGTTTTCATTTGGTCCTGATTCAGATAAGCTCGTGCTGAAGTAACAAAGCAAGCTTGGACTGCCAGCTTAAAGTAAAAGCTACGCAAGGGCCTCAGTCTGGCCCTACATGAATACTGTACCAGCTATAAGGATTTAAAATAGTACAGTATATTTTAATCCTATGTGGATCCTCTAAACTATCTCGTGGTTTAATCTCCTCCAAAAGATTAGAAAAATCCTATTTATTTGGCATAAATATATGAACCAACCATCATATTTCGAGTCTATATGATATGTTTAAAAATAGCACTCTCAGAATATTCCATGCACATCAGCAGAGTTTCCATTTGCTGAACAGTCACTTTGGAAGATACTTGTAGCTGGGGGGGGGGGAGGGGGGGAACAAACAAGTATGCAATTACACAAAAACTAAATACGAATCCACAAGACTACCCAAAATTGTCCATACTGAGTCACATAGGCAACTCCTCTCATGCAGCTTCTGTAATTACTCATTGTTAGTTCCCTAGATATAAATTCAGGTCTGTTGATGGGTAAAATCTTCAATGACCTAATGGCAGAGGAAGCTGTTCACCAGAAGCTGGGAATGGGTGACGGGATGTATCACTTGATGATTACCTGTTCTGTTCATTCTCTCTGAGGGTATGTCTACACTACGAAATTAGGTCGATTTTATAGAACTCGATTTTTTAGAAATCAATTTGATACAGTCGATTGTGTGTGTCCCCACTAAGCGCATTAAGTCGGCGGAGTGCGTCCACAGTACCGAGGCTAACGTCGACTTTAGGAGCGTTGCACTGTGGGTAGCTATCCCACAGTTCCCGCAGTCTCCGCCGCCCATTGGAATTCTGATGGGGTAAAAACATTGTCGCAGGTGGTTCTGGGTACATGTCGTCAGGTCCCCCTTCCTCCCTCCCTGTCACCGTATGTCTCCTGGGTGCTGCTGGCAGACGCGATACTGCAGTGCTACACAGCAGTATCTCCTTGCCTTGCCGGCGGCAGACAGTGCAATACAACTGTTAACCATCATCGTCGTCTCGTGGGTGCTCCTCGGTGAGGTCGGTCGGGGGCGCCTGGACAAAAATGGGAAAGACTCCAGGTCATTCTCTTCTTTAAGTTTCATCTAATGGAGATTCAGTCCTGCCTGGAATATCATGCCAGCTGGAGGCTTCTGCCTCAGGCTGCTCGCCCAGCCAGCAGCACCATGCGGTCGCACCTACCCCAGCCTACCCCTTGCTCCCATGGCTCATGAAGCCTGGACAGTAGTAAGGAGCAGTTCAACTATAGGCTGAGCAAGTGCAGAATGGTGGTAGAATGTGCATTTGGACATTTAAAAACTCGCTGGTGCAGTTTACTGACTCGGTTAGACCTCAGTGAAACCAATATTCCCATGGTTTTTACTGCTTGCTGTGGGCTCCACAATATCTGTGAGAGTAAGGGGGAGACATTTATGGCGGGGTGGGAGGCTGAGGCAAATTGCCTGGCTGCTGATTACGTGCAGCCAGACACCAGGGCGGTTAGAAGAGCACAGCAGGGCACTCTGCGCATCAGAGAAGCTTTCAAAATCAGTTTCATGACTGGCCAGGCTATGTGTGAAAGTTCTGTTTGTTTCTCCTTGATGAAAACCCACCCCCTTGGTTCACTCTACTTCCCTGTAAGCCACTGCCCTCCCCTCACCCCTTTGATCTCCACTTGCAGAGGCAATAAAGTCATTGTTGTTTCAAATTCATGGATTCTTTATTAATTCGTCACACAAATGGGGGGATAACTGCCAAGGTAGCTCGGGAGGGGTGCAGAAGGAGGGAAGCACCGGGTGGGGTGGCGGAGGAGGGGAGAAGAGAAGGACAAGGCCACACTGCACTTCAAAACTTATTGAATGCCAGCTTTCTGTTGCTTGGGCAGTCCTCTGGGGTGGAGTGGTTGGATGGCTGGAGGCCCCCCCACCGCATTCTTGGGCATCTGGATGAGGAGGCTATGGAACTTGGGGAGGAGTGCAGTTGGTTACACAGGGGTTGCAGCAGCGGTCTGTGCTCCTGCTGCCTTTCCTGCACCTCAACAATACATTGGAGAATATCAGTTCAATCCTCCAGTAGCCTAAGCATTGCTTCCTGCCTCCTCTCATTAGGCTGACGCCACCGATCATTTTGATCCCGCAATCTCTCCCCTTGCTCCTGCCACCTGTCCTCACATTCATTTTGTGCTTTCCTGCACTCTGACAGTGTCTACCTTCAGGCATTCTGCTGGGCTCTTTCAGTGTGGGAGGACTGCATGAGCTCAGAGGACATTTCGTCGCAAGTGCGTTTTTTTCGCCTTCTAATCTTCGCTAGCCTCTAGGATGGAGATGATACGGGGAGCGTTGAAACATTTGCAGCTGCGGGAGGAAAAAAGGGAGAGTAGTATTTAAAAAGACACATTTTAGAGAACAATGGGTAGACTCTTTCACGGTGAACCAAGCTGTTCACACGTGCTATGTAATGTTCTTTCTTTACAAGGTAGCATTTTGCCGCTTATATTGAGGGCCTGCCGGTTTGGTGTGAGAGATCACACACAGGGCCAGCGGGCAACAGAATTCGGCTTGCAGGCAGACATGGTAAGCCACAGTCTTTGGCTTCTTTAACCTTCATAACATGTGGGGATGGTTTCAAACAGCAGCGCCCTCATTTCCCATACCAAGCACCCGTTGGGTTGGCCATTTAAAATGGGTTGGCCATTTAAAAGGAGGGGCTGTGCTTTTCGGGTTAACGTGCAGCACAAACCCAACTAACCCCCCCCCCCCACACACACACACACACCCCCAATTCTCTGGAATGATCGCTTCACCCCTCCCCCCACCGCATGGCTAACAGCGGGGATGATTTCTGTTCAGCCACAGGCAAACATCCCAGCAGGAATGGCCACCTCTGAATGTCCCCTTAATAAAATTCCCCTATTTCAACCAGGTGACCCTGGGAGTACATCCAGGAGAGCTTCACTGAGATGTCCCTGGAGGATTTCCGCTCCATCGCCATACATGTTAACAGACTTTTCGAGTAGCTGTACTAGCCGCCAATGCATCCCAAGTCTTCAGGGCAAATTAATCATTAAACACGCTTGCTTTTAAACCATGTATTATATTTACAAAGGTACACTCACCAGAGGTCCCTTCTCCACCTTCAAGGTCCAGGAACCCACCTTGGGTGGGTTGGGACGGTACTGGCTCTAGGGTGATAAACAGTTCCTGGCTGTCGGGGAAAACAGTTTCTCCGCTTGCTTGCTGTGCGCTATCATCTTCCTCGTCCCCAAAATCCGCATTCCTGTTGCGTGAGAATCCATTGACGGAGTCCACACACAGGGGTGAGGTACTGGATCTGATCGCTGTATGGGGAGACGAATCCGTGCTATCAGAACTCCGTTCCAAAAGAAGAAATGCCGGAATATTTGAAAAAAATCTCCAAGGGCATGAAGGACAGAGGCTATAACAGGGACCCGCAGCAGTGCCGCGTGAAACTTAAGGAGCTCAGGCAAGCCTACCAAAGAACCAGAGAGGCAAACGGCCGCTCCGGGTCAGAGCCCCAGACATGCCGCTTCTATGATGAGCTGCATGCCAGTACCTCCTGTTCGGTCCATGCTGGAGCTCTTTTGCGATTCTGGGCCTCCATGGTCACCTGTGCTGATGAGCTCTGCATGGTCACCTGTGCTGATCAGCTCGCCACGCTGGCCAAACAGGAAATGAAATTCAAAAGTTCGCAGGGCTTTTCCTGTGTACCTGGCCATTGCATCTGAGTTGAGAGTGCTGTCCAGAGTGGTCACAATAGAGCACTCGGGAATAACTCCCGGAGACCAATACTGTCGAATTGCGTCCACACTCCCCCAAATTCGACCCAGCAGGGTCGATTTCAGCGCTAATCCTCTCGTCGGGGAGGAGTACAGAAATCAATTTTAAGAACCCTTTAAGTCAACAAAAATGGCTTTGTTGTGTGGACGGGTGCGGGGTTACATCGATCTAATGCTGCTAAATTCAACCTAAGCTCGTAGAGTAGACCAGGGCTGAAATACCTGGCATTGGCCACTGTCGGAAGACAGGATACTGGGCTAGATGGACTTTGGTCTGACCCAGTATGGCCGTTCTTATGTTAATTGATTCTGCAGTCCATGCTGTCATTACCAACCTTGATATTCTTTTTACTAAGCTATCCTCTTAGTGCTTGTTGGTGCCCCCACAAACAAGACTGGGTGGAACGGAAGGAGGACTGTTCAACAATTAAAAAAGTATAAGTGTTAGGTCTGATCCTGCAAACACTTGCTACTCAGCATAGTGCTGCTTAGTATCCTGAGTAGTTTTATGGAAACCACTGACTTCCGTGGGACTACTTAAGTAATGAGGGTGAAATACTCACCATATTGAAGTCAATGGGAGTTTTGCATTTACTTTAGTGGGTCCCAGATTTTACCCTTTATGTTTGCAAGATTGAGACCAGAGCATTTAGACACTTGTCTGTATACTGTATGTGCTTCAGGGCAGGGTCAATGTCTTTGTGTATGGAAAGCACAATGTAGATAACTCATACCAGAAAACTCCTCTGTTACGAGTAAATTCCTTGTGCCCTGCTAATGTGGCCTTCCAAAATTATTTTTTAAATTGTTTTATAAATGTGACATGTGTCTTCAATGCTACCTAGGCATGTGGTATCATGAATATTTAAGACGATGCATTCTTAAGAATTCACAGCAAAACACAAATCCAGCCAACCTAGAACTAAGGGATTTTTGTATAAGGTTAATTTTATACCTACTTATGCCCCAGTCATGCAAACACTGGTGCATTTTTGCTTAATTTCACCAATGTGAAATTAAGTCCCATTGAGTTCAATAGGACTACACAAATGCACAAAGTTAAGCTCAGAATTGTTGGCAGGGATTGGGGCTTTATTAGGAATTTCCCCCACTGCCCATTAGTAGTGAGATTCTTCACAGACTCCTGTATTTTCAAGATTTTTGAAGGTTACCTTTAAATAAATAAACCAGGCTTCTGCAGTGTTTCTTCTGTTTTCCCCTTTAAATCAGTTTAGCTAAGACACCCTTTTGTAGAAATCTTTGTTTTATTCCCAAGTAATATGCAACCTTTTTGCTGGGGGGAAAAAATTCTAACAGTGTATCCCAAATTTCATCCACTTCAGCAGGCATCAGTTTGCTTCAGAGGTTTGTTTTTATTGGGGACATACTAGCTTCTGCTAGCAGAGGTTTTGGCACAAATTGTTAGCTAAATTATTTCCCAGGTGAAGTTGCTAGTTCCATTAAGCTACTAATTATAACATACCCATTCTATGTATTTTGAATGAAATGTTGCATACTGAATATTCTGACATTAAGAAACTGTGGTGTTAACTCATGAGATTATTGTGAATCTCACAATATTTACTCTTAAAGCCTCAGTTCCTGGAGTCATATTAAGTCCATATTAGAATACTTAAACTAGCTGAAGCAATCTCAGAACTGTTAGCAATCATCTTTGAGAATTCATGGAGGATGGGTGAGATCCCAGAGGGCTGGAAAAAGGCAAACATAGTACCTACCTTACAAAGGAGTTGGGGAACGTAGCAGGGCAATAACCCCGCTCCTGCCCTGATGGGCTAAAAACAACCCTGAAGAGGGCTGTGGCTGGAGAAAGGCTGATTGGGGAAGCAGCCTCAGCTGGGGCCACGCCCCAATCAGGCTGCAACTGGCCCTATCAGGGAGCTGCTAGGCTGGAGCTAAGACAGTCCCTCTCTAGATGTTGAGAGGGATGGGCCTGGCTGGTGGGAGCTGAGCAGGGTACCTAGACTGGAGCTGGGCTGGGGAACTCTGGCCCGGAAAACCCCCAGGCTGCAGGCCTTGCTAAAGGCCGGAGAAGGTACTGGGGTTGCAGAGGGGTAGCCCAAAGGTAGGCAGAGGCAGCAGGTCCAAACCCTCCTTGCCAATGATGAGTGGCAATTATACTGCAGTCCGTCCCAGTGAGCGGGGGCTAGATGGTGACTGGCAGTAGCCCAAGACTGAGGCAAGGTGGGGATAGGGGGTTGGGAGTTCCCTAGGGAGGAGAGACCCAGTGAGACTGCAGGGGACAGAACCCTGAGAGAAGGGGCACTGGGGTCTGGGAGGGACACGGGGCCAGCAGCAAGCGAGACACCAGCCTGCAGAGGGCCCTCCGGAGGCTGGAGGCTAATTCCCTGGACGACCAGCAGGAGGCGCTGCAGTGGTGAGTGGTGGAGAATGTGGGCATAGGCGGTCCACCCCTGATACAGGGGGCAGGGCAAGGATGGCAGGACTATTGCCCAGAGACTTGAGAAACCAGGGATGAAGGATCCCGGATACACCGGGGCCTTCTACACAGAGACCCCAGGTGCCATCCCTGGTTGGACCATGGGGGCAGCACCCCGGTGGAAGGGGCAGAGGATCTGCAGGGGATCTGGGAGACCCAACAGGGACTCTGGGAGGTGCATTTGGCCCTCCATGAGCAGGTGGGCCAGCTGGTGAGGGAGCAGCGTGCCCTGGTAAAATTCCTCCAAGAAGAGTTTCAGAGGAGCCACCGAGAGTAGGATGGAACCAAAGAAAGCCAATCCCCGCTCAGAAAGAAAAAGGATGACATTCAGGATAGAATCATAGAAGATTTGGGTTGGAAGAGACCTCAGGAGGTCATCTAGTCCTACCCCCTGCTCAAAGCAGGACCAACACCAACTAAATCATCCCAGCCAGGGCTTTGTCAAGCTGGGCCTTAACCTCTAAGGATGGAGATTCCACCACCTCCCTAGGTAACCCATTCCAGTGCTTCATGACCCTCCTAGTGAAATAGTGTTTCCTAATATCCAACCTAAACCTCCCCCACTGCAACTTGAACCATTGCTCCTTGTTCTGTCATCTGCCACCACTGAGAACAGCCGAACTCCATCCTCTTTGGAACTCCCCTTCACGTAGTTGAAGGCTGTTATCAAATCCCCCTTCACTCTTCTCTTCGGCAGACTAAACAATCCTAGTTCCCTCAGCCTCTCCTTGTAAGTCATGTGCCCCAGCCCCCTAATTATTTTCATTGCCCTCTGCTGGACTTTCTCCAACTTGTCCACATCCTTTCTGTAGTGGGCGGCACAAAACTAGATGCAATACTTCAGATGTGGCCTCATCAGTGCCGAACAGAGGGAAATAATCACTTCCCTCAATCTGCTGGCATATTGCTGCAGCCCAATATGCTGTTAGCCTTCTTGGCAACGAGGGCACACTGCTGATTCATATCCAGCTTCTCATCCACTTTAATCCCCAGGTCCTGTTCTGCTGCTTAGCCAGTCGGTCCCGAGCCTGTAGCAGTGCATGGGATTCTTCCGTCCTAAGTGCAGGTCTCTGCACTTGTCCTTGTTGAACCTCAGATTTTTTGGCCCAATCCTCCAATTTGTCTAGGTCACTCGACCCTATCCCTACCCTCCAGCATATCTACCTCTCCCCCCAGCTTAGTGTCATCTGCAAACTTGCTGACGGTGCAATCCATCCCATCATCCAGATTAATAGAGATGTTGAACAAAACCGGCCCCAGGACTGATCCCTGGGGCACTCCCCTTGATACCAGCTGCCAACTAGACAATTGAGCCGTTGATCACTACCCATTGAGCCCAACAATCTAGCTAGCTTTCTATCCACCTTATAGTCCATTCATCCAATCCATACTCTAACTTGCTGTTAAGAATACTGTGGGAGACCATATCAAAAGCTCAAGAAGTTTTTTCCAGTTATTGGTTTCTGTAGTGATTTCAGTCAAGAGTAAATTCTCAACTGAACTTTTAGCTGATGCTGCCCTATTGGCTGATTTCCACGCAACAGTTTACTTCGTGCGATGTTGAACTCTCATGTGATGGTATTTGGTCTTTCAACTTCCTCCAACCTCTGTTGATGCTCCATCCTGATTGATCAGAGAGAACCGATGGATTTGCAGCACTTTTATTCAAAATGAAGGAGGGTGCACAGTACAGAGTGTTTTTCTGTATTCCAGCATAACCAGTCTCTTGTGCAGGTCTCACTATTTGGAAGAGGTTTTTGTCAGCAGATGAGTAGGGAAAGCATGATTATCAGCATCTCATGGAATGTTACTTGGAATTTCAAAACAACTAATTTGAAGAAAAGATTGCATTTGGGCAGCATTGCTCTTGTCAATAACTCCAATGTCAGTCACAGTCAAACCTGTAGTACTCATGAATTGCTCTTGCTGCATAAGATCTACATCTTCCTGTTGCTGTTGAGTTTCTTGATCGTACACAGGAACTTCTGCTGCATCTGTTACTGTTGGCACATCTCCTTCTTGACTACTGTCCTCATGTTCAGGTATTGGCATTGAAATATCACCTATTGCAGTTGCGGAGATTTCATTATCTGTAGCATTGTTTGTTGGGTAAGGTGTGTTTTCCAGTCGTTTCAGAAATGAAGTTATTGGCTTTGAGTTCTTAGCTGCCGCTTCACTCAGTTGTTTTCGCTGTCTCTTGCTTGTACCACTTTCAAATCTCCTCTTCATAGTGATCTATCTGGTCAATATGTAGCCTATCCACACTTGAAATATTCTTCTGTAAATAAGTAAACATGTACACAAATGCTGAAAAGACTTAAAACGAAGGAATACTAATTAAGAACACAAAATGAAACACTCAGGTTATTATCCTTATCACTGAATCAAAACTCAAGCACACAAGGTATAATATACCAGGCTGAGCTGAAGACAAAGGGATGACATACTATATATATATATATAGAGAGAGAGAGAGAGTAGACACAGATACAGACAGAGGGATAATGTACAAAAATTTCAAACATGTGTCCTCACGAAACTCACTGTACAAGATTGTCCTCACAAATTTTCACCTTGAATCTGGGCCTATAGACTACGAAAGCCTATGATGATGGCCAAGCTAGGGCTCAACCAACCAGTCACCTCTTTTAGCTACCATATGAAGATAATATGGAGGAATTCTCACACATAAATAATTCCTTAGTCAACTAGACATAAAACTATAAAGACACTAAAATGTAACAATTCTCTAACTTTCAACACGCACTTGATCTACCACCAGTAGTGGTTTGTTTATATAATCAGCTGATCTGAGAGGACACGTTCATCACCGTCTAATCTTGTGCCATCAGAACAGATTTTTTATTAATATTTATGAACATTTTTAACTCTTTACTATGACAATCTATATCAGTTAACAAAAAAATTGTCTTTTACCAAATCACATCTCTTATTTGCTTCAATTTGCTGCTCTAAGCTGAGAGAGTGTCACATTTTGGTCCAATAGGGATGTGCATAAAAACAAGTTGCGAAACTTATCAAATGCCAAAAATTAACAAGTGTCTAAATTTGAGGCCCTCTTTGAGCTTGAGGCCCAGGCCAAATGGCCCTCCTGGGCCCCCCTTTGATTGGCCCTGCAGATGACCAATGAGCAGCAGCCACTCTGTCAAATAAAAGGCAGTGGGCAATAATCAAAGAAGAGAAACAAGGTGGGGGAAGGTGAAGTGACTCAGAGAGGGAGGCCTCAGCTCAAGCCATGCAGTTGACTTTTGAGGGACTCTGGCATAGTCAGAGCTGAATAGATGTAGTTAAGAGCAGACCATATCTATGGAACCCCATTTCCACAACCTCCACTCTCAGTGATTTTCAATGGGTTGCATTGGTGTAGCTGAGGGCAGAACTTGGTCATCCCAGAGATGTTTCACAGTGATTATGAGTCCTGCTGTGAGTGACCCTCTTAGAGAAAAGTGAAAGACAAAAGTTTGTATTGCAAGGCCAGAAGGCCCATCAGAGATGGTACAGTCCTGAGATTTTAAACAAAGATTATTTTGTGTACCCACTTCACAAATTCCAGCCTTCCCTTGCCAGCTGGCCCATAATTGCCATCTAGAAAACTTCTCCACCATAGGAATTTGCAATACGGAATAACTTTTAAGTCAACTCTCCTATATTATTGCAGTAAAAGGGAGTGCAAATATTGAAACATTGTGTGTCAAATTCACCCCTTGCATTCCAGTGGCTCAAATCAGTGGAACCCAGGCTACAATTCCATCAAAAGTAGGTCACACAATGGTGAAAGTTGTTGCAATCTCAACTCTTCTGAGGCCTAGTAAGCATTGAAGCCAGCCTGCCTGGGAGATACATCACCACACCATATGGGCTCATGGGCATCAGAAGCTCCTGTAGGAGTTAGTGAGCACTGGGAACTCCCGCCCACATTCCTACCTCCCCATGGATGGCACAAGCCCAATCATTCTGGGGCAACAGGCTCCATCGACATTTGTCCCATCAGACCCCATGACTTTTCCAGGCCCTGCCCCTAGCAACACCAGCTTCAGCAAGACTCAGAGGAGCACTCATATCTAATGTTAATAGTTAAAGCCTTCTTCTGTTACTTTATCTGAAACATTCTTAGCCGATTAAATAAGATTCAGTGACAGGGAGATAAATTATCAATTGTAAGTTGAGAGTGGAGCTGCTAAAGCCCCAGGACAATTTAAGATAATTCTTGCATACCAAATGTATTAATCCTGTGAAAAAGCACAAAGGAGTAAACACTTCCTATTTATTTAATGGAACAGAGGCACTTGCAAATAAGCTTTTGGGGGGAGAGTTATATAATAACTGAATATAATATTTATTATTATTAAGGGAACTGAATACCAAGACTTCAGAAATAAAAACTCTTCAAGGCAACAAATGTAAACCATATTTTTGCTGAAAGGAAGGGGTGAAGAGTGGAGAAAAAGTAATTTCATAAAGTAAATAGTTACTAAGGACTTAATATTAGGGTTTGGTCTGATCCTTGTTGAGGAGTTGTTTTTGTAGCATAAAGAGGTGATATTCTGTAGATGAGAATAAAATGAATGCAGATAGGGTGGGGCAAGGGGGTGGGAGAAGAAGAGGTGGGAAGGTTAAGTATCCTGGTCAAGCTAGTGATAATTCCAGTTTAATAATAATTAAAAAAAAACCACACACACAAAAACAGACTTCTACAATTTTCAGATGCTAGTTAACAGGGGAGTAGCAACTATCTAATCAAAGTCACCTAGAGTTCAAATTGATGCCCAGTTTTACCACCTGATTGCAACAGAACATCTCTTTTGAGGTCTCTTGTTTAGCCTTAAATTTGCTACAGTACAGTGCAATGAGTTAAAGGACCACATGCTGCTCTGTTTTTCTCATTAAATCTAGTGTAAGACAATTGGGCTTTATGACTCATTGAGGATTGCATTTGGCTCAGGGAAACACTTGCATTCTTAACTCAGATTTTTCTTGTTTGTATAAACTTAACTCTGAGAATTAAGGCCAGATGCGGACCTCATTACAACAGTGTAAATCCAGAGTACCTAAAATTTCAATGGATTTATTCTAGAATCAGATCAGAATCTGGCTCTCTGCCTCATCTAAAAACCATCTTGAAATGGTTTCTACATTGACCATATATGGCCAAGTAAACAGGACTCTTTTTTTGCTTGTATTTGAATTCCATATAATTTCTCATGTGCTGCTATTTTCCCCATAATCTCATATGTTCCTGCGTCACATGCAGAATATTATTTTTGCCATGTTAAATAATGCACTCCAGGTCACACATTCATCCCTCAGGAAGCAACTTGTTCTTTTCTGTAGTTTTGAGAGAGTTATTTTTACTCTAATATTCTATCATTTTACAAACAGATTCTTCAAATTCTTCCTTTTTTTTTGGACCCTGGCACAGAATACATTCTACTTTGGGATTAAAATAAACATCCCCTAAAGAGGACTGAGGCACAAAGCAAAATGTGGGGGGGAAATAGGAGGAAACATCACTCCACTTCCTTGAGTCTGGTATAGTCAGCTACACTTATTCAAAGTGAGTAAAATGCTACCATTCTGTTTTGCAACTGCTGAATTAATATATCTACCAAAAAGGTTCCAAAGTCTTTTTGAAGAGGATTTGTTTACATATAACACCTCCCTTTCATTATTTTCTGAGTGTGAACAAAATTATTTTTATTCCATGAAAAAGCTATTGTGCTTGTGATTTACAATCACTTTGGTTATGTAAAACAAACAGGTCACTAAACGGACAGTTTCAGAGTAGCAGCCGTGTTAGTCTGTATCTGCAAAAAGAACAGGAGTACTTGTGGCACCTTAGAGACTAACAAATTTGAGCATAAGCTGTAGCCCACGAAAGCTTATGCTTAAATAAATTTGTTAGTGCCACAAGTACTCCTGTTCTTTAAACGGACAGTGACAGTAGTGAGCTGAGCTAGAAATTACTACCACGTGCTGCATCTCCAAAGGTGCTCTAAGAATCATAGTAAAATCTTTGATAGATACTAAAATTAGTGGGGATAGAACAGATTAATTGTAGGGACAAAATCTCATTCTGTTTTATTAATTGAAGAACAAAACAGAATACATGAAGTCTGATCTACAGGAACATGGACATCATGATTCTGACTTTTTACTTGATTGCATAGTTATTATGGTGGTGTATCTCCATTGACAGCAAGGGAATTACACCAATGTAAAACCAGTATAACAGAATGGAGAATCCGGCCTGTTTGAACTCTGCAACATGTTTTTTTTCTCGTTTTGCCCCTTGTAAATTTCAGTAGGTTTCTATTGCATGGAGAGTGCAGTATGAGAGCCATCTGATGGTTAATTTTACTCTTGTGCAAGTGTTATGCTGGAGCCCTGCTTCACTGGAGCATGAGATTCTGGGCCTGGTTGTCCACTGCCCTGCACCTGTCAATTACACCTGTGCAAGGAGGACGCAAAGTAGGTTTAAAATGCTGCTCAAGCAGGATAGTAGCACTTTACACCCTCTTTGCATAGGCAAATAAGACTTCATAGAGTATAAGGCAGTAAAGAATCAGGCCCCTTACGCTGCATGGTCTTTGGTGAACATCACTTCAAATATATGGGCTATTCACATGAGAGTTGCAAGATTAGGTTCTTTGCATTTGCAGTGATGCCAGGAGAGATGAATCAGTCCACTGAGTTTAAATTCTTTTGTTGTATTTTTATTGAAACTCTTAAATTGTGGTGGAAACAACTAATTAACTTGACTATTCCCAAAATACTATGTGCTACAAAAAATCCCAAATTTTAAATCATTGTTTTGAAGAAGCAAAACACAGCAGTACTGTATATATGATGGCACCTTTCATTCTGAATGATCCCGAAATTCTTCACAAGCCACTGACAGAGTACTGAAACACAGCCAACTCAGGAATGTCCGGCAACAGTCAACCAGTACACAGTGGCACCATTGCACTCAACAGCAGGATGGGAGAAGAAACTTTGGCAAGGGATACCAGATCAAAACCCCACTTGTACAGACAATGCTATGAGGTCTTTGTCTGTGTACAACAAATAAGACCTCTTTGTACGTAACAGACAAACTCCATGGTACGTTCAGTTTCAAAGGCCAAACTGACTACACAAGAATTTGAACCTGTGCCTGGATATAACTCAGCTATTGCTTTGGCCACTAAGTTATTGCCTTGACTTAGTAATGTACATATACAGTAATATGCCTGATAGTCATGAGAGTCTCTATGTGAAGCCAATGTACTTGGGCTGTGCACAGAAAGTACAGCATAAGGGATAGAACGCTGGACTGGTACTTGGGAAACCTGTTCCTCTGCCACTGACCTATAGAGGTTAATGACACTGACCACCTATGTAAAGTGCTTTGAGATCTACTGATGAAGAGTGCTATGAAAGAGCTAAGTATTATTTACCACAGGCCTGCACAACTCGTAAAGCGGCGAGGGCCATATTACTCCAAAGAAAATAGCTGAGGGCCGAAACCCCGCGGCCATGCTGAAACACCCCCCCCTCCCAGCACCGCCCAGCCCCCGTGTAAGCAAGCAGGACTCACCCCGGCGGCACCTCCTGCTGGCCTTCTCGGGAATTAGCTCATCCAGCCATTGGAGCGCCCTCTGCAGGCCAGTGTCCCACTGCTACTGGCTCTGTGTCCCTCCTGGACCCCAGTGTCCTTTGATCTGGGGTGCTGCCCCCTGGCAATACCCCCACACTCTGGCTTTAGGTCTCCCCTCTCTGGGGAACCCCCAATCCTCTAATCCCTACCTCACCTCAGTATAAGGCTACTGCCAGTCACCAACTAGCCCCCGCGCCCTGGGGCAGACTGCAGTATATCAGCCACTTATCACAGGTAAGGTTGGGTTTGGACCTGCTGCCTCCCTCTATAGCTGGGCTGCCCCTCTGAAGCCCTGGTACTGGTCTTAGGCCCTTAGCTAGGTCCGCAGCTTGGGGGTTTTCCAGGCTGGAGCTCCCCAGCTCCTCTAGCGTTCCCCCAGCCCTGCTCCACTCCCAGTACCCTGCTCAGCTCCCTAGCAGCCAGACCCTTCTCTCTCTCTACAAGCAGAGAGAGACTTCCTCTGGGCCTCTGGCTCACAGCCTTTTTATACAGGCCAGCTGGGGCCTGATTGGGGCATGGCCCAGCTGCAGCGGCTTCCCCAAGCAGCTCAGCTTTTCCCCTGCCACAGCCCTCCCCCAGGGCTGTTTTAAGCCCTTCAGGGCAGAAGCGGGGTAACCACCCTGCTACACCCCCCGAAACACATCCCCCCACCCCAGTGCTGCCCGCACCGCGGAAACAAACCCTCCTTCCTCAGCGCCGCCCCGCCGAAACGGGGGGGGGCGGAAAAGGAGGGGGTTTTTTTGGGGGGGGGGGGGGGGGGTAATACTTTATTAAGAATTTTTCAATTAAAGCAAACAATTTTATTAATTTTAATTTTTTGTATGAATCATGGAAAAATGAAAAACACCTGTTCCGTTGAAAGAAAACATTTGTACTTTTCATAATTACCTTGCAAATTTAATGAGAGATATTACATCTCTTTTTTCGGCAACAAGCTTGTCGTATTCGGGGGTCATATTTGAAGTGGATATTTTCATAATGTCTTCCAAATGGTCATCAGTCAGAGAAGAACATTGCTTGTTTTTATTCATGTTCATGATGGAAAATGTTTGTTCACATATGTAAGTGCTTCCAAAAATGCTGAATGTTTTCAGTGCAACTTCGATAAGATTCTTGTATTTTTTATCGTCCAGACTTTTGTAGAAGTCCCACAGGCTGCTTTCTCTGTGCTTATTTCGGTAAACTGCCGAACATTGAAGTTCAATAACCTCCAACTGCAAATCTAGTGGCACTTCCTCTGGATCCACAGAAAAGGGATCTTCAATCAGCTTCAACTGGATGTCATCATCTTTAGACAAAGTAAGTCTTCTGTCAAATTCTTCAATCAAAAGATTGATGTGCTTTGCGTATTTTTCTCCTAGCTCGGCGTGTTTGTGCTGAGGGATACGCTGTGCGCAAGTGACACATTTCACCTTTTGACAGCTGACTTCTGAAAAGTTTCAATTGCATTTTGAAAACTTTCACTGCTGCACACATTTGAAATATAAGTTGATTTTTTCCCTGAAGTTGAATGTTGAGATTATTCAGGTGTGCTGTAATATCACAAAAGAAAAAGATCTTGATTCCAGGACTCGTTTTCAAGCTCTGGGAATTTTATTGGCCCATTTTCTAGGAATTTTGCTACCTCCTCTTTCAAAGCAATGAAACGCTGGAGCACTCTTCCTCGACTCAACCACCTCACTTCTGTATGGTAGATTAAGTCGCTGCACTCGGTGTCTTCCCCTTCAAGAAAGGCTCGAAATGTCCTATGTGTTAGTCCTCTAGAACGGATGTAGTTTACAATGGAAACTACCACTGACATTACATGCTCAAATTTTAAGACTTTGCTACACAAAACCTGCTGATGTATAATGCAGTGATGTTTGGTTATTTGTCTCCCGATAAATTCTTCAAGAAGACTAACTGCTCCAACATTTTTTCCACACATAGCTGGAGCACCATCAGTACAAATGGCCACCAAGTTTGTGAAATCTAATCCCAATTTATCATTCATGCACTTTATCACTTCACTAGTGATTTCTTTTCCGGTTGTGCGACCTGTCATGGAGCACATGCCAACAAATTCTTCAGTAATTTCAAAGTTTTTATCAATACCTCTAATAAAAATAAAAGTTGGGCGGTGTCTTTTAAATCGGTGTTTTCATCCATAGCTAGGGAGTAAAAGCAGAATTCACTGACTCTCTGCTTTAACTGATCACTTAAATTGGTAGAAATGTCAGCTATTCTTCTCTGTACAGTCATGTGTGATAGACTGACATTCTCAAATATTCCCCTCTTTTCTGGACATAACTCAGATACAGCAATCAACATGCACTTTTTTTTAAAAAATCGCCTTCTGTGAAGCATTTCCCAGCAGCAGCAATTTCCTTAGAAATTTGAAAGCTTACTTTAGTAACCGTATCGTTCTCAGTGCTCACTTTCTTGAAAATTTGCTGTTCTCCACTAAAGTTTTTCACTAAACTGGCTGCTTTAATTATTTTTTCATTTGGGTTCAATTTGGCGAGATTGGGATGTTTAGTTTCAAAGTGCCGCCGAAGGTTGTATTCTTTCGGAACGGCTAACGTTTCGCGACACACGAGGCACAGTATTTGGTCTTTGGAAATAGTACATAAGTATTTATTCGTCCGTTTGGTGTTGAAAACTCTGTGCTCTGATTCTATTTTTCTCTTTTTCTTTTCACTCATGGTAGCCATTATGAAGCTCAAGATTTTGTTGAATAAATTCACACACAAGGGAAACATTCACAGTCACACACAAAGAGAAGAGATCTCACGGCGCGTGGCACACTAGCAAGGCACTGACAGTGTGTGGAAGCCTGTACAGGGGGAAAGAAACGGCCCGCATAGGATAACCAGATCACAGCAGTAAAATAGGACCCGCCCCCTCCCTGCTCGGCCCCACCATTACACCCCTCTTCAATCCCCCAGGGGTCACTATATTACTGCACACAGCAGTACCAAAAATTAAAATACTGAAAATGGATGCCTCCCTCTAGCCACCAACTCGCCGCTCGCCTCCTCACCCTCCCCGCCCCCAAGTATAAAGCCTCACCGCCACTACCTGCCCACCCACTCTCTTGGTTCATCATCCCCCCATGAAATAAGGGGAGGGGAAAAGGGGGACAGTTTGAAGGGATTTTCTGGGGCTATGAACTAAGCCAGGGAGAGGAAAGGGGGGCAGTGTGAAGGGATTGGATGTGACTGTCCAACATACAAACACAGGGGCCGCAGGGAGCCCGGGGGGGTGGGGAGCAGTGTGATAGGGACCAGGGAGCGGTAAGGTCCCTGGACCAGGGAAGGAGGCAGCAGTCATGGCAGGGCAGGTGCAACACACACACACACCCACACACACACACACACACGCAGGGCCGCCGGGGGGGGGGGGAAAGTGTGGCAATTTTCCCCAGGCCCCGCAGGGGCCCCCCATGAGAATGTTGGAGGCTCCACCCTGCCTCTGCCTTCACCTTTTCCCATCCTGTGGCACCTCAGCACGCCGCGTCCAGGAGCAGCCCTGGAGAGCGCTGCAGCGGCGTCACTCCAGTGAGGCCTGAGCTCCTCCCGCTCAGAACTGTGTGGTAAGGGGGCGGGGCTGCGAGCTGCAGCCGAGCGGCGGGAGCTCATGCCCTGCTAGAGCCAGGCCGCTGCAGCGCTGTCCAGGGCCGCTCCTGGACGTGGCGCGCTGAGGCTCCGGAAGAGGGGGGAGCGGGGGTAAGCAGCACGGTAAGCCTCTCTGAGCCAGGCATCCACCCCCAGCCCCCCCCCCCCCCTCCCCCCCCCCAGCCCCTCTGAGCCGGCCCCCCCCCTGACCCCATCCCCCCGCCAGCCCTGACCCCTAGCTCTGAGCCCAGCCCCTCTGAGCTGAGCATCCCCCGACCCCATCCCCCAGCAGCCCTAACCCCCAGCTCCGAGCCCAGCCCCTCTGAGCCGGACACTCCCCTGACCCCATCCCCCC
>NW_020664448.1:20699966-20747949 GCF_002925995.2 Terrapene triunguis
GCTCCGAGCCCAGCCCCTCTGAGCCGGACACCCCCCTGACCCCAGCTGCCCCCAGCCCTGACCCCTAGCTCCAAGCCCAGCCCCTCTGAGCTAAGGACCCCCCCTGACCTCAGCCCCCGCGAGCTGCAGCTTGAGCCCAGGCCGGGTGCCTCTCCCCTCGCTCGCACTTACCGGCTCTGCCTCGTGCCCAGTGCTTCCCGCCTCAGCAGCCCCGGAAGTGACGCTGTACGCCAGGCAGGAGGAATGGGAGACGGAGACGCGTGTGCCGCGCTTCTGACCATTCGGGTGGTCGGAGCACAGTGCGCATGGGGCTGTGAGGTCGCCCCCCCCCCCGCCCCGGCAGGGGTGAACCCGAAAGCCCCACCCACTGCTTGCCCCACGGGCCGCACAGTTGTGCGGGCCTGATTTATCATTTGATCCAAAGAGGGATATAAAGTACCTCCATCCATCTCAGTGGGCAGATAACTCTGAGACAGTGCCATTTTAAAGTTTGACAATGAAGTAATTGTTAGTCATTTTAACAAAAACCTCTGGCTACTCTGGGACTGTGAGCAAAACTTAGACATGTAGGTGGAGTCTGAGCACTTCCCACAATCTGTTCCCAGCTTGAAACTTTTTTCCCCTAAATCTGCAAGGAACACAAGGAACCTCTGCAAAAGTCTTTCATAAATGAAATAAAAGAGAATGTCTTTATTAATAGAGTTGAGATTGTTAAAGATAAAAGGCTGAAGAAAGGTAAAGTTACCCACACAGGATCACTTTGGCCCCAGACCCAAGAAAGCACTTAACTTTGAGCAGTTTATTCTATGGCAACGGTTCTCAACCAGGGGTCCCAGGCTGAGGGTCTGCAAGCAGGTTTCAGGGGATCCACCAAAATAAACCAGAGAGCAGGACTAGCATTAGACTCACTGGGGCCCAGCGCAGAAAGCTGAATCCCGAGCCCCATCACCAGGGGCTGAAGCCAAAGCAACTTAGCTTTGAGGGGCCCCCTGTGGCATGGGGTCCTGGGCAGTTGCTCTACTTGTTATCCCCTAACACCAATCCTGGCTTTTAATCTACTGAAAAACAGTTGTGGCACAGGTGGGCCATGGAACTGTTATAGCATGTTGGGAGGGAGGCCTCAGAAAAAAAAAAAAAGGTTGAGAACCCCGGGTCTATGGGACTACTCACATGCTTAAAGTTGAACACATGCTTAAGTGTTTTGCTTGACTGGCACCCAGGACTTTAGGAATTCCCACTGTAAATATAATGGTTTGAATTCCTTTAGCTAAATGTGGATAACCTAGTCCAGGGAGAATTGGAATCAGAGCAACTTTTCCATCAGCTGAAAATTGGTATATTCTTTAAAAATTCAGGTTTAAAGCACAGAAGACTTATTGAAAAAATAGTAGTCAAATAATGAATGCCTCTTACTTTTATCCTGGTAGAGGAATGGGACAAATTTAGCCTTGGGAAAACTGAACATAACTCCAGTGAAATGAAGCTTTTTGGCACAGAGACTTATTTGCCCTACTGGAGTGATCATCTGTGAAGGAAGTCCAGTTAAATTGTTAAGTATCAGGCCAATCCTGTACTCCAGTACTCAGTAAACTAAGGTCCAGATCATTCTCCTTAGATCAGTGCACAGAGGGGACCCTCTCACGGATCTTACTCTCTGTGTGGAAAGGGAAGTAAGCCAACTCCATAACATCTCCCACCACTTCGCCCTTCTCATCCCCCAAAAGCCCTCAGCAGGCCTAGGGATCTGCATGTTGTGCAAGCAGTGGCCTGTGGTGAGTCTGGGGAGAATTCATCATCCCATATCCCCACAGGAAATCTCATGGAAAAAACTAATCCATCCCAAGGCTGCATTAACTTTTATATGGACCTACCTCCCTACTACAGGGAACCACTTGAACTCAAGTCACCAGGAAGGGGGAGCCAGAGGTTTTCTAAGCTGGGGTACAGGCACTTGACCCCCATACAGATGGTCCTGTGCCCATGGGGGAGGGGGGAAATCTGTTTAGCTAAACAAATTCTGGAGGAGTTGAGGGATGAATGCTGTGCCCATTCTGGGGGGGAAAGGGGCCAACCCCACCGTGGACCAACCAGGGGGAAACTGTGCCTGTGGGTTTTTGCAGAAGAATCAGTGAACTGACCAGAGGTAAGACATTAAGAGGAAGTTACGGCTCAAACCCTTACTTTACTTGCAAATAGTTATTGCAAGTTTAAAATTTAACTTCTGAAACATAGAACTTGAAATTAACTATACAGAACTGTAAAAAGATTTACCTTGTATATTTGACACTTATGGGGGTAGGGGAGAGGAGTTGCAAGATTCATTTACATAGGAAAGTTCTTCTCAAATTGAATATCTGGTTTACAGAGAGATACTAAGTTTTCCAGCTAGGATGACTGAGGTGGCAAGAAGAGCAACTTGCCCAAGGTTATAGAGAGAATCAATAGTCTAGCCAGAATTAAATCCCATGATTCATCTTCTTTCTAAGGCTTTGCTTTAACATCTATGCCTATTTCTCCCCTCCACATGAAAGGTTTCCTATATAAACTTAAAAACAATTCAGAGTATAGATTAGAAGAGAGATTCACTAGGTTTTTCATAGCGTGGACCACATCTTAATAGGGAGATGGTCCCATGGACCACCTCATCTTTCCTTTGCAAACGTATAGATCACTGCTGCTACCCCACTACAATCACATAACTTCCATGTGGCAACTATAACAATTGTTCAGATGGGAAGTGAAAGTTAGGAAAGCATTTGGTGTCTCCTTAGTTGTCTATTAATGCAATGTGGCAAGTTGAATCAAGCCAATATCATGTGACGAACCAGGTCTCAGACCACCAGCAAATGCTGCAAGGACCACAGCTGGAGAACTTCTGTGTAAGAGCATTCAAAACAGCCATTGCAAATGATATTTGTTTTTGAAGAGGAAGGGGATAGGAGAGACAAGTGTTACCATTATTTACTCCAGTACAAAAATCAATGGAATTAGTAATCCATATTTAGGTCCATTACTTTATATATGTTTGTATGTCAGCCACCTCCCAAGTGCCCTCTTGTGGCCAGAGTGGCTCTGCTGTACCTGCCTCAGTTTCCCCTTCAGCTCAATGCTCTTCTGAAGGCCACACAGCCCAAGTATTCAAAGTATTCCCCTTTGAGGGTCCAATTTATTAAAACGTGCACAGAATCTTTCAGACTAGATCTCAAACACAGTCTTCACTCCAGGAAATTAAAACCAACAGTAAAAGGCTCTTTAGTCATATAAATAAAAAGAAAACAAGGAAAGAACTGGGACTGCTAAACACAGAGGATGGGGTGGAGATTAACAATAATCTAGATTGGCCCAACACCTGTATGAATATTTCACCTCAGTTTTTAATATAGGTAATGAACTTGGGGACAGTGGCAGGGTTGCTAATGGGAATGAGGATACAGAAGTAGAAATTATCACATCCACGGTGGAAGCCAAACTCAAAGCAGTTTAATGGGACCAAATCAGGGGGCCTGATATCTCCATTTAAGAATATTAAAAGAACTGGCACATGAAATTGCAAGCCCAATAGCAAGGATTGTTAGGGTACAACTCCCAAGTTTACAGATTCACTATGAATGGAGAATTGCCAATATAGAACCTATATTTAAGAAAGGACAAAAATGTGATCTGGCCCATTAGTTTGACCTCAATTGTATGAAAAATATTAGAACAAATTTTGAAAAAGAGAGTGGTTAAGGACATACAGGTAAGTGGTAATTGGGATAAAATACAAGATGGTTTTGCAAAAAGTAGATTGTGCCAGACCAACATGAGCTCCTTTGAGAAGATAACTGATTTTCTAGATAAATGCAGTAGATCTAATATTCCTACATTTCAGTAAAGAATTTGATACAGTTCCACATGAGAAATTATTAGTTAAATTGGAGAAGATGGGGATAAATGTGTGAATGGAAAGGTGGTAAGGAACTGGTTAAAGGGAGACTACAATGGGTCATGCTGAAAGGTGAACAGTCAGGCTGGAGGGAGGTTACTAGTGGAGTTCTTCAAGGATCAGTCTTGGGACCAATGTTATTCAACATTTTCATTACTGACCTTGGCATAAGAAGTGGGTGTGTGCTCATAAAATGGGTGGGTCATGCAAAGTTGGGAGGTATTGTCAATACTGAGGACGTCCGGAATATCATACAAGAAGATTTGGATGATCTTGAAAACTGGAGTAATAGAAATGGAATGAAATGTAATAGTGCAAAGTCATGTACTTGGGGACTAATAAGAATTTTTGCTATAAGATGGAGATAGATCAGTGGGAAGCAACAGAGTAAGAGAAAGACCTGGCTGTATTGGTTGATCACAAGATGATTATATTATGAGCCGCCACTGTGATGCAGTAGTGAAAAAGGCTAATGCAATCCTAGGATGCATCCGGCAAGGTATTTCCAGTAGAGATAGGGAAGTGTTCTTATCTTTATAAAAGGCTCTGATGAAACCATGTCTGGAATACTTCTGGTCTCCCATGTTTAAGAAAGATTGAATTCGAACTGGAACAGGTGCAGAGAAGAGCTAGTAAGGTGATTAGAGGAATAGAGAACTTGCCTTACAAGAGGGAATTCAAGAGCTTGGCTTGTTTAGCCTAACAAAATGAAGGCTGTAGGGAGATATGATTGCTCTCTATAAATACATCAGAGGGATAAACACCAGGAAGGGAGAGGAGTTAATTTAAATTAAGGCTCAATGCTGGCACAAGAACAAATGGATACAAACTGGTCACCCACAAGTTTAGGTTTGAAATTAGATTAAGGTTTTTAAACCATCAGAGGAGTGAAGTTCTGGAACAGGCTTCCATGGGGAGAAGTGGGGTCAAAAAAACCTAATTTGTTTCAAGACTGAGCTTGACAAGTGGAGGAGATGGTATGAGGGGATTGCCTACAATGGCATGCGGTCTACCCACAACTGCTATTATCAAATAGCTCCAATGGCTGGAGATGGGACACTAGTTGGGGTGGACTCTGAGTTATTATAGAGAATTCTTTCCCAGATGTGTGGGTGGTGGATCTTGCTCACATGCTAAGGGTGTAACTGAATACCATATTTTGGGTCAGAAAGGAAACCCCCCAGGTAGACTGGCAGAGAGGGTTTTTTCCCCTCCTTCTGCAACGTGGGGCATCAGTCACTTTCTTGTTTTGAACTAGAGTAAATAGTGAATTCTCTGTAACTTGAAGACTTTAAATTAAGATTTGAGGGCTTCAGTAACTCAGCCTGAGGTTATGGGCCTATTACAGGAGTGGATGACTGAGCTTCTGTGACCTGCAATGTGCAGGAGGTCAGACTAAATGATCATGATGGGCCCTTCTGGCTGTAAAGTCTGAGTCTACTGCCTGCAGTTGTTTTCTCAGGCAAGCACAGCCTCCCACTCAAGCTCCTACGGGAGTCTCTCTCTTCCTCCCTTATATCCCCTGGCCTGAGTTAATAATATGACCTCCTTTAGTATTACTCATCACACACACCATGAGCTATGCTTGTCATAGGTGGGGCTGAGACCCATCTCCCCATAAGGGGCCTAACCACCCTATGGCAATGTTATATAAATAAAAGGGACTCTAGAAACATTTCATTGTTAATGTGGCATGATGTGAGATTTTTACTCAGAATAAACACAAGGAAATGCAGTTAAGACACCGTAACAAGTAAATTAGCAGGTTAATCAGAATACTACTCATTTAATCCTTAGGTGGGGAAATCTCCATGTTCAGTCTTTATAATTAAGTGGTTTTAGCACTGAACAAACCTCAAAACATTTGGCAAGTCAAAACAGAACATTTGGCAAGTCAGCTCTGAAGAAGTCTGGTTACTTTTCCAGTGCTATGTGTGATATCTCAAGCTGTTTCAATGTCAGGGGATTGTGGTGACATAAAGAGTAGCACTGTAACGTGGTTCACTCACCACTGTGGCACCTCCTGCTGGCCGCTCTGGGGAATTTGCTCTGCATATTAGTGCACCCTCTTCAACTGGTGCTGAGCTGCCATCACGCTTCCAAGGATCACAGCATCCCCTTCTGTGACACAACCTTCTGGCCATGCCACACACTGTGCTCCCCAATTCCTGGCAACCTGCAGTCCACTGTTCAGCCACTTCCCTTAGTGGCAATGACAGTAAATTGTCTGGCCACTTCCTCATGTCCCTAGCATCCTCTTTGCCCTTGCCTCAGTCTGCAAACCCCAGCAGCCAGCCAGAAGCAGTCTCTCACTCCTCCGGTCCCTGCTCACAGCACTGCTCTGTCCAGGGTGCTGGCAGTTCTCTCAGGCCTCCAGAAATACAGTCTTTTCTCCCTGGGCTCCAAGCAGAAAACTACACTCCTCTGCCCTGCAGCTCCATTTTTATATGGGCCTGCTTGTCCCTGATTGGCTGTTCCCTTCAGCCCTTCTCTGATTGGCTGCATCTCTGCAGCCACCCTAGGGCTCTATTAACCCCTTAGAGCCCACTGTGGGGCAGGCGCTCCATCACTAGCACATGGACATGACATCATGCTCATCAATATGAAAGTGACAAATAGTTATACCACAGTGGGCATGTTTACTTAAATAATTAGTTTTTGGCAAGGTAGGGTGTAAATCTACGCAATACTAGCCTGCTATGCCCTAACCATCCATGTGGACCCTAATGATGCACATTAACATTGCTTTATTGCACTTTGATCAAGTCCATTTCAAAGCAGCGTAGATCAAAATGCACTAAAGAACTGATAGTGTGCATCAGCAGGATCCACATGGATAGTTAATGTGGATTCACATCCCAGCTTGCTGTAAACCAGTGGGTCTCAAACTTTTTTACTGCGACCCCTTTCACATCGCAAGCCTCTGAGTGCAACCCCCCATATAAATTAAACACACTTTTTAATATATTTAGCATCATTATAAACGCTGGAGGCAAACAAGGTTTGAGGTGGAGGTTGACAGCTTGCGACCCCTCATGTAATGACCTCGCGACCCCCTGAGGGGTCCCAACCCTCAGTTTGAGAACCTCTGCTGTAAACTAAATGTTCATGTAGACAAGCCTAGTGTTTGATGCCAAATAATTCCTCGCACTCCATTGAGTTTACACCCTTCAAAATTTTGCAGACTGTTAACCTCTCCCTACTTTAGTGGTACGTTGGCCCTTCTAAAATCTTTCATTGTAAGTTCATTTCTTCAGCCCTTTGAAAGCTCTGCTCATTTTTGTGGCTTTTCTCTGAACTCCCTCCATTTTGTCTATATCATTTTGGTAGTGTGACTTCCAGAACTGAACCCAATATTCTAGGTGAACTCACACCAGCGTTTTAAAGTTTTATGGGGCCCAAACCAAAGCTCACTGAACTCAATGGAAATCCTCCCATTTATTTCAATGGGCACTGGATTAGACAAATCTTTAGAGAACAATAGAGTACTGATCCACAATCTCTTGTCCTTACCATTGACTCACTATAAAACAAATATGGAATGACACAATGTCTAGCAGTTAAACAAGTGGATTATAGACAATCAGTGAACTTTAATGTTTTGGATATAAAATAAGCCTTTTTTGGAGGTATACATTTGTAAAAATGCCAGTCTTGTTTATACAGGTATCAGAATATTGCCTGTGTACATAATTATGAACAAAAGCATGAGTACAACCATTGCTTGTGTGTTTGCTGTAATAATATATTACATAGAAAACAAGAAATAACCTTTAAAATAATTATACACACAGAAACATATAGCTCAGAAAACAGAAAATCAAATAAATCCAGTGACTGTTAAATATATGAAGCTTCAAAAATGTGGCATTTTAAGGTGGTGTAGATTTATTTATTTATTTTTCTACTATTAGAGTTACTCCATATAAGGAGATATCTTAGTAAATTCCATGTTAAAGTGTCACTCAGAAATCACACGATTTCCTGAGAATATTAATGGTTTGCTACATTATCAGAATTCTACAATGCTGACAGAGAAAGACAAACATTAGTAACTGAAATGCAAAGATCAGACTGAAATGTCAACCTCTCTTATCTACACAAGTCTAAATGTTTGAGTATATATAAATAAGACAGGAACTGTCTGTTATAACCAATTTTAATATGAAGCCACTATTATTACTGGATATAAAATATTGTAAATTAAATAAAACCAGACTGTGAAGATAATAAAACTGAGAGACCTGATATTTTGAGATTAGAATAATAATGTCATAATAGAAAACAATAGCTGGTTTATCATGGTGTTGAGAGCTACTGTGTTGACTTACTGAAAAAAAGAAACATCTGTGACATCGGTGCTTCTTAGCTGATAAAGCCAAAAATTTACAGGGCCTAAATGTTCAAGACTACTAAGCCACCTGCAAGCTCTCCTCACCCACCCAGCTTTTGCCTGAAGGATGTTTTAGCCTTTGCCAGAATGGATTAAGCACTCCAACCCTTCTACAGATATAAGCATGCAGGAGGATTGACGGATATAAAGCAACAATACTTGCAGTTCTTTCATTCAGTAACTTGTTTAACAAAAGCTATAGCCAGTTTGATCCCCATATCCACCTTTATCTGAGCCCTGCCATTTGGTCAGCTACACAGATCACATAGGCCATCCTGAACTCTCAAAAAATCTATAATGGTTGTGTGACAGGTTAGATCACAGAACCCCGCTTGGGAGCTGCCACCTGATGTGTCAAGACTACTTCTGCTCCTGCTCTCCCTGTCAGCTCAGGACTCCAGCACCCTGTCTTGTTGAGCCAGACACACCTGTCTGCTCCAACACAGACCCAGGGTCTGAATTACTTGCCCCAAAGCTGCAGACTTAACTGAAAGCAGATTACAGAAGTGTTCTCATCTTTAACACTCAGATGCCCAACTCCCAACTTTAACACTCAACTTTGGGTCTAAAACCCAAATAAATCCGTTTTACCCTGTATAAAGCTTATACAGATGTAAACTCATAAATTGTTCGCCCTATATAACACTGATAGAGAGATATGCACAGTTGTTCACACCCCCCCCGGGTATTAATACATACTCTGGGTTAATTAATAAATAAAAAGTGGTTTTATTAAATACAGAAAGTAGGATTTAAGTGGTTCCAAGTAGTAACAGAGAGAACAAAGTGAATTACCAAGCAAAATAAAATAAAACACACAAATCTATGTCTAATACAGTAAGAAACTGAATACAGATAAGATCCTCACCAGTTCCAGAATGCTTCCTTTTACAGACTAATCTCCTTTTACTTTGGGTCCAGCAATCACTCACACCCCTTGCAGTCACTGTCCTTTGTTCCAGTTTCTTTCAGGTATCTTTGCGGGTGGAGAGGCTCTCTCTTTAGCCAGCTGAAGACAAAATGGAGGGTCTTCCACGGGCTTAAATAGACTTTCTCTTGTGGGTGGAGACCCCTCCTCTCTCCTATGCAAAGTCCAGCTCCAAGATGGAGTTCTGGAGTCACCTGGGCAAGTCACATGGCCATGCATGACTCACAGTTTTTACAGGCAGAAACCATTGCCCACATGGTATCTTGAATGTCTCCAGGAAGACTTCTAATGTGGTTTGGAGCATTCCAAGATGCATTGTTCCTTAAGTGCTTCCTGATTGGGCACTTTGAAAATTCCTTTCTCTAGGAACTGACCAAATGCTCTACTAAGGTTATATAGAAATCAAGCCAGTACACAGTCAATATTCATAACTTTGAGTACAAAAATGATACATGCATACATAGCTTGCCAAAGGGATTAATAGATTCAGTAGATCATAACCTTTACATAGATATGTTACATGGCATATGTAGCACAGAACATATTCCAGTTATGTCATATATATTCATAAGCATATTTCCATAAAGCCTTATGGGATACATCGTCACAGGTTGTCACTAAAAAACACTTTCAAACATCAGACTGAGATACCTCAAGTTTAGAGCTGATACTGTTAGCTTTGCTGACACAAGTAATCCTTATTCCAGTTCACTGAGATTGCTCACATGAGTAAGTGTTGCAGTACTAGGCCTTAATTTTCTATTCAAAGTGTAAGAAGACACTGCAGCCGCTTTGACCAAGCTGTAGTATCTATGTTACCTTCTTAAATGACAGCCACTGCATCCAAGTAGTTTTTATTGCTCATGTATTTAGGAACAGTTTCATTTTTTCAGTCACATTTTATGCAAACACAGATTGAAGGCTGCCCCAGTGTCAGGGCAAAGGTCCCAGAGGCATTTGCAGTCTTCAGAATTAATAGTATATCTTGGAGCACAAGAACTGGGGGTAAAATTAGTACCACCATGGTTAGGGGAGAATCCATTGTTCTGTTTTTCCTGTCCCCTGCCTCTCCACAGGCCTTTGAAGTTTAAAAGGTCACCATCAACTTGACCCCCTTTAAATAGTATGGCCTGAAACTGTATAAGTGCTTATAAGCATTTTTTATGTTCCTCTCTTTAAGCAGGTCCCACGAACATGACCAAACATGTGTGGGCTTCATCCTTCCTGCCTCTTTCCTTCACCTCTTCATATCTGTGCATGCCTGCCTGCTGCCTCTTCAGTATCAGTTCTGCAGCTGGTGGTATTGGTAAACACCCTCAGGTAGGATTTGGGGAGGATCAAGCACATTAGACTCCTTGTAATGGGGTTGGCACCCACCTCTCGCAAGCACCCTCTCTGATTGGGTGTGTCCATGGTCTTTAAACCAGTCCCAGCCCTGCCATCAAGCCATACCCCCAGGGCTTCCTCCCTGGGGGTAATGGTTTTGTCTCTTAGTCTGTTTTGGCCCCCATCTTCAGTCCCCTTTTGGGGATTTACTGATGTCCAATTATAGGCCCTTCCCCAATGGCCTACAGGGGGAACGGGGCCTGCCCACTACTCTGGATCCCAGCCCAGGAACCCTAAGAATAGCAACCATGTCCCTTTAGTAAAACTGTCTTCAGTTCCCTGGGCCACTTCCCTGTGGCCTCAGCCTTCACTGATGCCTTACCCTTAGCTCAGGGCTCTTCTAAGCTCAGGCCCAGTAGCCAGCAGGAGCTATTCCTTGCTCCCCCGGTCCCTACTAGCACTGGGCTGTCCATTGTGCTGCAGTTCCCATTGGCAAGCTAGGAGCCCCTCTGCACTCTTCTAGTTCCAGCAAGGAACTGCACTGTGTCTGGCTCTGTAGCTCCTTTTTATAGGGCCCTCCCCTGCCTGGCTGTTTCTCTGCAGCCATTCTAGCCTGCTTTGAGGACCTCTCCACTGCTCCTTACCTGGGACAAGTGTAGCAGGACCCTGAAGCCTCCAGCAGGAGGCCTCTGGGCCTAGTCCACCCCGTCACACCCTTCTAGAACAGCACAGCAAAATTATGTTGTCATGCTTGACAACTATGCATAAATAACTATACACAAAGTACTGTCAAATGAACAATATAAACAAACTGGAAATAAAGGGAAGGGTTTTTTCCTGTAATATCTTTCAGTTATAGCAATTCTAAGGACTATTTGTTTCAGTAATAGGCACAAAACAATCAGATGGAGATGTGATTTGAGTTGAGAATGCCACTTTAAAGTGAAGTTAATTCCCAAAAGCAAACTGTAAAAAATGAAGTAAGTGAGGCTTCATCTTTATTGTTTCCCAGTCATTCTGGATCTGAGAATCAAGCTGGGTTCTTTTATTAGCATCACCAGCCATAAAGTTCTGTAGTCCAAACTCTTTCCTCCATTAAACCTTTGCAATCCTGCTGTCTTCAAATCATGCCCTTCAGGACACAAATGCAATCTGTGATTTATTGCCTTTGGTGGTTCTGAAGAGGTGTCATTGATGGCCCTATAATTGGAATTTAGATTAATAGGTTTTAATTGCAGAAGGGACCATTAGATCATCTAGTCCAGGGGTTCCCAAACTTGGTTCGCGGCTTGTTCAGGGTAAGCCTCTGGCGGGCCGCGAGATGCTTTGTTTACCTGAGCATCCGCAGGTACGGCCGCTCGCAGCTCCCAGTGGCCGCGGTTTGCCGTTCCCGGCCAATGGGAGCTGCGGGAATGCAGACGTGGAGTGATGGCCCCGCCAGCCTACATGGTAGTACTCAAAAGCTGTGGTCAAGATTGGGAGCTCACAGTGCTGGGCCCTGCACAATCATAGAAAAGAGGCAATCCATGCCCTGAAAGTCTTCCTTTTAAACGGTTTCTAAATTACTCAGAGATGTGTGAGATATCTCACATGCACTGTGCAAAACTAACACCATTGTCTTTGTTCTCATAGGTTTTGTTTCACTATTCAGCTCTCTGTTGGTGATATTTTACAAAGTCTGTTTCAATTGACTACTTTTTGTTTTGTGTTTTTGTTTTTGTTTTGCAAGCTGCTGAAGTGCTCAGACCTTTAGGCTAATTTTCAACAACTGTCTCAAAACAATTTCAGTCACTGGACTTTTTGCCAGATATGTTACTGCCCCTAAAATTTTTACAGCCCTCTGTAAAGTAGTTGAAATTGATGAACATCAGTTCTGTTGCACATTTTGTAGAGGGTGGTGAGATCTTCAATTTGAGGAGACTACAGGCGAAGCTGAAGGTACAGGAAGTGACTGTTCATAATCTTCTATTTGCTGATGACTGTTCCCTGAATGCCAAATCTGAGTCTGACATGCAGCAGAATATGGATTATTTCTCTTCAGCTTGTGACAACTTTGGTCTCACAATCAACATCAAGACAACAGAAGTGATGTACCAGCCTGCATTAGGAAAGCCGTATGTAGAGCCTACTATCACAAGGAATGGCTAAGCTCTTCAGGCAGTGGACAAGTTCAACTACCTCAGCAGTACACATCAAGGATGAAATCAACGCCAGAATTGCCAAAGCAAGTGTGGCCTTTGGCAAACTATGTACAAATCTGTGGGAGAATAGAGGCATCAGTCAACAAACAAAACTGAAGGTCTACAAAACCATTGTGTTGCCAACTCTGATGTATGCATGCAAAACTTGGATGGTGTACAGATGCCATACTATGAAGCTGAATCACTTTCACATGGGCTGTCTGAAGAAACCGATGAGGATAAGATAAGATACGTTTCCAGATACTGAGGTTCTCATACAGGCAGACATTCCAAGCATCCATACTCTGTTGATGAAATCACAGATGAGATGGGCAGGCCATGTCACCAGAATGTCAGATGAGTGACTGCCAAAGAAGATCTTTTACAGTGAGCTAAAGGAGGGAAAGTGCTCTCAGGGAAGCCAGAAGAAACATTTCAAGGACTCCCTCAATTTATCCTTAGAGCGTTTCAACATTGACCCAGAGTTTTGGGAAGATCTTGCTCATTATCATTCTACCCGGCGAAGTCTCATCCATATGGGAGCTACAGTCTATGAGCAGAGGAGAACTGCTGAGGCAGAGCAGAAGTGCCAGAAGCGTAAACCTCACAAAAGCAGCACATCCACTATTAATCAAGCAACCTATAGTGGCATCTCTTGTTCAGTGTGCCACAGACAGTTCAAAGCTCAAATTGCCCTGATCAGCCACTCACGTGTTCACAGACACCAAGCCAAAAAGCGATGTCATGATCATCTTCAAACACAAAGGATGAACAACAAAAACAGAGGGTGAAAAAGCCTCAGGAGGTTTCATCCTTACCATTTTTATTCTACTCAGTGTTGCTGTACACAAATGAACATTCTTTAAAATGAGCTGAAATATAAAGACTTATTTAGCCTTTGACAGGTGTCAAATGGAATCTATGGAAATCTGTTTTTGTCCTTTGATTTGTGTCTAGTATAGTAAAAATTACAGC
Source organism: Terrapene triunguis (assembly GCF_002925995.2). Taxonomy (NCBI): domain Eukaryota; kingdom Metazoa; phylum Chordata; order Testudines; family Emydidae; genus Terrapene; species Terrapene triunguis. The sequence goes on from NW_020664448.1 coordinate 20,713,694, forward strand.
AAAAACGTGAGACAATTTTGTGAAAAAAATAAAAATTTTCAACTAATGTCAACAATTTTTGTGAAAAGTCTTGGTTTTGGAAGGAAAAAAGGCCATTTTCCAAGGAAAAAAATTAATGTGAAAAATTTCAACCAGCTCTAGTTTGGATTTATTCTATATTGCACTGTTCAAGGATAGCAAAGTGCTTTCACATCATTAACTAAGATTCACTACTCACTCGTAAGGCAGAGATTATTTCTGTTTTACAAAGGGGGAAGTGAGACCAAGGGACATTAAGTGACTTTCCCAAGGTTATCTGTCTCAGAGCTAGGATTAGAACTCCAGTCTTGTGGTGACTCAGTTCTATGCCTTTACCATGAGAGCACCCTTCCTCTTCATGAATGTGGTGGTGCCTTGACAGACAAGCAAAGTACACTTATATTTGATTTACTTTTGTAGAACTTTTGGAGCTCTTAAACACACCATTTCATGCTTATACCAAACACTCTCCCAGATGTGGTGCAGACTGTCACAGATCTCATTGAATCAGAATTAGTTTTTCTACCTTCTGTATGAAGCAATTTTAAATGTGACCATTTAAAATGCATCCTTTGGATTGAATTATGTATGCTAGAACACAAATACAGGGTCTAGAAATTAACAATGTTTTGGTTGAAAGGTAGAGCAAGTGAGATATAATCCAAGTTGTTGATCATGTAAATGTTACAGTGACACTTAAAGCTAATAAGAGGAAAGATTATGTGTAAGAAATATAGCCACTCAAGAGGTTCATTCCATGCACCATCCAGCAACATTTTTGTTCGTAACCAGAGAATAAATGCTGTTTTCATAAGATAAGATGAAAGGATGCTTTAAGTATTTTGTAAGCCAAACAAATCATCATCTTTGCCTTGTATCCAAATTATAACACTGCAAATAGTCATAAACTAAATTTATTTTCTCAAAACTGTGGGGGGCATTAGTCATTGTAACTAAGTAAACTCCTCTCTGATGTTTTGTTTGCATAGGACTCAGAAATGGTAATCAAGAAGGAGAAAGTTGTTTGGAATTTGTAAAATGTGTTTAAAGGTTTACCACCTAATCTTTTTGAAATTGCACTCTGCATAGAGAAGGAACCATAGTGCATTGAGCATAGAACTGAGAGCCAGAAATCTCTGGGTTAGAATCTCTATTTGGTCGTTGACTCAGTGTGTGTCCTAGGACAGGTCATATAACCTCTCTGTGCTTCAGTATCTCCACTTGCACAACAAAAATACTACTACTTACCTTTTCCTAGATGGTTTTAAACTGTTTGGGTAGCATAATCACAGCTGGATAGGACATTCTCAAGGGACTACAGACAATAGTCTACATCAGGCCTGCACAACATGCGGCCCGGGGGCCGCATGCGGCCCACGTGGGCTCACTGTGCGGCCTGCGGGGGGGTGAGAAGGCAAGCAGCGGGTGAGGGAGGGGGGCTTAGTAGGTGAGCGGGTGGGCAGTGGCGGGGAGTGAGTAGGCGAGCCATGAGGGTGGGGGGCTGAGGAGGCGAGTGGGCGGGCAGTGGCGGGGGGTGAGTAGGCGAGCCGGGGGTGGGGGGCAGAGGAGGCGAGCGGCGAATCGGTGGCTGACCTGTTCTACTGATCTGGTCTGGCTCCCATCCCCTCTCCCAGGGCCGGCTCCAGGCACCAGCAAAACAAGCAGGTGCTTGGGGCAGCACATTTCTTGGGGCAGCATTCTGGCACCAGCCATCATAGGTGCCGACTCCGGGGCATGGGGAAAAAGTGCCCCCGCCGCCCCAGCTTGCCTCCGCTCCGCCTCCGCCTGCTCCCCTGAGCGCGCCGCCGCCGCTCCATTTCTCCCCCCTCCCTCCCAGGCTTACCGCGTGCGAAACCGCTATTTCATGCAGCAAGGCTGGGGGGGAGGGGAAGCCGAGCGGCAGGCGCTTGGGGGAGGCGGCGGTGGTGGAGCGGAGGTGAGTTGGAGCAGGGAGCGATTCCTCTACCCCCCCGTTACTTCCTGCGCCCCCCCACCCTAGCTCACCTCTGCTCCACCTGCTCCCCTGAACGCGCCACTGCTCCACTTCTCTGCCTTCCCTCGCCTGAGAGGGAGGGGGAGAAGCGGAGCGGCGGCACGCCCAGGGGAGCAGGCGGAGCAGAGGTGAGCTAGGGCGGGAGGTCGCGGGGGGCCCGCAGGAAGCAATGGGGGGGGGAAATGCGGCACGCCGGGGGAGGGGGCGGTGCTGGGGATTTGGGGGAGGGGGGGGGTGGGGGCAGGGCCGGGGGCAGGGGGGCACGGAAAAAAAAGGGGGGGCGGCCAAAATTTTTTTTGCTTGGGGCAGCAAAAATCCTAGAGCCGGCCCTGCCCTCTCCAAGGGTTGCAGCTGTCTGGAGGTGCCTGCCTTCCATGCCTTCCTCATTCACACCTCATTCATTCAACAGGGCAATTGATTACAAAGTGGGGGGAAGATCTTATTCTACTTCTAGCAAAAAGACATTTTTCTTTTACCTTAATTATACTACCTTAGGGGCCGCTATAACACATTACCGAGGTTCAATACTGCTGTTTCGGTGGGGCGGCTCTGGGGAAGGAGCGTTTGTTTCCGCGGGGCAGGTGGCGCTGGGGGGGGGTGTTTCGGCGGCGCTGGGGGGGTTGTTTCCGTGGGGCGGGCGGCACTGGGGTGTGTGTGTTGTGTTTCGGGCGGGCTAGGTGGCACTGGGAGGGGGTTGGCGGCGCTCGGGGGTTTCGGCCCTCAGCTGTTTTCTTTGGAGTAATATGGCCCTTCCCGCTTTACGAGTTGTGCAGGCCTGGTCTACATCCATGGTCTACATACATGTACTTCATAATTACACATGGCTTGTAATTACACCACTTCATGGTGTAATCTGCCTGTATGCAGATACTTCTGAAGCGCAATGGGCAAGCTATAAAGTTTTCAGGTCTTCCACCTTGGACCCAACCTTCTGAAAGGCATCTAAAAGTAGAGTCTAGGGCAAATGTGATGCAACTGCAGTTGGTGGCTCCTCTTCTATCACAGATCAGAGGTCTGAAAAGCAGGTAGAGTCAGAAGGATACTCAGCATTGCTGGCTGTAGTGTGTAGAGATGGAATTCCATGTAGACAGGTGAAATGATCTGTGGAGAATTGGTGATAAGGCCTATTTTATATGTCATTCCAATGACTTTGTGTTGGTGTAAAATGTTAGCTCTACCCACATGATGTTGATTTAAGAAGTTAGTCGATCATACATAAGTAAAAATGTTCCCCGTTGCTGTATAAACTACTATGGAAAGTATTATACACATCCGTTTCTCTCTTCAGACCAGAACATTCAAAGTTGTTACACATGTCTAGGAAAGACTGTGGTCTTCATCACAAGGTAGAGGTAGGCCTGCGGTCAGTTTCTGTGATATTTGTCATCTAGGTAGATAAACAGAAGCTTCCTTTAAATGAGGAATCAGACTAACCAATTTACAGAGGCTGAGAATATAACAAACTTTGAAAAATGAAGAGGATTAAACTAATTGTGGCAAATTCACTGATCTAACTACATCACTTGTTAGCAATGACAAACTAACTTTCAAAGTCTGCTAAACTTAGTCTGACGCTTTCTGAATATAGAGGTCAGAAAACAAAGTGGATAGGTTTAAAACTAATTTGCTAGGGAAAGAAGATTCTGAACAATTTAAAAAAGTCAGAAATAACTCCAGAAAAGAGATTCTGGAGGTTTTTTTCACGAGAGTATTAACAGAAGACTTCAATTATTCCTTAGACTATGACTAATACCAATATCATCATACATTGCACTTTTCTGTATTCTGGCAGCTCCTTCTCACTTCAGGGAAAATGGGAATTTTGTGAAAAGCATGGTGGAGGAAGCCTATCAGATAAATGAAACATGTAGCACCAAAACATTTTCAGGTACATCTGCTGACACTTTTAGTACACTCACACACAAGTTCTGTAAGCAAAGTGATTTTTGCAGAGTAGATGGGCTCTAACTAACAAGAAGGATGGCTAATTCCAGAGGGAATGCACTGTTTTAAAAGGTGAAACAGAAAAAGCATTTATACAATACATTTTTTAAAAAGTCATATGTTCATTCACAGAATGCACCAAACTCAGCCCTGGCATAAGCAGGCTCAATCCCTACTGAAATCAGTAGAGGTTGCATTCCATTTATACCAAGAATTAATTTCATTCAATGTGGATTTTTTTCTTTCCCTTTAAGGCAAAAGTGATTAAAATAATTTATTCTAATACCAATGTTGTAATTCCTACAGAACAAACAGATCCCTGCTTTCAGGGTTACAGATGTTCCCTGAAAAGTTCTTACTGTGAAGCTTTCATGAACTCACAGAAGGTAGAAGTGAAAAATGCCTATTAGAAAGCCCCACTACTTGGCACTATTAGAAGTAGATGAGAAAGTACTAGCAAATGCTGGAGGGAACATCCTGCACTGGCTGGGAGATGGGACTCCATTCTATAGTCTAATATGTCTCTGTCAGGATGTTTTTCTGCTATCTTGGAAGTATATTGTCAAATGATGTTACTATACACAGTGAGTTGACAAGTCATATCTATAAACCCGTTCATCATTTGGCAGACTATCAGGTAGACTGGCAGCAACATGGCATTAAGCTTCAAACCAATTTAAAAGTCTATAAAGCCTAGGGTGACCAGATGTCCCAATTTTATAGGGACAGTCCTGATTTTTGGGTCTTTTTATTATATAGGCTCCTATTACCCCACACCCCCTGTCCTGATTTTTCACATTTGATGTCTGGTCACCCTAATAAAGCCACTGTGCTGTCCAATTTGTTGTATGGGTGGGAGACCTGGACCTGCTGCTGGCATCACATTAAGCTTCTACATAGATTCATAGATTCTAGGACTGGAAGGGACCTCGAGAGGTCATCAAGTCCAGTCCCCTGCCCTCATGGCAGGACCAAATACTGACTAGACCATCCCACATAGACATTTATCTAACCTACTCTTAAATAACTCCAGAGATGGAGATTCCACAACCTCCCTAGGCAGTTTATTCCAGTGTTTAACCACCCTGACAGTTAGGAACTTTTTCCTAATGTCCAACCTAAACCTCCCTTGCTGCAGTTTAAGCCCATTGCTTCTTGTTCTATCCTTACAGGCTAAGGTGAACAAGTTTTCTCCCTCCTCCTTATGACACCCTTTTAGATACCTGAAAACCGCTATCATGTCCCCTCTCAGTCTTCTCTTTTCCAAACTAAACAAACCCAATTCTTTCAGCCTTCCTTCATAGGTCATGTTCTCAAGACCTTTAATCATTCTTGTTGCTCTACTCTGGACCCCCTCCAATTTCTCCACATCTTTCTTGAAATGCGGTGCCCAGAACTGGACACAATACTCCAGTTGAGGCCTAACCAGCACAGAGTAGAGCGGAAGAATGACTTCTCGTGTCTTGCTCACAACACACCTGTTAATGCATCCCAGAATCATGTTTGCTTTTTTTGTAACAGCATCACACTGTTGACTCATATTTAGCTTGTGGTCCACTATAACCCCTAGATCCCTTTCTGCCGTACTCCTTCCTAGACAGTCTCTTCCCATTCTGTATGTGTGAAACTGATTGTTCCTTCCTAAGTGGAGCACTTTGCATTTGTCTTCGTTAAACTTCATCCTGTTTACCTCAGACCATTTCTCCAATTTGTCCAGATCATTTTGAATTATGACCCTGTTGCAATCCCTCCCAGTTTGGTATCATCTGCAAACTTAATAAGCATAGTTTCTATGCCAATATCTAAGTCATTGATGAAGATATTGAACAGAGCTGGTCCCAAAACAGACCCCTGCGGAACCCCACTTCTTATACCTTTCCAGCAGGATTGGGAACCATTAATAACTACTCTCTGAGTACGGTTATCCAGCCAGTTATGCACCCACCTTATAGTAGCCCCATCTAAGTTGTATTTGCCTAGTTTATCAATAAGAATATCATGCGAGACCGTATCAAATGCCTTACTAAAGTCTAGGTATACCACATCCACCGCTTCTCCCTTATCCACAAGACTCGTTATCCTATCAAAGAAAGCTATCAGATTGGTTCCATTTATGACATCTGCATGCCATACTCTGCATCAAAGGGCAGGATAAAGTTACCAATAATGAGGTTCTGGAACATAGTCACTTCACAGCGATTGAAGCCATGTTTAGCACATCACAGTTACGCTGGGCTGGTCATATGATGAGGATGGATGATACCAGAATACCAGCTGCAGTATAGCAAATTGAAAGTGGGCAACTGCACATAAAGCAGCCAGAAGAAATGATGGAGTTACTCAGTTCGAGATTAACCACCGTATGCTGAAGCACAACTTGAAACAGTGCGACATTGACAGCTGAGACTTGTAGCAACAGATAGATCATGCTTGCGAGCTAGCAGCCAGTGATGGAGTTACTCAGTTTGAGATTAACGACCATATGGATCTTGAGGCACAGAGGCTGAGTCATAAACAGCAGCAGACTCAGCAGGCATAGATTTAAATTCCTTCCTCGGCATCAAAGTACCTAGGTACTTTGTGCCAAAAGGACTGCCACTTGTGCATTGGCCTTTTTAGCCACAACCATACTCACAGGACATAATACCATCATCAGTGTCATCTTCGGTCATGAAGGACAATAACAACAAAAAGTCCCTTTCCAAATGTAATCTCATTAGTCCTAATTAACCCCCTTTCTACAACCCTAATTAATTCCTCACCTTTCTTGGTTTTTAAATCCTTTAAATACTTTTAGAGAATTATATCACACTCTAGCCCAGGGGTAGGCAACCTATGGCACGCGTGCCAAAGGCAACACGCGAGGTGATTTTCAATGGCACTCACACTGCCTGGGTCCTGGCCACTGGTCCGGTGGGGGTTCTGCATTTTAATTTAATTTTAAATGAAGCTTCTTAAACATTTTTAAAACCTTATTTACTTTACATACAACAATAGTTTAGTTATATATTACAGACTTATAGAAAGAGACCTTCTAAAAATGTTTAAATGTATTACTGGCACGCGAAACCTTAAATTACAGTGAATAAATGAAGACTCGGCACACCACTTCTGAAAGGTTGCCAACCCCTGCTCTAGCCTATCATCTCATAGCAGTGAAAACATATACTTAGCTCTTTTCATTTTTCCTCGTGGTCCTCCAGCTCCCTACTCCCTTTTGGTACTGTTCTGAGAGCTTCTTCTTTCTAATATCTTTCTGGTAATGAGGTGTCCGGAATAGAAAATGATATTCCAGGCTTAATCTCACTAGACCACTAGTCCACTACACTACACTAGACCACTACAGAGCCAACCTCTGACACAATGCATTAGAGAATGCATCCCAAAATTGTACTAGATTTTTTGTTGACAGCTATGTCTAATTTGCTGTTCACTGTCACGTCCAGGGATCTTTCAGCATTACAGTTTTCTAGTACTCTGGGTTCCCTCCCAGTGAGTATCTGTGATTCTATTTTCTCCATTTACATTAATTCACTATTATTCCAAATTTAATCTTATTTTATTGTTCTCTACTCATCAGGGGGTCCAGGGCAAAATCTGAAACTGCAGTCCCCCACCCTTCCAGAAAAAGTTATCACTGAGGGGAGGCTAGGGGAGGGGAGAAGTTGGAGAGCAAGCCTGACTGCACATTCCCCACAGTGATACGTAGCGCCTCAGGTTTGGCTCAGCTGCCCCTCCATTGTGATGGAGGGGAAGCTGGGCCAAATTTGAGTGAGTGGTGCTTCGACCCTGCATGCCAGATCACAACAACACTCAGTTTGGGAGCCCCCTCAAATGTGGAGCCCGGGGCAAACTGCCTGTTTTAATCACCTCACTCCCCGAGATAGCCCTGTCACTCAAGTTTCTAACCTCCCGAGGTGTGTCTGCATTTATTTCTCTGTCCTGATTGCTGTTTACAACACTTTTGAGCTTATCATCCTCTCTGACATTTATTAAATGCTGTTGATTTCCTTTTTCAGATCACCAATGAAAAGTTTTAAATAAGACCATGCCTAATACTGAGTCTTGCAACATGCACCTCCCACCCATTCTTTGGAGTGCTATTTATTACCCTTTATTTCAGTCCTTCATCCATTTTCTCTCTATATGACAGTTTTCACAACCAACTGATTTCCAGCAGGCTATTCAGAAAGCTGCTTCTTTCACTTAAAAGTGCCCAGTCCCAAAGAACTATATCTTTACACCATGTTGTTTCATCAGCAAATTATGGTCTGAGGAGAAAAAGTACATTCTGTCAATAAACTGACTTTTTCGTGTATCTACGTTGTCAGTACAATGGTTAATCATGGACCACACTGTTAGCCTGTTTTACAGGATGCCTGGCCAGTCTCAAGCTAGTAGTTAAGGAGCCACAAGAAAATAAAATTGGTATTTTGTTTTCTGTGTATAATGATTTATTTTCAGTAATAAGAGAAGTAGCTCTCAATGGCAAAATCAACACTTCTTGTCTCACCAGCCACTTTAAAAAGAGAAAGAAATAATCCACTCAAAATAAATGGTTTCAGAGTGGTAGCCGTGTTAGTCTATATCAGCAAAAACAACAAGGAGTACTTGTGGCACCTTAGAGACTAACAAATTTATTTGGGCATAAGCTTTCGTGGGCTAAAACCCACTTCAGCAGATGCATGGAGTGGAAAATACAGTAGGCAGAATATATATACACACTAAATGAAAAGATGGGAGTTGCCTTACCGAGACAATTGTCTCATTAGAACTGACCCCCCACTAGGTAAGGCAATTCCCATCTTTTCATTTAGTGTGTATATATATTCTGCCTACTGTATTTTCCACTCCATGCATCTGCTGAAGTGGGTTTTAGCCCACGAAAGATAATGCCCAAATAAATTTGTTAGTCTCTAAGGTGCCACAAGTACTCCTCGTTTTTTGTTTCAAAATAAATGATGGCTCCTAAAATACCATCAGCCAGATGCAAAAAAGCTATTTGTTACATTCAGCAGAATGGATAGTTATCTTGTTTAAATTACAAGGAACAGCCACTTCCACTAGGATTCATTGTTTTTATGTGCATCATCATCTTCTTTGCCTTCACCTTGCCTGTTAGTTGGGATTGTTACAGGTCAGAACAACTGCACCTGTATTCCCCCTCTGTGGGCCACCAAGAGCAGGACCGGGCTTAGGGGTGGGCATGCTGGATGATGTCGCAGAGTGCGCCTTGCTGAGGGGACGCCTCTGGAGGGGATGTCCTGTGTCTCCTGCCCCCGCTGTTCTGCGGCCATCTGCAGATACCGCTACTCCTGCCAGGGAGCGAGAGAAGCTCCCAAAACAAGGCCTTACCCCCCAATGCCATCCCTTCTCCCCCAGACCCCACTCCCATGCCACCCCTTCCCCCGAGACCCTCCCCTGATCACTCCTTTCTGCCCCCTGCCCCTCACCCTTATGGCCAGCAAGAAGTGAGGGGGCCATGACCATCTGCCCCGCATTCCGGTGCCCCTCCTGCCCCTTCTCCTTGCTTGGAGCCATACCTGGCCAAGCTGCTCCCGGGAGCCTCCTCTCTGCTGTGTGTGTGTGTCGGGGGGGGGGGCTGATGGGATGTCTCCATCCCCCCGCTCATGTACCCGGTCCCTGCTGAGCTGGAGCAGGGGGACAAGACTCTGTGCTGCGCTGCCTCTGAGTCAGGAGTGGGAGCTGCTTGCCGCTGCTGCTGGACTGAACAAGCCTTCAGACTAGTGAGTGCTGTGCTTAAAGTGATAGTGCGCTGTCTCGCACAGTCCCCCAACACACACACACACAGTCTCTGTCATACACAAACACACACACTCTGTCTCTCTCACACTCCCCCAACACATACACACACTCTCTCACACTCCTCTAGCACACACACTCACCCCCCAATACACCCTTGTATTATTGTTATTGTTATTACTTCTTGATATTTCCTGTCGAAATGCACAATGCACATATATTCCAATTTTATTCTTTCAAAGTTTGTTAAGGATTACAGTGCTGTTATTTTAGTTTTTTGACTTGTCTGTGCATTTCATAATTTTATTTCTCTTATGCTTAAATTTAATTCTTTGAGTAGTGAGCTCTAAAATGCCTAACCTGTCCTGGCAGGAGTAATTATCATTATTACTTTTATTATACTGTGATTTTCCATTCATTATTTAAAGTGGTACTGTCAAGGCTGCTTTCCCACTTTGAACTTTAGGGTACAAATGTGGGGTCCTGCATGAAAACTTCTAAGCTTAACTACCAGCTTAGATCTGGTCCACTGCCACCACTCCCAAAGCTAATTCCCTTCCCTGGGTAGCCTTGAGAGACTCTTCACCAATTCCCTGGTGAATACAGATCCAAACCCCTTGGATCTTAAAACAAGGAGAAATTAACCATCCCCCCTCCTTCCTCCCACCAACTCCTGGTGGATCAAGATCCAACCCCCTTGGATCTAAAATCAAGGAAAAATCAATCAGGTTCTTAAAAAGAAGGCTTTTAATTAAAGAAAAAGGTAAAACTCATCTCTGTAAAATCAGGATGGAAAATAACTTTACAGGGTAATCAAACTTAAAGAGCTCAGAGGACCCCCCTCTAGCCTTAGGTTCAAAGTACAGCAAACAGAGATAAACACTCTAGCAAAAGATACATTTACAAGTTGAGAAAACAAAGATAAACTAACACGCCTTGCCTGGCTGTTTACTTACAAGTTTGAAATATGAGAGACTTGTTCAGAAAGATTTGGAGAGCCTGGATTGATGTCTGGTCCCTCTTAGTCCCAAGAGCGAACAACCCCCAAAACAAAGAACACAAACAAAAACCTTCCCCCCCCACAAGATTTGAAAGTATCTTGTCCCCTTATTGGTCCTTTGGGTCAGGTGTCAGCCAGGTTACCTGAGCTTCTTAACCCTTTACAGGTAAAAGGATTTTGGAGTCTCTGGCCAGGAGGGATTTTATAGTACTGTACACAGGAGAGCTGTTACCCCACTTAAAGGTTTCCAGCTCGCAGTTATCACTTCTCTTCGGTCAAGACCAGATTCTTTCTCTGACCTGAGTAGGGTTTTCGAGGCTGAACATCTTCCCAGTTTACACTGTGATATTCCCAGCAAGCCAGACTGTCTAAGCAGGCCAGTGTCTGTGCTTCACTTCCTCTTCAGAGGCTATGAACAGTATATTGCCCACAGTTATAAGTTGCCAAACAACCCTTTCTAAGCAAGCACATTTATTCTTAAGGTGAAAGCATTACAGAGAAAACAAATTTAAAACAATAAAAGAATCTACACATGCTAAAAGGCTTACCAGAGTTCACCCCAATTACAGCCCTCGGGTGCTGTTAGGTGTCAATCTTCCAAAACCCACAGCTAGGTTTTCCCTGTGGTTACAAGTTCATAATTGTTTCAGATTCAGAACCAGAGCCCAAGCTGGACAGTTCAGCTGTTTCTTTATACAGTTCAGGCCTTTGATCTCCAGTCACCAGGAACAGGCAATCAGCAGACAATCATACACTCCTCAGAGGGTAATTTCAAGAGGCTGGGGTTTTTGCATAAGATGATGTGGGGGATTTGCATTAACCTCCTTGTTGGTATTTCCCAGGAAAGCCACTTAACACTTCTTGTCTCAAAAATCTTGTCTGGCACTTTGTCAATATAGTCCTTTGAACTCTAAGCCTCATATCACATCCACTAGAGAGGTTACATATAATCCTGGCCCACTGTAATACATAAACTTAATACAATATTTTTTTTCAAGGATATCGCAGGAACTTGCTATATTTGTCACAGAGGTTGTCAACTCTTTTTCTTCATCTCACAAAAGGCACCCAATGTTTTTAATAATATAATTTACTGAACATGGAAATGCAAAACTATCTGCCCACATATTATTTACCTGTGTTTGGTAATACAAGATTTAAAAAATATCAGGACTGCAATGTTTGTAGTCACAACCTAAAAACTAAGGGCCAGATTTTCAAAGGTATTTAGGTGTCTAAATATGCAAAGAGGCACCTAGTATGATTTTCAAAGCAGATTAGGTGCCTAACTCCTATGTTAATGGGAGTTAGGTGCCAAACCTGCTTAGACATTTTTGGCGATTCCCCTAGGTGCCTATCTGCATCTTTAGGTGCCTAAATACCTTTGAAAATCTGGCCCTATCTACCCCTTCCCCCCCCAAAAAAAACCCTACTGAAACTTCCAAATAGGTTTTCAGCTGAATTCATCCCAGGCTTAACTGCATGAACTTAGTTGATGTCACAATAGGGCTGAATTTGGACCAATGTGTCTGGTGATAGAGGTGATTAGAAAACAGGATTTTCATTCCATAGGAAATTTCAATATTTTGACATTTGTTTTTTTATTCAGAATAGGAACAAAAAGTCAAAATGGACTGGAATGAAAATGTAAACAATTGTCAATATGGAAACAATTAAACATTTTGTTAATGTTGAAACACTATAATATAAAATATTAAATTTAATAGACACATAAAATATTAATTATAGATGCATGTAATACCATGAATATGTTAACATAAGACAAAAGACAAAGTTAAATGAAACAAAATGTTTCATTATTATTTAAATGAAACGAGCTGATCAGTAATTGATTAATTCACAACAAGGAAGACTGAGGTTAGCTTTTAGGAAAACGTTTCTAATTGTAAGGAAGTTAAGCCTGGAATAGTTTACTAAGGTAGGTGATGGAATCCCAATCATTGGAGGTTTTTAAAAACAGGTTAGACAAATCATCTATCAGGGATGGTGTCACACGGTTCTCTACTCACTGCCAGTAGTGCCTTCTTCTGGCCACATTTGGGGATTATCTCTGCCAGACTGATGGCCCTTCCTGCAGTTGCACTTTATCACTTCCAGTCTCTCTCCCCCAGGATTTGACTGCTCCCTCTTCATGGCTTGGCCCTCCAGCCAGGTCACTGTGGTTTTCATCTTCTGGGGAATCAAAGTCTCCCAGGACCCACTGTCCTAGGCAGGCTTCCCATTCACTGCCCCTTTACAGTGCCAATTCCACAGTGGCTGGTAGAGGAACCCAGGCCTGCCCCCTACACTGGGTTCTAGCCCAGGGACCCTACAACAAGCGGTCATGTCTGCACAGTCCTGAACCTTACTGATATATCCTGGGGCTACTTCCTACCTGGTTTTCTTTCGTCCTGAGAGTGACTTCCGCCTCACTCTCTGCAGCCCACTTCTTGTCTCAGATACTTGGCTTTATACAGGCCCTGCCTGTTTCGGTCAAGCTGAGCTTCATCTCTAATTAGTCCTCCTTCCCTGGCTCCTCCTCCAGGTGCAGCCTAGGCGGTTAATAAACCCACCTGGCCAGCTTAGCCCCTTCAGGCCTTGTGTGGGGTGGACATCCCATCACAAAAGGTCTAGGTCAGGGGTAGGCAAACTATGGCCCATGGGCCAGATCCGGCCCATCAGGGCTTTGGATCCAGCCCGCGGGATTGCCACCCCTATGGCGCCATGGGCCCCACGCCGCTCCTGCAAGCAGCAGGCACCACATCCCTGCGGCCCCTGGAGGAGAGGGAGGGGCAGAGGGCTCCACGCGCTGCCTTCGCCTGCAGGCACCACCCCCCGCAGCCTCCATTGGCCGGGAACAGGGAACCAATTGGCCACTCCCATTGGCTGGAAGTGGCCAATGGGAGCTTCGGGGGAGGTACCCACAGGCAAGGGCAGAGCGCGGAGCCACTGCCACCCTGGAGCTGTTCCAGGTAAGCGGCTCCGGGCTGGAGCCTGCACCCTGAACCCTTACTGCACCCACCTCCTGCCCTGAGCCCCGCCACACCCCGCACCTCTCCTGCACCCCAACTCCCTGCCCTGAGCCCCCTCATACACTCTGCACCGCTTCTCTGCCCCAACCTCTTGACCTGAGCCCCTTCCTGCACACGGCACTCTCTCCCGCACTCCAACCCCCTGCCCCAGCCCTACATTCATGGCCCTGCATGCAATTTCCACATCCAGATGTGGCCCTTGGGCCAAAAAGTTTGCCCACCCCTGGTCTAGGTATTCTTGGTCCTGCCTCAGTGCAGGGAGCTGGACTAGATGACTGCTCGAAGTCTCTTCCAGCCTTACATTTCTATGATCCTATGAACTTCTAATATGACTTAGCAGTAATGATACTGCACATTTGTGAAGGATTTAGGCACCTAAAAACAGGATGACTCAGAAGATACAATCCCTACAGAAGGTGCTAGATCCTGCCATCCAGGTTCCTCTCATTTCATCAGGGTGGAATAAGGGAAACCTCTAACTAAATTGCACAGACATAACCACTCCCATCTTGCATTTTTGTGTAGTTTAAAGTTTAGAACAAGTCTAAGGTGTTTCTTGTAGCATTTATATAAGTCCTCTTGGATTCCCATGGGTTTTAATTGGTAATATGTTTTTAAATGTTTTACTTTTGTGTAAACTCAAAAGTGAATTGTTGTCCTTGACTGATTTGGAGTATTTACTTGTTGAGGATTTTTGAATGGGATGAAAACTGACAGCAAAGGAGGCAGAACAACCTGAAGGTAACTGTCAAAAAATCCAATTTTCATAGGAGTTGGGCATCTGAGTGATAAAGACAGGAACACTTCTGTAAATTGCTTTCAGTTTAAGCCTACAGCTGGTAGGGGACATGGTTCAGACCTGGGTCTGGATTTGCAGCAGGCTAGCGGGTCTGGCTCAAACCAGGCAGGGCACTGAAGTCCTAAGCAGAAGTAGTCTTGGCACATCAGTTGGCAGTACCCAAGGGGGTTTCTGTGACCCAACCTGTCACACCACACATGAGCCCCTTCGGTGTAATACAGAGAAAATGCTCAGACACAGATATAATGTCCCTGCCAGCAAATGTCTGGGCACGTTTGGGCATCTTTGTGTCACTGTGTATTGTATTTTGCTGCAGTATCACAGAGCAGTATTTTGAGGATTATTTCCAAAGATGAATTCCCTCTCATGCTCCAAAGGAACATTTACTGTACATATGATACACTCACCTTCATTAATTTACTTCTTGCATGAGGGACATTTAAATTCTCTTCATTGGTTTGTCACATTTGACTGTTCCAAACAAAGCCAAACAGAACGTTCCAGAAACCTTTGCTCTCTCAGCTTCACATAAGAAGGACAAGCATTATCTAATGCTTAAAGTAAAAGGCTTTGAGTCAGAAGCTCTCAAATCTAATCCAGGCTCTGCTTCAATTTACTGTGTTACTTTGAACAAATTTCTTAACTTCTCTGTGTCTCAGCTTCCCTTTCTGCAAAACAGGGAATAAAGATATTTAACCTACTTCACAGGGATGTTGTGAGAGTTAATTTAGTAACATCTATAAAGTGCCTCGAGATCTTCTGATGGAAGTTGCCTCAGAAGTGCTAATTATTCTTATACTGGATTATGGTCATGGACAAATTTCTTTTAGATCCACATGGCGGATCTCGGGTCTGATATTATTCTTTATCTATTCACCCTATACATGCAAAGAGCTCAGAAAGGGAATGTATCTGCTGTGCAGAGCTAAGAGGAAAATTGTCCTATAATTAGTTTTTTTTTTTTTTTGGTGGAGTATCCAGTGGCACTCTCCCTATATATCCAGAGGCTAAAATACATATGGTTTGGCTAATTTCATTTGCCAAAGTTTATTTTGGGTCATTTTTTAAAGAGAAGGGATGAAAATAAAACTCTTGATCAAATACAGATACAATTTCTAAAGCTTTTCAGTATTTGAGTTCTAACGCTGCAGTAATTTTCAGCTCAGAACTAAAACTGTTTGAACTAGGTCTGTCCATTAATCACAGTTAACTCACCAATTAACTAAAAAAAAAATAATTGTGATTAAAAAAATTAATCGTGATTAATCAGTTTTAATTGCACTGTTAAACAATAGAATACCAATTGAAATTTATTAAATATTTTGGATGTTTTTCTACATTTTCATATATATTGTACTCTGTGTTGTAATTGAAATTAAAGTGTATATTATTTTTATTACAAATATTTGCACTGTAAAAATGGCAAAAAGAAATAGTACTGTAGTACAATCTCTTTATCGTGTAAGTGCAACTTACAAATATAGATTTTTTTGTTACATAACTGTACTTAAAAACAAAACAATGTAAAACTTTAGAGCCTACAAGTCCACTCAGTCCTACTTCTTGTTCAGCCAATCGCTAAGACAACAAGTTTAACATTTATGGGAGATACTACTGCCTGCTTCTCATTTACAATGTCACCTGAAAGTGAGAATAGGCATTCACATGGCACTTTTATAGCTGGCATTGCAAAGTATTTATCTGCCA
The DNA here is from genome assembly GCF_002925995.2 of Terrapene triunguis. NCBI lineage: Eukaryota > Metazoa > Chordata > Testudines > Emydidae > Terrapene > Terrapene triunguis. The sequence continues at coordinate 20,729,950 of NW_020664448.1, forward strand.
GTTATGCTAAACGTTCGTATACCCCTTCATGCTTAGGCCACCATTCCAGAGGACATGCTTCCATGCTGATGATGCTCGTTAAAAAAATAATGCATTAGTTTAAATTTGTGACTGAACTCCTTGGGAGAGAATTCTATGTCTCCTACTCTGTTTTACCTGCATTCTGCCATATATTTCATGTTATAGCAGTCTCGGACGATGACCCCGCACACGTTGTTCATTTTAAGAACACTTTCTCTGCAGATTTGACAAAACACTGACAAAACAAAAGGTATCAATATGAGATTTCTAAAGATAGCTACAGCACTCGACCCAAGTTTTAAGAATCTGAAGTGCCTTCCAAAATCTGAGAGGGACGAGGTGTAGAGCATGCTTTCAGAAGTCTTAAAAGAGCAAAACTCTGATGCGGAAACTATAGAACCCAAACCCCAAAAAGGAAAATCAATCTTCTGCTGTCATCTGACTCAGATGATGACCATGAACATTCGTCAGTCCACACTGCTTTGGATGGTTATCGAGCAGAACCCTTTATCTGGAACGGTGGTTGAAGCATGAAGGGACATATGAATCTTTAGTGCCATGTGAATGCCTGTTCTCACTTTCAGGTGATATTGTAAACAAGAAGCAGGCAGCATTATCTCCTGCAAATATAAACAAACTTGTTTGTCTGAGCAATTGACTGAACAAGAAGTAGGACTGAGTAGACTTGTAGGCTCTAAATTTTTGCATTGTTTTATTTTTGAATGCAGTTTTTTTGTACATAATTCTACATTTGTAAGTTCAACTTTCATGATACAGTACTTGTACTAGGTGAATTGAAAAATACTATTTCTTTTGTTTTTTACAGTGCAAATATTTGTAATAAAAAATAAATATAAAGTGAGCACCGTACACTTTGTATTCTGTGTTCTAATTGAAATTAATATATTTGAAAATGTAAAAAAATCCAAAACTATTTAAATACATTGTATTCTATTATTTTTTAACAGAGTGTTTAATCATGCAACTAATCACAATTATTTTTTTTAATCGCGTGATTAATCGTGATTAATTTTTTTAATCGCTTGACAGCCCTAGTTTGAACTATTCATCTTGAAAACACTCATCAGCTTTGGTTTGAGTTCATCCTCCATTCATAAACCTACATTCATTTCATGTAATTGATTAGTTAATATAAGAATTATAATTTTAGGAAAGAGGTGATTTGGAGCAATCAGGAGCCATCAAGTTGTACAGCAACTAACCTATATAACCCAGTGATCCTATTTTCCTTAACTTCTTCCTCCCACAAGCTGGCCTTCCTTTGTTAGCACACTCATTCGTGTATCCTGACTCAAATTAGATTGCACACTCCTTGGTACAGGGGCTGTGCTTGAACAGTGCTTGGCATAATAGAGCCCTGATCATTCTTGGGGCCTCTAATTTAAAGCGTGAAAAATAATAAGACCTTTTAAATAATGTGGACAATTCCTTTCACTACACTTCACATATTTGAGGAAGATTTCCATCGACTCATAAGGGTATTTCCATGTGCATCCCCTTGGAGGATATTGGCCTATGCTTGTACAGAAGTCCAAGTAAATGTGTCAGAGATACCTATGGTAATCGTATACTCATTTCCACAATGCCACATTTAAAAAAGAAAATAGGACTCCTGGGTCACAATATAGTAATTCATACTGAAGTTGTTAATCATGAGAAATTATGAGAACAATTATAGCCTTTATCTAACAGTAAAAAAATGTTTAAAATCATACGGAGCCAGATTTTGCAACCCATACTCATACCTTATTCTGTGAATAGTCCCATTTATTTCAGTGGGACTTCTGAAAGTAAGATACCACTCAAATACAAGTAAAAATGGCCGTATCTGGCTCTGAACTAATAGTTTAAATCCATACTTCTGTAGAGAGGATACAAAGAGAGCAACATTTATAATAACTCATTTATGAGTCTTGCTCAGTAACAAGCTGTCTCCAGCTGTGAAGAACACTTAATGCTGTATTTGTAAATTGCATAGAGATCTTTGGATGAAAATTGCATTGAAAATGTAAGGTACAATTAATAAACATTGGGAAAAAGTTAACTATTTTATTATACACAGAATTATGTGTTTTCTTTTCTCTATTCATATATAGTGAATAAAATGTTAAAGGTTTGAATTATATTAGTGTGATAAACTTGTTTTTATTATGTTGTAAACATCTAGTTTCTAATCTGACTCAGTGTGCTTTTATGCCTGATCAATTTTAATGTTTGTAACTTTGTTATTCCTCAGACAAGGTCGTGGTAGGCTTCACTCCTGGTCAGTTTCTCCCCACTCCACCCTAGCCCACTATGATTACTTCAAACAGTGTAAGGTAACACAAACAACTAACGCCTCTCCTGAAATCTCAACAAGGTCTATATTCATTAGTATATCTTTAACAGGATATTTTAAATATGTGATGCATTTAATTAGGTAAATTAGTTGCTGATGGTCGAAACAAACTGTCAAAAGCCACACTAAACAATCTTTAATATTGTGGTGCACAACCAAAATAAATGAGATGAGGATGGAGTCTGGCTTATTGATGATGAAGTAACAATATTCAGAGGGCTAAATGTTTCAGCCTTTACTGTAATGTTAGAATCATCGAAGCATAGGGCTACAAGGGACAACAAGGGTCATCTAGTCTAACCCCCTACCAAGATGCAGGACTTGTTGGATCTAAACCATCCAAGACAGACGACTATCCAACCTCCTTTGGAAAACCTCCAGTGAAGGAGCTTCCACAACCTCCCTAGAGAGTCTGTTCTATTGTCCTACTGTTCTTACAGTAAGAAAGTTTTTGCTGAAATTCAATCTAAATCTGCTGTGCTGTAGTTTGAACCCATTGCCTCTTGTCCTGCCCTCTGTGCAAGAGAGAACAACTTTTTCCATCTTTTTTATGGCAGCCTTTCAAGTATTTGCAAACCGCGATCATGTCCCCCCCTTAATTTCCTCCTGCTCCACCACAACTCCCAAATCCTTCCAGCACTGCTGCTGCCGCGTCAGATTTCACCCATTCTGTATTAGTGCATTTAGTTTTTCTTCCTTAAGTATAGCACCTTACATTTGTCTTTGTTGAATTTCATTTTGTCATCTATAATGTCACTTTGCTGAATTTCATTTTGTCACCCAGTTCTCCAATTTATCAATTTTATCAAATTTATCTGAATTTTAGCTCTATCCTCCAAAGTATTGGCGACCTCCCCTCCCATCTTTGTGTCATCTGCAAATTTGATCAGTATGCTCTCTATTCCTACATCCAGGTCATTAATAAAGATGTTAAACAACACTGAGCCCAGAACAGAACCCTGTGGAACCACACTTGAGACCTCCCTCCAATCTATTCCATTAATAGTTACTCTTTGTTTGCAGCTGTTTGATCAATTATGTATCCACTTAATGTTCATTAAATATCCAAGACGAGAAGCACAATTGCACAAGGTCTGAACAGAAATTGCGTCTGCTCCAGCTTCTGGAAACATCTAGTTCACATTGGGCATGCTCAGAGACTTTACACGGGGCTTAACTAGTCACGCCCATATTTACATTAAAGCTTCATTAGTATAGTTACTCCCATACAAGTAACATGATACCTAATGTAACCAGGTGTCCTTTGCACACTGCTTCAAGGCACAGTAAACACACACGGTACTGAGTCCAAATTCAACTCCTTCAGGGGGTTGGTTTTATTGACATGTCATCAGAGGACAAATGTGGAGCAGGTCAGGAATTTTTTGATCATTATTTTCTCATTGGAAAACGCTGATTTCTTGACACTGCACCCTTTTGCAAGCAAGGGTCGGTTTCAATGAGTTTTTCTACTCAAAAAATGTTGACGATATGTGTAAATGCTTCATTTTGACATTTTAAATGAAAAATTCAAATTTTCTGAGTTGAAATGACTTCATTTTGAAATTTAAGCTACATATAGTAAAAAAAGAAAATTTATTAAAAAATAGCCCACATCAAAACGAAATGTTTTGAAATTATCAAAACAAAACCAATTTTTTCCCGGATATTTTGAAAATTTTCAGGGGACAGGAAAACCATGTATTGCCTAGCTCTAGTCTTACGTATCCCTTCTGCCTGGTGTTAATAGCTGTGAAAGGACTGGGTTCAATTTAACTCAATGTCTACAGTTATAGAATGGGGCCTTTCAAAATAAAACAATAGTTTTGTGCCCCACCCCTTCAAACCTAACTCAGTTGCAGGTTCGAAGAAGTGAAAACTTCTGTTTATGTTTAATGCTGTTCCTTCCCCCCTTTATGACTCTTTGGGAACCTGATAACATACTTTTATATTTGGGGAAAAGATGAACACTTAATAAAATGAAATGAAATAAAAGCCACTAGATGTACAGGCGGTCTGGCAGGCTCCGCCATCTGTTATTTCTTCGTTTGCTGCCACATTGAGGCCCACAAAACTCAACCAAAATACCCACCTGATAACTTCTCTCTAGTCCATTTCAGGAAGCATCATAAGTCCTGTTACATGACCAAAATAACACCATCCCTAAGAACAAAAAACGAAAACTCTAAACAATACAACTTTAAACACTTTCTAAAACTGCATGGGAGCAAGTGACAAATATGTAAATTAAACCTGCCAGCAAGTAGAAGCCTCTTCTCTTTTTCCTTTTGATATATTAAGGGAGCCAAGACAAGAACACTTTTTTCCCTGCAAACCTCCAGCACACAGTCCAGCTCAATCCGTTTTTCCAGCCTTGGTAGTTCCTTGGGCATCTCCCTTAGAACTGCTCAGCCCTAAACTCTTCTCAGAGGCCAGTTCCCACCTCCCTGATTTCCAGGGTAGCACAAAAGCACTGTACCTCTAACAGTTAGTTATAAGGGCTCAATTAGCAACCCATTGCAGGGTAATTAAAGAGAAGACCCAGGCCATCCTGTACGCCTATCTATAATTTACATATACAAGAGTCCCATTGTTATAGCTTGTACAGCTACAAGGTGACTTCAAGAGCTGGCCATATATATTTTTGTTTCTTTCTTTCCCAAAGAACAGAGGACAGACAATGGCTGACCCAGCTTCTCCTCACTTATGGCAATACTTACAATACAATACTTACACAACCCCCACCACTGCAGCATCTGAGCACCTGACGGGCCTGAGAGTGAAGACAGTGGGGGACTGGAGAGAACGAATTTCTGCATCTATCCATGTCTGGCTTGATTATTTAGCTCCTGGGCTCAAGATTTGGCCACAAATGCCTATCACTTACACTCCGCTTTCTTGTGTCTGCAAGTAAATGCTTCAGAGGAATGTTGGTTCCTAAGGCCTGGTCTACACTAGGGGCGGGGATTGATCTAAGTTATGCAACTTCAGCCATGTGAATAATGTAGCTGAAGTCGACGTACTTAGATCTACTTACTGCAGTGTCTTCACTGCGGTAGGTCGACTGCTGATGCGCCCTCATCGACTTCACCTACGCTTCTTGCTCTGGTGGAGTACTGGCGTCAACGGGAGAGCACTCGGCGGTTGATTTATCACGTCTTCACTAGACATGATAAATCGACCCCCGCTGGATCGATCGCTCTGGAGGTAAGTGTAGACATGCCTTAAGTTAATACTTTTCTTGTCAAACAAATTAAATTAGCACAAGTTTAACACAGCACTGGAGTTTTTACATAGCTGTGAGTCACTACAACCTTTCTTTCTCAGTCTGTTCTGTACATATATATTTTTGAAGTTATTCTTACCTTGGGTAGCTAAATCCATTTCACCTTCACCGTTGGTCATCAATCAGCACAAAGTGTCTTTTGTACAGGCCTTATGTGAACGCACCTAATAAATATGCTTCAGTGTTTCCCAGATCTCAGAATTACGGATTCACAGTTGCCTCTCCAGCTGTTTTTTGGGTTTTGTGCTCAGTGTGACAAAGCAAATTCAATACAAAATCTTCCATGTATTTTTCCTCATCTTTGACTTGTTATTGTGAAGAACATTATGGTGATGTCCAATAAGAAGAATTTTAAAGTCAGACATAATGTCTCTTGCCTAACTAAACAGCCCAGATTAGGCAATATACTTGTAGTTGGGGTTACAATTTGTACACACCATCATCAATCAGTTCAGAAAACACAGTATTATATATTTGAATGTTGCCAGATTGTTGTCTTTCAGCATAGATGGTCAACAACAATGCCAATATAACTGTCTTTCCATTTAATGGATGCAAAGTATTTGGAAGTTTTGCATGCATTGCTGTATAGTCATTGCATATCACCAGCTCTGAGAGAGAAGAATGTTATGTATTGTAACGAAAGACCTGGCGTGGTACATTACCACAGACAATTTCCAGAACTTTTTTTTTTCAAGCCAGACAAAAAACAAGAACAATCTGACTTGGCCAAAACAAAACAACTTTTAAAACTTTAAAAACTCAAAGGAGGTTTGCATCCATTTGTATTTTACATGAATCAGTTTGCCCATCCTTAACTCACAATAACTATATTTCATATGCACTCTTACTGTTAAAATGTCTGGGTTAAATGACTTCAAAATGTTTTACTGACAGACTATGATGGCTCCATCTATTACTATCTGCACAAACTATGTGCTTTTTTGTTTTCAAAGCTAAAGTTAAGACTTTTAAAAGTGATTTGTGATATGGGTACTCAATTAACAGACCTTCAATGGGTCTGATTTTCAGAAAATGCAAAGCACTCAGTCTCTGACTACCAGGCCCCTTTAAAATGTTTCACAATGAGGACCTGTGATGGGGTGTGACTCACCACTGTGGTGCCTCCTGCTGGCTGTCCCAGGGATTAGCTCTGCTAGCCAGCGCACCTTCTTCTGGTGATGTCTCACCGCCTTCACTTCTGATCCTGGACCCGTGTCGCTCCAAGGACCACAACATCCTCTATAAGACACAGATCTCTGGCTGTGCCACACTTTGTGCTCCCCCCTTCCAGGGGAGCTGCAGTCTGCTGTCCAGCCATTTCCCTCAGTGGCAACTGCAGCCCAATATCTGGCCACTTCCTCAGTGGTGAGTGGGGGTGGGGGAGACCTGGGCCTGCCCATTACTGTGGGTCCCTGCCCTGGGACCCTATAGATGGCTGCCACTTGCTGCATCCCCTCCGAATCCTGGGCCACTTCCCCGCGGCCCCAGCACCCTCTTTACCCTTGCCTCAGGGCCAGGGCAGACGCCCCATCATAGGACCCAAAATACTGAAGAACCTCAAAATGACTAGTCATTTTTGACAATCTCAGACTAAGGGCTTGTCTTCACGTACAGCGCTACTCAGCTTTAGCAGAGACACGACTACACTGACAGGAGAGCGTCTCATAAGAACATAAGAATGGCCATACTGGGTCGACCAAAGGTCCATCTAGCCCAGTATTCTGTCTTCCAACAATGGACAATGTCAGGTGCCCCAGAGGAAATGAACAGAACAGATAATCATCAAGTGATCCATCCCATCACTATTTCCCAGCTTTAGGCAAACAGAGGCTAGGGACACCTTCCCTGCCCATCCTGGTTAATAGCCATTGATGGGCCTATCCTCCATTAATTTATCTATTTCTCTTTTGAACCCTGTTATAGTCTTGGCCTTCACAACATTCTCTGGCAAAGAGTTCCACCAGTTGACTGAAGATTTTCCCATCAGGCATAGTTAATCCCCCTCCAAGAGAGGTAGTAGCTGTGTCAGCAGGAGAAGCTCTCCCGTCAACATAGCGCTAACCACACAGGGGGTTAGGTTGGTATAACTACGTCGCTCAGGGATGTGGATTTTTCACATCCCTGAGGGCTTGTCTTCACTACCCGCCCGGATCGGCGGATAGAAATCGATCTCTCGGGGATCGATTTATCGCGTCTCGTCGGGACGCGATAATCGATCCCCGAATCGACGTGCGTACTCCACCAGCCCAGGTAGGAGTAAGCGCCATCGACGGGGGAGCCGCGGCGGTCGATTTGCCACCATCCTCACAGCGGGGTAAGTCGGATCAGATACGTTGAATTCAGCTACGCTATTCCCATAGCTGAATTTGCGTATCTGAAATCGATCCCCCCCCGTAGTGTAGACGTAGCCTGAGTGACGTAGTTATACTTATATAGGTCTGTAGTGTAGACCTGGCCTAAATGTGTACTTAATTATAGCACTCTGTGGTTTTCCAGACACATACCATACAATTTTTTTGCTAAACATGTTACAGGAGCTTTCTGTTTCGTCAATCCGTGGTCTAGAAAGTATAACACTACCTCTGTACATGGCGCTACCATGCAAAGTCTAACAGCCTTATCCTAGAGTCTGCAGTTATGTGCTGAGAATATTATAGTACCTCAAATACCAGTGTGGTAAATGTTGACGTTTTAAAGCCAACCCACGCTAGATGATAATCCATGCATCAATGAAGGGCATGTCAAGAATAATGAGAGCCTACAGTATCCATCAGTGAAAGCCTTTGTAATATTTTCTCCATTAACTACTTTTAATCTCACTGAAAGCAGCTATGCAGCCATCTAGCAAACCAGCAGCCAGGCAGCTTTTGAGAAACCTATTTACTAAAGTGCTGCCATACCTTACAGAGAAATCTATTGTTTATGAAGCACTCCATGTAACTGTGGTCAATAATTACTGTGACAAGCCAAATGAAATAAAATTGAAGGTTGAGTGGTGCATGCAGGCTCAAGGGGGGAAAAAACTGTTTGTGCCTATGTGCTTTCCTTCCACTGTTGTGAACGGAAGGGAAGAAAAGCCAGGAGAACTGGGTCTAGAGTACACATTAGGAAGCAGAACCCTTAGAGCATTCTTCTCTTTCACCCCAATCTTGCAGGAGCCCCTCAGCACCCATTCTGTAGGGTAGAGGCTGTGTAGATTAGGAGGGGGTTGGAGCCAGTGTGGACCTGCTTTTTGTAGCGTGTTCCCTTCCGAGCCTATAGCTATCATCCTGGATAAATACAAGCAGCATTTATTCCTGCTCCTCCCCTTATCCAGGCAGAGGAGAAAACGACACCTCTCAAAAATCTGGAAAAATCATGAAGCAGGTCCTCAAGGAGCACTTAGAGGAGAGGAAAGTGATCAGGAACAGTCAACATGGATTCACCAAGGGCAAGTCATGCCTGACTAACCTAATTGCCTTCTATGATGAGATAACTGGCTCTGTGGATGAGGGGAAAGCAGTGGACATGTTATTTCTTGACTTTAGCAAAGCTTTTGATACGGTCTCCCACAGTATTCTTGCCGGCAAGTTAAAGAAGTATGGGCTGGATGAATGGACTATAAGGTGGATAGAAAGCTGGCTAGATCGTCGGGCTCAATGGGTAGTGATCAATGGCTCCATGTCTAGTTGGCAGCCGGTATCAAGTGGAGTGCCCCAAGGGTCGGTCCTGGGACCAGTTTTGTTCAATATCTTCATTAATGATCTGGAGGATGGCGTGGACTGCACCCTCATCAGGTTTGCAGATGACACTAAACTGGGAGGAATGGTAGATACGCTGGAGGGTAGGGACAGGATACAGAGGGACCAAGACAAATTAGAGGATTGGGCCAAAAGAAACCTGATGAGGTTCAACAAGGACAAGTGCAGAGTCCTGCACTTGGGACGGAAGAATCCCATGCACTGCTACAGACTAGGGACCAAATGGCTAGGCAGCAGTTCTACAGAAAAGGACCTAGGGGTTATAGTGGACGAGAAGCTGGATATGAGTCGACGGTGTGCCCTTGTTGCCAAGAAGGCTAACGGTATTTTGGGCTGTATAAGTAGGGGCATTGCCAGCAGATCGAGGGACGTGATCATTCCCCTCTATTCGACATTGGTGAGGCCTCATCTGGAGTACTGTGTCCAGTTTTGGGCCCCACACTACAAGAAGGATGTGAAAAATTTGGAAAGAGTCCAGCGGAGGGCAACAAAAAAGATTAGGGGGCTGGAGCACATGACTTATGAGGAGAGGCTGAGGGAACTGGGATTGTTTAGTCTGCAGAAGAGAAGAATGAGGGGGGATTTGATAGTTGCTTTCAACTACCTGAAAGGGGGTTCCAAAGAGGATGGATCTAGTCTGTTCTCAGTGGTAGCAGATGACAGAACAAGGAGTAATGGTCTCAAGTTGAAGTGGGGGAGATTTAGGTTGGATATTAGGAAAAACTTTTTCACTAGGAGGGTGGTGAAGCACTGGAATGGGTTATGTAGAGAGGTGGTGGAATCTGCTTCCTTGGAGGTTTTTAAGGTCAGGCTTGACAAAGCCCTGGCTGGGATGATTTAGTTGGGGATTGGTCCTGCTTTGAGCAGGGGGTTGGACTAGATGACCTCCTGAGGTCCCTTCCAACCCTGATATCACTGCTCTACAACCAAAATGCTTCTGAAATAAATGTAGTCAAACTTTACTAATTCTGGGTCACTGAGAACGAAAATGATGCTTAAAATTGTTGATTGGCTCTAGTTTTCAAGATATGCTATTGGGTCAGTATATACGACCCTTGACTTGGGAATGGCGGAGGATAAGTGAGTTATAAAGGGAAGGGATCTCAATTTAAACCAGAAATGACTAAAATACATCTTTGACTGGATCTATGAATAAATCTATGACTGGGTTTGGACAGTACTTGCTTTTTAGGCAAAACAATGAATGATGCAATCTGAAGCTGGTATTGCGTCATACATGATATGAATTGCATCATGTTATTCCTAGAAGTCATGGATGATGCAATCATAACGAAGCTTACATCACTCTGCTGAACAAATTGCCCTATATCAGCTCTAGAAATCATACAGTGTCGTGCTCTCTTATTTGTCAGCATTTGATTTTGCAAAGGGACACATTTCTGTTTAGCCAAAGTGAGCAGAGATGCCTCGTACTTGTGTGAACAGTGCAGATAACTTCTGCTATGTTTGTGGTGAAGTGACTTTTGCATCACAAAAGCGCAGTATAACCACTATGGTTAAGAAAGCCTATCACCTTTATTTTGGCTGCAAAATTGGAGATCAGGACAAGAGGTGGGCCCCACACATATGCTGCAACACTTGTGCAACAAATCTTCGCCAGTGGTTGAACAGGAAAAGGAAATCTATGCCTTTTGCAGTGCCAATGATTTGGAGAGAGCCAACAGATCATACCAGCAATTGTTACTTCGGCATGGTGCCTTCAGTTGGGAAAGATGTGTCAAAGAAGAAAAAGTGGACTGTGCATTATCCAAACATTCCATCAGCTATACGCCCAGTACCCCACGGAGAAGGACTGCCGGTTCCTGATGCACCAGAATCATTCTCACTTGAGTCAGACGAGGAAGAGGAAGAGGATGAAACTTCTGGTCCTGAACCATCAATGTCACAGGACCCACATTTTCTCCCATCCTCCTCCTCTGAACCACACCTCATAACACCAGGTGAACTGAATGACCTTGTCAGGGATTTGGAACTACTCAAGAGTAAGGCAGAGCTGTTGGGCTCCAGACTACAGCAGTGGAATCTCCTGGCAGGTGATGTTAGGGTTTCCATGTTCCGTGACCGTCAAAAGGATCTTGTCCCATCTTCTTCATGGAAGGTGATCTTGTAGCCTGCAACAATATCGATGGTGTGATGGCAGCCCTCAACATCGTTCACGATCCAGATGAGTGGAGACTGTTCATTGATTCATCGAAGATGAGTCTTAAAGCTGTTTTACTGCATAATGGCAATGCTTTGCCATCAATTCCAGTTGGTCAAGCAGTCCATATGAAGGAAACCTATGACAACATGAAACAACTTTTGAGGTGCATAAACTATGACCAACATCAGTGGCAGCTTTGTGGCGATTTGAAGGTTGTTGCTCTCTTGTTTGGTCTGCAGACTGGATACACAAAGTACTGCTGTTTTCTCTGCAAATGGGATAGTCGTGCAAGAGATTCCCACTACATCAAGAAAGATTGGCCACTCCGACCGTCATTGGATCCTGGGAGGAAAAGTGTTCAGCATCCACCACTTGTTGAATCAAGGAAGATTTTGTTACCACCCTTACACATCAAGCTGGGTCTGATGAAGAACTTTGTCAAGGCCATTGACAAAACACAAGCAGCTTTCATGTACCTCCGTGGAAAATTTCCAAGGTTAAGTGAAGCTAAGATAAAGGAAGGTATCTTTGTTGCTCCTCAGATTTGCGAACTTCTTCGAGATGATGCATTTGACCATGCACTGCGTAGCAAGGAAAAGACGGCATGGAAAGCCTTCCAGTTAGTGGCAATAAACTTTCTCGGAAAAAACAAGGCAGACAACTACAGGTTGTTGGTGGAAAACCTCCTCAAGGCATACAAAAGCCTTGTTTGCAACATGTCACTAAAGATACATTTTTTGCACTCTCATCTAGATTTTTTTCCACCAAACTGCGGAGCAGTGAGCGATGAGCACGGCGAGCTATTTCACCAGGACATTGCAACAATGGAGAAACGCTATCAGGGTAAATGGAGCCCATCAATGCTTGCAGACTATTGCTGGACAGTGACAAGAGATGCTCCATTTAATGAATACAAGAGACAAGCCAAGAAGCGCCGAGTAGACACTGAATAGGACTAAACTATGTACATAATAGTTTTTTGCCTTTTGTTTCATAATAAATTTTATTTATATAACCCTTTTGCTGATTTTTAAAGTGTTACATAAACAGGACAGGTGAAATATTATCATGTAAAGCAACCATAAACACATAAAAAGACCTAGGTTTACAATTTATGATTAAAACTCTACTATCTACACAATATACATAGACATAAAATGTAAAAACTTAAATATCTTAGAAACAGTAGCCAATCAGTTGTTTTAATTGTCATATTTGAATTCAGCACATCAAAATACATAATAAATAGCACATTTTATCTCTGAAGCAGATGACTTCTCAAAAATTGTAGACCAGTGTATTTTAAGATTCTATGATTCAAATGAGCTATGCTGCCAAAGAGAAGTGGTGAGCCATCAGCAAAGCAGGGCTTGTAGCTCCCTTTCCCCATGACTCCCTGGGCCTTGTACCACCATGACTCTTACACACTTCTTCTCCACTAGAAGATCTTGTGGTCCCTTCTAGCCTTAAAGTCTATGATTCTCTAACTCCTGTTGGGAACATTCAGAGAGAGCTACGGATTGAATCTCATGGACTGTCCTGGGGCTTCTTTTCTCCTCCTGTGGGCTTTTCTGCAAGAGAATACTATGTGACTCTTACTGATATTTTGATTAACTCTTCATCCACCTCCCTGCGTGCAATGCCTCTTGTCTCTGCCCCACTGGAGAGCACCGTATAGCTAACAGCCATGGAAAATGGAAAAAAACCCTCCCTTAATTAGTGTCAATAAGCACTGCATTATATGATCACATACCAAAGGTGCCAACTCTGTGGGTGCTCCAGGGCTGGAGCACCTACGGGAAAAAATGGTGGGTGCTGAGCACCCACCGGCAGCCAGCTCCCCCGCCCCCAGTGCCTCCCACCCACCAGCAGCCCCACCAATCAGCACTCTCCCTCCCTCCCAGTGCCTCCCGCCCACCACAGATCAGCTGTTCCATGGCATGCAGGAGACGCTGGGGGGAGGGGGAGGAGTGAGGGTGGGGTGCACTCGGGGAAGGGGGTGGAATGGGGTGGGAAGAGGCAGGGTGGGTTGGGGACTTGGGGGAAGGGTTGGAGTGGGGGTAGGGCTTGGGGCAGAGCTGGGGGTCGACACTCCCCAGCACATTAGAAAGTTGGTGCCACTGTCACTTACGGAAGTTAGTCTTTCCATCTGATTAAGTTGGGGCTAAATTTGTCCTTAAAAGCAATTAGTAACTCTGTGAGGAAAATTTTGTCCCCATACAGCTAATTGAAAATCAGCAGGAGCTGCAAGCATTCATCCTTGACAGGTTGAATTCTATATATTAATCTTAAGTACATATATGGCTCCTGTTACCATAGTATCTGTGCACCTCACACTCTCTAATATATTTATCCCCACAACACCCCTGTGAAGTAGGGAAGTGCTATTAGCCTCATTTGATAGATGAACCATACAGAGACTGAGGCTCAGACCCTCAAAGATATTTAGCTCTCTAAAATCAATGGGAGTTAGACACCTAAATACCTTTGAGGATTTGGACCTAAGTGCCATATCCAGGGTTACCCAGGAAGTCTGTGGCAGAACTGTGACTTGAACCAGGGATTCTGAGTCCCAGGCTAGTATTCTAACCACAGGGCCATCCTTCCTCTAATTTGACTTAAATGCAAATTATGAAATTTAACTTAGTTAAATCCTCTCTTACTTATGTTTAAAAATAGCTTTCCGTAGAAAATTCTCATGTCCTTTTTCACCATCTTGAAATTTTATTGATTTTGAAATTGGAAAATATTCTACTCCATCATGAAATTAGAGAGAAACCCAACCCTAAACATCTCCTCCCCAAGTCCCCTGATCTAAAATCTCCACACTTTGATGGGGTTCAAAATTAAGATCTGGATCTCAGTTTTGCTCTTTGAGTTCACATCTGTGTGAAATAGATTACTGTATCATCACAGGGAAGAATAGGAAAGCCCTGTGCATAAGAGTTTACATAAATTCTGAGACCACCAATTGAAGTCAGACTCTTCCAATATCATCTCATCTGAATCATCTAGTGTTTTGAAAGATATTCTCTCTTTTACACATAGGTCACTTAGTCCTAGTAGTTGGCTAAATACTTATAAAAATATACAGTAGCAGCATTACATATAAAAATGGTAAAATCTATGAAAGGTAAGCATGTCCCAAGGAAAAAATGTATGTTCTTTCACAGAATTTCAGACATGTTGCTAAGAGTTCATTCTAATAGTGTGGCACATCTCTCTCCAATGTGTACACCAAACCTTTATTATTATTACTGTTTTAATTTCTGTGCTAGGAAAAGAAAAACAAAAATATTTACTGTGATGCACATTGATGCATAATACAGTCAGTGAGTGAGCAGTTCAACCTCCAATTCCTGACCTGAGTTATTTTCTGGTGGCTTGTATACACATTTTATATCTTTGCTATACTCATTCTGTAATAGAAAAAAAAAAAACTTTTACTGCTATTATAATTGCTACAAACTAATGAAATGTTAGAGCCTTTGGGTGGTGTGGCCACCAGTCATGAACTTTTGATTCATTAAGTTACTTATTTTTTAGTGGGAGAATTTACTGTCTCTTTCCATCTTAGTTTGATTGCTTATTGATTGAGAGGAAGATTTGCTAATTTTAAGGGATATACTAAAAATTAATAACTTTTCCTGAAGCATGGCATACTGTACTTTGTCAGAATCATCTACATTTTAAATCTGGTCCACTGCTGTGAGAATGCCTTTATAATGCCAGGGTTGGAGTCTGCCAATTCTGCATCAAAATTATAGCAAAAATTGCAAGCGTGCTCTAGGGATACTTCACATCAGCAATAGTTTTAGGCACACAAACCCAATCCCAAAAATGTTTTTACTCTTTTTATATGTAGTGATGCTACAGGTTATTGGTTTAAGTATTCAGTCATCTAGTAGGACTGAGTGACTTCAGCTGTAACAGACCACGGTTCTTTCAAAATACTGGATGATTTATCTGAGATGTTGGAAGTTTCTACCTTCTACTTGTCTATTACTGGTTCCTAGAGCAGAGAAGAAATTGTTTAGCTGACCTTTTCTACTCCTCTCCTGGAGAGCAGCATTTCAGCTCCAACTCTGTAGCTTCTCAGTCCATGTAGGGATGTCACTATAGGCTGCAGAGGCTCACTAGAGTCTATCAAGCCTCACAGACCTATAAGAGTGGCAGTGGACAGAGGTGCTCGTAGCAGCATTTGCATGTTCACAGACAGGTGGGAGGCAATGCAAGGGATACCTATTTCCGCTTGCAGTGGAATAAACCCTGTATATGATGGGTGCATGTGTCTGCAAGAGGAAGGGCAAGCAATTGGAGTGTCTATTTTTCTTCACATTGAAAAAAGAAGACTTTTCTCATCATCATAATTACATGAGGAGGCAAATACCATTGTATTAAGTTCCTCTTGCTGGAACTGCATTTACTTTCTTTCTTAAAAGGATCCTGACAGACTGATTTTCAAAACCCAAACACACTAGAAAGTTATGCACTGACAATCTGGCAGCATAAAAGGGTCTTAATAGGCATGGATGGAGCCTCCTGAGAATTCTCCCTGTACAGAGGACTCCCTCAAATTATAGGTGAATAACGCTGGAAGGTATTTATTATCATACTACTGAACCTACTGAAATACTGTCTCAATCCAAAAATGAGAGAGAACCAATGTGGTTTCTGTACCGGTTGATCTTCAATCGGGCTATATATGCCTTGCCGAACATTATTGAAAAATGAGAGTGACAAAAGGAAGTTAACATCACATTTAGAGACTTTGTAGCTGCTTTTGACTGAATGCATCGATCAACACTATGGCTACTGGTATGCCAGGATGGGGTACATGAGGACTGAGCATGCCTAGTGGAAGAACTGAAATGCAGTACATTTAGCTGTGTGAGTGTCAGTGGTCGTACTGCAGACTGGTTTTCAGTAGAGCCAAGAGTACACCTATAACACCTGGGTTATTACTTAACAGCAGGAGGTTCTATATCCAAGGAAGAAACATGTTGGATCAGTCTTGCATCAATGGCATTTCAGCATCTTCAAAGGCCTCTGGGTGGTGGATGGCTGTGTGACAACTAAGATAAAAAGTGTTGAACGCATTAGTGATGACAACTCTGTTCTATGGAACAGAAACATGGCCACTAAAAATAGCTGAGGAGAAGAAATGAAACAGTTTTCAATGTCAAAAATTACAGTGTATTCTTAGCATCCATTGGTGTAATTTTGTTACAAACAAGAAGACACTTAGATAATCCTGGCAGTCATGCACCAGTTGAGAATGATACAACTGCAATGGTGGGGTCATGTCCAAAACACAGAAGAACATACACTTTTACAGAAGGTTTGTAGAGCTGAGGTTGAAGGAAGTAGAGTATGAGGCCGACCACGAATGAGGCTGGAAGATGCAATTTCCGCTACTGACTTTTACAGAATGAATAAGACTTGCAAGAGACTGTTCAAGATGGAAATCCATTCTATGCACCACTATGGCTACATCATAGCCATGTGAATCTGCTACTGCTGCAAAGGGCCTCCTCAACCCTGTAGAGCTGGCATAAGGGTCGTAGTCCATACCACTCCCTTCCCACCAGAATGGAAGGTGGATTATGGGCCTGACTAGAATACTGTATACTATGGTTATTCTTGCCAAGGTCCATAGGGAATTAGGAGAAGCAGAGGGTAAGTCAGAGCAACCCTGATATTGCTCTATCTTATACTTTGCACCTACCCACAATGCAGAGAGAACAAAAGTGGCTTAAAGCACAGGAACGGAATAATTCAGAATCAGGTCCTTTGATCCTATTCCCAGATCTGCTATAGACTTCTGTAATAGTCCGGTGCGGGAGCTGTGCCCTCTCAGGGGCCGTCGGGAGCCAGGCCGATTCACTACACGGCCCCCAAGTCGGTCCTCGGGTTCCGAAGGTCTTGGGGTTCTGCCCCTCTGGCAGGGGCTAAACGAAAGCACAAGGTTAGATAGGCCCAAACGCTAGCTCAGGGCGGGGCCACACACAAGGGTCCGAGGGGCTCAGCACCTTCCTACAGGCTGAGCCAATACCGCAAAGAGCTAAGCCCCTGCCCTCAGTCAGGGCGGGGCACCTAACCCTTAGGGTTAGGGATTTTGGGTGCCAGTCCTTGCCCCAGGGGTTGGGCAAGAACACTACTCTCTGGGCTCAGTCCTTGCAGCAGGAGCTGAGCAATCACAGTTAGGTAGCCCAGGCCCTTAGTCAGGGCGGGGCAACAAACAGTAGTTTCAGGGGAGGCTCAGTCCTCGCAGCAGGAGCTGAGCAAACACAGTTAAATAGCCCAGGCCCTTAGTCAGGGCGGGGCAGCAGACAAAAGTTCAGGGGCTCAGGCCCTTACGGCAGGGCTGAGCGCAAACCAGTTCAGGACGCCCAGGCCCTTAGTCAGGGCGGGGCAGCAAACAAAA
>NW_020664448.1:20747959-20754737 GCF_002925995.2 Terrapene triunguis
TAGTCAGGGCGGGGCAGCAAACAAAAGTTCAGGGGCTCAGGCCCTTATGGCAGGGGCTGAGCGCTTAGGGGCAGTCCTGACCCTAGGCAGGGAGGAGGAGAGACTGCCACCCGGCGGGGGGGGTGGCAGGGGGGAACACAGGCCCACCCACTCCACTGTGTTCCAGCCCGGGGCCCTATCCGCAGCAGTCCGTCTGCCACGGGGTCAGTGGGGATCCTGACCGCAACACACTGACATGGGTTCGGGGTCTGCTATCCCCGGGCTACTTCCCATCTCCTCCTCCTCCATTGGTACCCCTGTTCCTCGCCGGGCTCGGCAGCGGGGTCCCACACCATAGGCTCCTCGGTTCCCTGAGGGCTGTCTAGGTCGGGCTGCTCCTCCGGTCTCGGGTCAGGGGGACGCTCGGGCCGCTCCTCGGGGTACCGCTCTCGGGGCAGGCTCGGCCAGTCGGCCTCGGGGTACCTGGCTCTGGGGAGGCTCGGCCAGTCCGCCTCGGGGTACCTGGCTCTGGGGAGGCTCGGCCAGTCCGCCTCGGGGTACCTGGCTCTGGGGAGGCTCGGCCCGTCGACGTCCGGGTACCTGGCTCTGGGAAGGCTCGGTCTCGCCGGAGCCCGAGCAGGAGCGTCTGGTCTCTCCGGCTGCTGGGCTCCAACTGAGTGCCGGGGCTTGGCTTTTATACTTCCTGTCCCGCCCCTTGACTTCCGGGGGGCGGGAACAGGTGCCGGTGGCTCCGCCCACTTCCGGGGGGCGGGAACAGGTGCCGGTGGCTCCGCCCACTTGGGTGCCTGTTCTGGCTCCTCCCTCTCAGGGGCCGTCGGGAGCCAGGCCGATTCACTACACTTCCCATGAGCCTTTCGACAGGTCACAAATTCTATGCCTCCAGTTCTTCATGTCTGAAATGGTGATAAAAGATATTTACCTTACAGGCATGGTGTTTGGTTAAATTGATTAAGCTTTGTAAAGTGCTTTGCAATTCATGGATGGAAGGTGTTATAGACATAAAGCTTTTTTTCCTTCTAATTGATGTGGTCATTTAGGACTTGATTCTGCCATCTTTGTTTTATGGAATTACCATGGAATAAGGTACTACTGAACAGAAGTAAGAGTGGTAGAACTGGACTCTTAATCAACATCTTCAGCAGCATGGAAATTAGAGTTATGTAAAGTGAGACACAAAATGATGTAAGCCCTCAGTGGGAATTCTTCCAAACACCACTTTGCATTTCTAAAGCTCTGTTTCAACAAGTTGCAACTAGCAGCAGCCCAAAATCTCTGCAGTAAAACATGTTAATTGCATATTCAGCAAAAGCTCTAACATTTTAACAACAGTTTATAGCAAAAATAACAAGGGATACATTATACAGAAATGAAGGGTGAGATTTTCAAAAGCACGTAAGTGACTTAGGGACTTGTGCTCCTAAGTAGGTGCTTTGGAAGCCCCGACCCTAAAATGTTAGTAAAACCTCAGAGCCCAATTCTCCCAATTTTCAGTTGCACAAGTAGAGAAACTCTAAGAACTCCATGCACTCCGCCTGCTATTCCCTATGGAAGAAAAGTCAGGAGAAGTACTCCAGTTTTAGGGGTTAAATGAGAGTAGAATTTGGATCATCAGCCTTATTTAAAGGTGACCTGGAAGGATTCAAGAATCATATGCTTTACAATCACATGCTATGTTCTCCAATCCGCCAAAGTTAAAGGGGCTTCAGAATGTCAGTTGCATGCTTGTAATTTATAGACCTCATATGGATGTCTCAGCATATAGTATATTGGGGTTTTCACTAGTTCATCCTTGAATTCTGTTGTTGCCTCATCTTGAACTGTAGAGGTTAGGAAAGCCCCATTAGAAAACAGAGCTACACCTTAGGTGCATAGTTTCTGACACACAGAAATTTTTGCTGCTTGAGTAAAATACTGTGACCTTTAATTGTTTGTGGAAGATTGTAATTAGAGATAACTTAAAGCTGGCCAAAAATAGTTGGTGAATTATAAATTATAGTTGATTAAGGGCCTGATCTTGCTCCTATTGATTTCAACATGAACAAGAGCAAGCTCCAAAGCTCTGATCCAGCAAAGCACTTGAGACTACATATGGACTTAGAGTTAAGCATGTGTTTAAGGCCACAGTTCTGGAAATAAGCACATGCTTTGTTGGTGGGGGAGGGTAAGGGCTAAGACAATATCCTGAAAACAAAATTTAGTTACTTTAAACCATTACTTAAGAACATAAGAACGGTCGTACTGGATCAGACCAAAGGTCCATCTAGCCCAGTATCCTGTCTACCGACAGTGGCCAATGCTTGGATGTCTTCCTCTTAAGAAGGACAAATATTGTGCACGAATATTATCGAGAGACATTTAGATCGTATGGTAATGGGGGACAACTGAGAATCTAGATGAACGAGATTCTGGGATGCAACATCTCTCATTACTATGCACCAGACTCAGGCTTTCACCGGTATTTAAAATAATCAGCCATCACCTACTGTATAAAAGAGGCTCAGGTTTGTTGAGTTCATTGTTTCTGGCTTTCATTTATTTACTTTTAGGCAAATTTTGGTACAGTTTTCAGGAGGAAATCTCATTTAGCAGGGTAGAATACACAGTTGTATTTGCTCTTAGAAAGAATGGTGGGGAAGCAAATAAAGAATAAAGCCATAGATCTATCTTCTGCGGAGGGGGGTTGTAATTGACATTTTGTGGATTTAGGGTTTTTTTGTCTTTTAGCATGCTTACTTTTTCCCCCATATGGTGTTTTTTATGTTTGAATTATGCATTATTTTACAACAATTCAAAGTGGGCTATGCAATAGTCTTTGTACTAATCTTGGGGTTCATTTGACAACAAACCAGTGAAAGGAATAAAACTTTAATAAAACAAATTGTAGAGCATCTCTGGCGAACTGCTGCTCACAGCCATGAGGTGTTCCCAATCCCTGCTTCCAGGGCACATCTCCAAATTCCCACACTCACAACATAGTCCCTTATAAGGGAGCATCTCCAAATCACAATATCTCATAAACATATCTCTACAGTCTTTTAGGCTGTAAACTCTCTGGAGCAGCGACTATCCTTTTCTATGTGTTTTGTACAGTTCCTAGCACAATGGGGTCCCATTTGATTGGCTTCCAAATGCTACCTCAACATAAATGTTAATTAATAATTATAATACTGCACTTAGCAGGATAAATAGAAGGACATGGCCCCTGCTTTGAAGATATTACAATCTAAGGCTGTGATCCTCCAAAATTTTACATGTGCTTAAGTTTACTTACTTTTGTGCATCAATTCATGAATCTGAAATATATAGTTTAGAAAATATGTGTTTGTTCTTTTTATTAAATACATTTATTGGCCACTTTGCTAGTTTGGTTCTCCTCTCTAAGGTCTTTTCTTTGGCTCTCTTTTATTTGTTTATTTAAAGAGGATTGAACTTTTATGGTATTCAAAGCTGATCAGTTTTGTAGGAAGATAAGTCTCTAAAATTCATAGGGGATTTTACAATACCCAGCCACATCATAAAAATTCTTCTTATGTGGCATCTCTATTACTGGCTGCTTGCAAGCATGGTAGCCCATTCTATATTATCTTCTGGTAGTCCCTTTGTTAATGAATAGTCCTTTTGATCCACTCAGGATATCACATCATCCATCCAAGGTCTTTCTGCCTCATGTTCTTCTGCCATCAACTTTTCTTCCAGTGCCCGTAAACATGCATCGCCTGCTGAACCCCTTAAAATTAACTAAAAGAACATGGCCAAAGAATCACCTTCTCTGGAGGTTGTCAAGATTAGCACTGAACAACAGCTAGCAAAGAAAGCTTGGGGAGAGTTGCATTGATCCACCATGAGGGAAGGGGATAGCCTCTCATAGGTCTCTTCCAACCTAAGCTGAAAATTCTAGAAAATTGGGGGTGAGGGTTCTCCCCAGCTCCAAGGGATTGATCCTGAACCATTGAACCATTAGTACTGAATATTCAGGATTGGAAATCCAAGGTGTGTTGGTCAGCTGGAATTTGTCACAAGTCATTTGATATTGTTTGCATTAATTTAAGGGCAGAAAGGACTATTATAATAATCTTGTCTGACCTCCTGCATAAATGGAGACCATAGAATTTCATCCAATAATTTCTGCATTAAGCTCAATTTACTTCTGACTGAGCTTCAGCAGCTCTTTTAGAAAGACATTTGATTTGGATTTCTTGTAATGGAGAATCTGCCACATCCCTTGGCAATCTATCCCAGTGGATAGCCCTTGACTATTAAAAAATTTGACCTTTAACTATTAAACATTTGCACCTTATTTCTAGTTTGAATTTTTCTTCTTCTCTGTTATCAGATATTTTCTCCCCGTGTAAGTATTTACAGACTGACTGGCTTTGGTGTTCCTGGAGGCACCACGAGTGCTGCCGGGGCTTCGGCCACAAGCAGAGCAACCTGCCTGGCTCCATGTCAACACCCAGCTCACACCTGCCACTCTGCACCAGGCCCCTGTGGGCTCTGCTGTCCAAGCAGCTCCCAGTTCCTGCCCCAGCTGCTGCTGCCCTATGCTATAAGCCCGACAGCAAGAAGCTCATCCAGAAAAGTGATGGGGGGCCAGGCTGGGGGTGCAGGCTGCAGTGAGCTGGTGATATGAAGGGCACAGGGCCAGCTGGCGGGTGTGGGCTAGAGGTGGCTGGGGATGCAGGTAGCAGGGGGCAGGGTGTAGGGATGCCCAAATGTCATTGTGGTTGAGCTGAGTGGTTCCAGGGGAAGGGCTGGGGTCCCTGGCCCCTGGCGTGGAGGAGAGCTGGGGGAGGATTCCAGGGGAGGATAAGGAGTGGGTCTCCAGGACTGGTGCAGCAGATGAGGAGAAGACTGAGGGAGGGTTACGGAGGACAGGTAGGGAGTAGGTCCCTGTCCCCAGAGGAGGCCAGGGTAGGGTTGCAGGAGAATATGGGGAGTTGGTCTTTGCTGTGAACTTCTAAGGAGATAGGAATGGGGTAGCACACTGAAATTTTGCCTAGAGCAACAGATTGACTTAGGCAGTTTCTGGCAAATGTAATTAAAGAAAACAGAAGGTGTTAGAATCTTTACAAAAAGTCTTGACTAGCTGTATAGAAGACCTTGACAGAGCATAACAAGTCAGTAGAAAATTCAACAGAAAATAAATGCTGTGGTGTTTTTCCATTAGATGAACAAAACAGTATCTGTGTTGATGAAGAAGAATGAACTGTTCATTGTTGTAGACAAACACAGAAGGATCCATTCCATCATGAGAGGCCCCAGCACTCAATGCAATAAGCAGCAGAAAATGCTGGGTTGATTTAAAGAGTAAGAACATAGAAGGAAAGCAGAAAAATGTTATCCCTTTATAATTTAAGCTTTTTGAGTCAGGGACTGCATCTTAATTTTTATCTGTATCAATCTTATACACTTTTGGCATTATGTAAATGAAAAAACCCCAACAATGATAGGCAGCTAGGAGAATTCAATTTGACATCAGCTAAGGGATGAAGAACCATTATGTTTTACAAGAATTAAAAAATGACAATGTTAAAAACAGAACTTTAAATAAGGTTAGTAAAATGGATTGCTCAAAGAACTGTTCTCTCAAGCAGTAGCAAATGGGATGAGAAGTACTGACAGAAAGAAAATACCCAACAATACTGCAATTGTTAGAAAGGCCCTTGGAAAAGAAGATGGATCTTAATGTTCAAACGTTGCTTGGTTGTAAGAGCAGCAAGACCT
Organism: Terrapene triunguis; assembly: GCF_002925995.2. Lineage (NCBI taxonomy): Eukaryota > Metazoa > Chordata > Testudines > Emydidae > Terrapene > Terrapene triunguis. Next base: position 20,753,684 of record NW_020664448.1, read on the forward strand.
GGATCAGTGATGAGGCACAACTATCAATACTCCATTAGGGTTAAAAACAGTGAAGCACTACTAGGCAATATAGTCAAATCAAAAGATAAGCACAGACTAGGGCTAAGCAAAGAAACCCATTAAGGAGATGATGTTAGCAGCAGCAAGTTGATGGGGTAGAAAAAGGATTAAAAGAATGAGCTGATTTAAAGAAAGATAAATCTCATGCAGGAGGCAGGATGTAAATGACGCAAAACACCAGTAGAAACTTAGAATAGAAATATTGCCTCTGCAGAGTATAATCAAGCTGTGGAATTCACTATCACATAAAGTCATTTAGATAAATATCATGATTGAGTCTTTAAAAGCACTGGATAATTTCATGACCATTAATAGCATCTTCAGCTATGCAAGCTAATGTATAAGAGCAATCCAATCTAACTTGTCTTTACAAGCACACCTGGCAACAATTTTTGTATAAGAATTAATTTAAAATATTTTGCAAGTTCCTCCTCTGAAGTTTCAGAATTTTGTGAAACTGAAAATTATTTAGAATGAAGCATGGTCCTGCTGTGAGTGCCAGGGACAGACTAGATGACCTCTCAAGACCCCTTCCAGTGCTTCGATTCTATGGTTCTTCTATGGGAATTCTTGTGAATTTTGAAGGAAAGGCATATGTGTCCTGAACTAAGTACAAAACTCGAAGTCAGGGGGTCCCAAGTTCTATTCATACTTCTGTAGCTTTCTGGACATATGGATACTTTGCATATAGCTTCCAATTCAGGCAAACACTGAAGGACACGCCCCTTCTTAAGTTCAAGTGTTTTCCTGAACCAAAGCCTAAAGCAGCATTTTTCAAACATTATGTATACAGCTGGTTGAAAAATTGGAAAAATTTCACATTTTTTACACATATCTCTGGGAAGTTGTCATTGCGACTTTTAGATTAAAAAGTCACTTTTGGAAACAACGTATGTTTTAAAAATTGCACCAGTATGTCAAATAGTTCCTCAACTGAATATCAGTTATCAGAGGGGTAGCCGTGTTAGTCTGGATCTGTAAAAAGCAACAGAGA
>NW_020664448.1:20755137-20769795 GCF_002925995.2 Terrapene triunguis
AGGATATTACAACAGGAATGAGACACAAGATATATAGGGCAGAAGGAACAGTTGCTAGAGATGGCTGTTAAATAAAATATGAAATGGCCCAAGTTGCCGAAGACAATAGCCGAGAGTTTGCTTTTGCCAACAAATTGATAATGTGGAGTATGAAAAAGGATTGAAATATTTTCAGCCTGGCTTAGAGAATCTACTTTATACTTTGGGCAAGGCAGAGTCTTTAATGAAAACAAAATTTATTGTGATAAAGAGATGTTTTCTGTTCATACACATCGGTAAGAGAATGTTTGTAGACAGAGAATATTTGGACCAATGACCTATTAGTTCAATAGTTTCATTGGACATATTGGCAAAATTGTTCACTTTTGTTAGAACTATATCAGACTCATCTTCAGGACTGAAAAATGATGTCTACAGTTAACGCTTCAATTTGAGAGTACATTATATCTTGAGAATACTGCCAGAAGCCTGTAAACTTTTAAAAGGAAACCCCAGACAAAGCCTTCTCACTGGTATCTCAACCTATAACTAAGATCTAATCTAAAGATCTGTTGTACTGGAAAGCTAATGTAGCTAATATTACACATCAGGTCTCCTTTCAGTCCTATGAATTCATTATTAAATGTAGCCATGTGGAAATATTTTTAATTAAATCAGAGTTTACTCTAGAGCTGGTTAAAATTCAGAATTTCCATCCTATAAGAAATTCCAAGATTTTGAAATTAGGTTTTACTCTGAATCAACAAGAAGTCAAAATCTTGGAATTTGTCATAAAACAAAATATTCTCAAAATATGTTGTTGTTTCAACGTTATTGAAACATTTTTTCAAATAAAATTAAAATTTAGTTTTGACTATATCATTTTGGCATTCTATTCTGTTCTACCATAAAATAGAAACTATAAATGTTTTGATAATTTCCCATTAAAATTTTGACAAAATTGACACCTTCCCACCAAATGTTTTAATTTTGTTAACTCAGCATTTTCCAACAGAAATCTGTTCTGCGAGACAATTTTCAATCAGATTTATTTTACTCTTTATCATTTGCACAATTGATGTTGGGAGTTTGTTTGCCCCAGCCTATGCATGTTGATTCTCTATCAAATGTCTTTCAGCCGTTTGGCAAAGGTTTTATTGCTCATAAGACATTATATTTCTCTCTGGTATAGCACCAGATGAGGCAAATGAACAAGTCACTGCTTAGGTCAAAAGCAAATAGTGGGCCTAATACAAAATCCACACAGGTGCCCTTCATTACTGGATGGCTACTTGGTTATGTAGCAGTGTAATTTCATTGCCTTCAATGGAGTTATCCCTTATTTACATTGATATGAGAACAGAATCAGGCCCAATGTATAAGAAAATAAGAAAATCTTGTATTGCTTCAAAAACATCCTCATTCAGCTTGACCCATCTGAAGCAGCATTGAAGATGACTGTTTAGGCACAAGACACAAGACGCTTTTCTTTTTAAAAATGTTCTTTGTATAGGCAGCAGGTTTAAAACAAATAAAAGGAAGTTCTTCTTCACACAGCGCACAGTCAACTTATGGAACTCCTTGCCTGAGGAGGTTGTGAAGGCTAGGACTATAAAAGGATTTAAAAGAGAACTGGATAAATTCATGGAGGTTAAGTCCATTAATGACTATTAGCCAGGATGGGTAAGAAATGGTGTCCCTAGCCTGTTTGTCAGAGGGTAGTGATGGACGGCAGGAGAGAGATCACTTGATCATTACCTATTAGGTTCACTCCCTCTGGGGCACCTGGTATTGGCCACTGTCGGTAGGCAGGACACTGGGCTGGATGGACCTTTGGTCTAACCCAGTACAGCCATTCTTATGTTCTTATACATCAGGAATATTAATCTTTCACACTCTGATATGTAGGAATTGCTTGTGCAGGTAACAGAGCAGAGTAGAATTCAATCTTTCAAGCAGTTCCGTTTATTTTGTATACATCAGTTACTTTTGTTGCCATCAAGAGCAAAATTTTCTTCCAAATGCCAGAGCATAAAGTTTGATGTGTCCTTGCAAAATCTGCTGCAAGCTGCATGTAAATGAGACCAGACCTTCTAATGGCCAATCTCATCCCATTTGAAAACGCAGCATTTAAGGATTACACACCCTGCTTAGATGATTTTGGACCCAATAGGTTCAGAAATACCATTTATGCTGTGCTTAATGACTCAGCTACAGCTCAGCTGAAAGCCTCATCCATGTCTGTCTCTTCTTCCCTGGACTATGGCAAATGTCTCTTTATGGCTTACCCAACCCCAAGCTCTCCATACTTCAGCATGTGCAGAATGCTGCTGCTGCTCACATTGATACACAAAGAGCCACGCAACATATTTTCAGTAGCTCTTCAATTTAGGATTCAGTTTAAAATTACTATCATTAGGCCATCTCTCTTCCCATCCATGAGCTCCTCTCCCATGCAAGATAAGAAGCTCCATGAGTCTGCACTTGCTGCATTTCTAATGCTTGCTCTTGGGAGGGGATGAGAAGTGGAGGTGTGTACTCTATGTCCTGTACAATCCTTTGTAGTAGCAAGAAGTTTGGGTTTCAAAATCGATATTACCGATAGATCTGCCAAGGAGATGGCTGTCCTTACAGAGGTTCTGTGACTCATCACTGGCTCTCCTAGGCCCTTGATAACACATCTCTTGAATTTGATAACTGCTCCTTATTGCCAGGGGAACCCTTGCCTGCTACAGGGACAGTGACATACATTAAAAGGAACAGGAGTACTTGTGGCACCTTAGAGACTAACAAATTTATTAGAGCATAAGCTTTCGTGGGCTACAGCCCACTTCTGCTGCTACTCTGAAACCATACATTAAAAGGGTAAGTGATTGTTGACAGGTTCACCATTAACTTACACATTCAAGTCTGGTGTTCATAACTCTGAGGTTCTACTGTAATTGAGACTTCAGTAGAGAGCACAATGTAAAAAAATAAATAAAATCAAGCTGTGTTCTAATTGCCCCATGGCAGCATCAATAATAAAGATTCTACAATTAGACCAGAATGTATTTGACAATTATCATGATGATGAACAAAATCAGAAGCGGGCATTTCCAAAGCTACAAGCTCTGTGGTGCTAATAGTAATAAACACCCGGTTTTAGTAAATAAAGTGGATCACTGTATCGCTGTGAATCACACAAGAAGCAGACTTGTTAAGAAATAAGTGTAATTTTCACAAAATCACTTTTCTGACTGTAGTCACAGTAGATTATAGGAATAAGTATACAGCAAAATGCAAGAGGCATGAAATAAGAGATCAAACATAAGTAAAAATCTATGACATTTGCTATGTCAATGGTGAAGGCAAAAATGACATGACACTAAAACAATGTAAATTTACAGATGAGATTAAATCAAACATTCATAGACTCTCCCAGAACAAAGAGCAGCACATCAGTTAACAAAACCAAAGAGAATGTATTCTACATTATTACCTCTAATAAAATAAAAGTAGCAAGGAGCCATTGAAAATCAAAGATATTTTTGCACCAGAGCCAAGAAGTATCTTGCAAACAACGGATAGGAAAGAAGTGGAAATTCTGCATTTGTACAAAGAAAGAGGATAGACTCTTATTAAAAAAATACATAAATAATACATAAAATACCTCTTCAAACCTGAATCCTGGAAGTAGGAGATCTCTAGAGGATGGACGGTTGTGGGATATGATGTAACAGGAAGGCCATAGAATCAAGAGCTTTTTACCCTTGTTCATTCTTTCGGTCCAGCTGAACAGTTACCTTGTAGCCTCTTTAAACCAGCTAGGTTCTTGCAAAGGGGCCACAGAAGACTGAAGCTTCCCTGGGAATGATCTCTGGCACAGGAAGTGTTCTGGGAAGGAGTGCTCTGGAGGTAGTCAAGGGCATATCTGGGATGCGGGACATATGGCTGAGGCAGTTCTGCACCTTGATGATTCTGGCTGTTGGCATTGCCCACCCTCAAAGTCGTTTTCAAATGGCATCTAAATCTGCATACTGCCAGGAAAGTGCTTTACATTAACTTCATGTGAAACTATTAATTAAAAAAAAAAAAATGCCTCCAAATGAGCACCAAAGCTAGACAAGAAAATGTATCAGTACCACTAGCTCTTTCATACTACAGCTGCTGGTTATGTAAGCATTTTATGATCTTTCATGCAGAAATTAAAGCACATTTTAATATTTACTTTTCATATCTGCCCTGCTCTGAAGTCTGACACTGCTAATAATACAGTTCGCTCCCATCTCAGCCTTTGTCTTTACCAAATTGTAACTAAGAATAGTTTACAGACCAAATAAATGGAATCTGCTGCTGTGATAACAGGCATTCAGTTCTGCTTGTCAAAGAGAAGTGCCATTGAAAATACACAGCCCACCTCTCAAGGAACTCAAAGCAAATGAAATAACATGTCAGACAAAGTGATTCATTCACTGATCTATTAAGTGAAAAAGATACATTCCAGTCTTGTTCAGAAGAAGGTGTTGAAATGGCATCTATTAATATAGGATTATTAATGCTTAAAATAAAGGAAAGGTTCCAGAGTACACGTTGCACATTTTATAAGAGGAACATCACTGCTTGTCATTTTACAGAGGGGAGACAGGTGATAAATAATGCTGAGAAAGAGAGCTTGTAAATACCCTTCTGAAACTTTCCAAACACACAAGGCAACAGTGAGCTTAATTAAACTCTGCAGATAAAACAAAGTTCCTGACAATTCCTTGTCAATCAAATTAAAGGGATACTGATAGCTATTCTAAGACTCAGATTTTATTTGATTTTTAAAGGGCATTTTTAACTCTTATTTTCCAGCTTATGTTTAGTCTTTAAATCATTCTCTCCAGCTCTAAACTATTACTAGAGAGAGAAGAAAAGATGGTTGAAGCACTGGCCTGGGCCTCCAGAGACTTACGTTCAATTCCTGTTCCTGCCAAAGTCCTCTTGTATCGTAACAGGCTCTCTGCGCCTCCATGCACCATCTGTATTATGCAGAATAATAATACTTCCCTTTCTTAATGGAGGGTGTAAGAATAAATTCATAAGTATATGGAAGATATTGAGATACCACAGTGATAGGGCCATATAGGAGATAGATAGACCCAGATGAAAATTCTGGATGCAAACACCCTGGACTTTGAAGAAGTTTGATTTCACAGCTCTACTGAGTGGCTCAAGCCCCCTCTTTTGTAACAAAAACATCTCTCATTGTAAATATCACAGAGCTGCGCATGTGTCACCTGCTATTCCTTACAATGGATTACCAGAGGTTGACATGAACTAGACTGACTAATCCCTCTAGAGACAGTAACTCAAATGTGTTTCATCACCTGCAAAATACCGTGTACTGCAAATACTGTATACTACTACTGTGTAGCCAACAAAAGACTGCAGTGCTCTCTGAACAAGGTTAACAAGAGTTATCAGGGTGAAAGCACACCACCATGCTAGCTCTTCCTGTACCTGTGTTACAGCAATTTTCAGACATAAGCAAAATAAACCTTCTAAATTACCATATTTAGGAGACTAGGCCAATCTCAAGAATCACAATGGTCTTATCAGACCAGCTTTCACAGACCTTTACTGTTCAAGGGCTAGTGCTAGCCTTAAAACATTCTATGTCCATTTCTCTTTCTGTCGAGGTTTAATCAATAGATGGAATTTAGAGCCACTGCCAGAGTATGCCAGCGAAAGCCCAATACTACTAACCTCAGACTAGACAGATAGCAAGTTGCAACTTTTTTAGAAAAGATAATGGATGGTATTTGTGACAGATATTGCAACCACATGCAGTATCTTTGGGGAACATGCAACTATGCAACTCCATGGCGGGAGGGTTACCACAGCGCCTCCTGGAACTAAAAACAGTTTTGGAGGAGAGGGGGTAATTACTATAGTTCCTGAGATTGTAAACAGTTCCAGAGGAAAGCCAACCCCTCCAGGCTGGTTTGTGTATACTGGTTCAGACTGGGTTTTCCAAAGACTAGGAAACAAAGAAAAGGGGGTTTGTTATATAAAGACTGAGTCGGGGAGACTCAGAGTCTTCCTTATGATTCAAGGAAGACAGGATCTTAGGGTCTTGGGAGATTCCAACCTTTGCTGAAAGCTTTGAAAGACTTTGGCTTACTAGGGCCTAGGGTTGCCAACCTTCCAGGACTGTCCTGGAGTCTCCAGGAATTTAAAATTAATCTTTAATTAAATATTATGCCTTGTGATTAAACCTCCAGGAATCTGTCCAACCAAAACTGGCAACCCTACTAGGGCCCCATAAGACCGATGGGTAAGTCCTGTTATTTTTAATAAATATGTAGGAACTTTTCTTAAATGTTTTCTCTGCAATGCTTTTGCCCTAAGAATAAACATATTTTGCTTTCTGAAGGATGGTTGGTAACTCGTATACCCTGTTGTAGCCCCATGAAGAGAAGTTAACCACAGGTGCTGGACCCTAATCAGGCCTGCTGGAGAAATTGCAGTGAGGTGTAGAGGGACTGTAAGCCTAAATCCCCAGCCTGGAGGGAGATAGATGTAGGTCTCCATACAGGAGCAACAGAAGCTCCCTAAAAGTAGGGAAGCCACAGGTGCCCGAACTGTGGCTCCACCCCTCCACCCAAAGAAACCCCTCCTAGTGCCGAGAACTCAGAGGGCTTGTCCCTTGAGTGTGGGGATCACGTCGGGAGGATAAAGCACACGACCAATGTGGTTGCAAGCTGAACCAAGCTGACTCTTTATTACAAGCTTTCTCTTATAGTCTTTCTTGCTGAACTGAACTCTGTTTATTACAAGCTTTCTTTTATAGTCTTTCTTAACATTACATAACACAATTAGGCTATAATTACACATCTACCGATTGGACAAGAAGGAGAATCATGTGTTCATCACATGTATAGCTCCACACCGATTGGTTCAGATGTTCCTTACATAAGGCCATGTCTTATATAACCACCAGGGGGCCTTACATAAGGCCTCATCTTTTATAACCACAAGGGGGCCTTACATAAGGCCCCATCTTATATAACCGCCAGGGGGCCTTACATAAGGCCTCATCTTATATAACCACTAGGGGGCCTTACATAAGGCCATGATTTATTGTCAGGCAAGTGTCCCATCGTGACCCTTACCCTCTCATGGAACTTTGCATCCCCACACCTCCCCCCTTTTTCTTAAATAAGGAACTATTCAGAAATATAATATTACATAAATACCCACGAAAACCATCGGGGTGTAAATAAGGATAGCCAATAAGACATATTCTAAAGGGATTCGATGGGGTGGCCATGGACAAATAAAAAGGGCTTCTTGGCCAATCTGGTTCGCCCAGGTGACCCAAACATTTTGTCGTGGGTTAACAAAAGATACAGAACTTGGATATACAAAGACCCCTGCTCCTATAATAAGGAGTCCGAACAAATAGAAGTACAGCATTATTAGGTGTCTAGGCTGTGACAAACAACAAGTGCAGGTCCGGTGTCGCGGGGTCGTCGTCCGGCTCCTGCATGGCGGTGTCGGGCTCTTGTCTTGAGCCACGGCCGGACCCACTTTGCTGGAACCCACCAGGGACCCATTTGTGGAACCTCCTTGAACGCAGCCAACGCCAGTCCCTGTGACTGTAAGATGCGCGGGTCGAGGCGCGCCTGGAGTTGTGGCTTCACATAGACCCCTTTCTTCATAAGAGCCATCTCGACGCGCTTCGCCCAATTATCCTTCCACAACAATCGCTGTGTTGGCGTTAAAAGCATGTCAGCAAATTTCACAGAGTCATAAGGGCACATGGCCTGCCCAACAAATATCTGCTCGATCAAGGACTGCACATATGGGTTATGCATACCATATGACATTATAGATTTTTGGGCCTCCCGGACAAGCTTCCAATTTAAGGGAGCCCATTGCCGTCTGGCGGGGTTCTGTGGATCTGGTGTCACTACTGGATAAGCCTCGGGCGCAAATTCCCCCTCTATATGGGCTTCCCTAATAAGTCCGTGCCAACGCCTTACAGGGTCCGGGGGGCCCGAGCCGCCTGGGATATTGTTTGAAGCATGTCGCAGGGTGGAAACATCGGATGAGTATGCCGGAGGCTTCGGGGCAAACGGGTTGGTGACATCCAGTGGTCGGTGCGTGGACACGTTATCTTGTCCGGTGCACCCAATCGCGCAGCCCCATAAACCACAACGAGGACAGGGGGTAGCTACACCATCCGCCGGAGGGATCTTATCCTGCGTTTTTTTTCCTATATGTCCTTTCAAAGCTAGATAAGCCCAGCTCCGCCATTCTTTCCAACCTATTCCGCAACTGCTCACCCTGCCCCGGGAACTCCGCCCGGAACTCTGGGGTACAAACATCATTGGTGACAGGAAAGCCGGGCTGGTTTAGGGCTCGCAATGTGTGGGACTGCGGGGGATGGCTCTCACCGGCCAAATGGGACAACTGATTCAGCATGTCCTGTAGCTGAAGGCCCTGTTTGTACATTTCCGCCCGAAATTCTTGTAACTTATCCCCTTCTGGGCTCGAGACCTCCATTCTATCCGCGGGGTCGTCTGGTAACGGGACGGTACTAGGATCAACTTCGGGTGCACTGGGGATGAGTGGTATGATAGTGTCCTCACCCCCAAAGAACTCACGGGCTCCCACCGGCAACACACAAGGCGGCTCCTCTTTTGGCCGAAAGAGGTCATTAATGGCCGACTGGACCTCGGCTTCTGCCGCAAGCGTCTCTATTAGTTTCTTAGATTTGCACCATATTTGGCTCAATGACACGGCCTCCTTGTTGCCGTGAGAGACTGACTCCCAGAGGTCAGAGCCTAGACTCTCCCAGACTGCCTTATCAAAGACAGTATTCGGTGTAACAGAAAACCCGCGTCTTTGTCCCCATTTCAGCAAACGGGACAACGCGTCAGAGGGAAGCTCCTCTCCCTGCTTTTTAGCGATGCGTAATAAAAAATCATGCACCGTCTTCTCCTCTGCAGACAAAGCAGAGCCCATTTTATCAAATGCAGCCGCTCACCTGTGAGCTCACGAACGTCTCTCTCGGACGACCAGGAGCCGGTATCCTCCGGTACCTCCTGCCGCGGCTGCCACCGTCTCTCTCGGACGACCAGGAGCCAGTATCCTCCGGTACCTCCTGCCACCTCCGCCTTTTTTTGCACGCTTCAGTCGGCTGCCTCGATGTCCAAGCTGTATCACGTCGGGGTCACCATTTGTGGGGTCCCACTTCGCTGTCCAAGCCGAATCACGTCGGGGTCACCATTTGTGGGGTTCCATGGGGAGCGGATAAAGCACACGACCAATGTGGTTGCAAGCTGAACCAAGCTGACTCTTTATTACAAGCTTTCTCTTATAATCTTTCTTGCTGAACTGAACTCTGTTTATTACAAGCTTTCTTTTATAGTCTTTCTTAACATTACATAACACAATTAGGCTATAATTACACATCTACCGATTGGACAAGAAGGAGAATCATGTGTTCATCACATGTATAGCTCCACACCGATTGGTTCAGATGTTCCTTACATAAGGCCATGTCTTATATAACCACTAGGGGGCCTTACATAAGGCCTCATCTTATATAACCACCAGGGGGCCTTACATAAGGCCCCATCTTATATAACCGCCAGGGGGCCTTACATAAGGCCTCATCTTATATAACCACTAGGGGGCCTTACATAAGGCCATGATTTATTGTCAGGCAAGTGTCCCATCGTGACCCTTACCCTCTCATGGAACTTTGCATCCCCACACCTTGAGAAAATATTTAACACAATCTCATAAGAGGATTCAGAGTAGCAGCCGTTTTAGTCTGTATCCGCAAGTACTCCTGTTCATAAAGAGGAGTATCCGTTAGCGCACAAATAATAAACTTGCTATCACAATTCCCCAAGTAATAAAACAGTAAATAGGGATTTATTAGACATGGGGAACTCAGGACAGGGGACAATAGAAAAAGGGATCAGGATACTAAAAGACAAAAATAACAATACATAAACTCTACCCCTCCCAACATGTACAAATCACCATGTGCTCCCTTCCCAACACCTGCTAGGCAAATAGTGACTTGAGGTTCAGTCTTTAATGCATGCTACAGAGCTGACCACAATGGCCAGCTTAAAACACAGTATCAACATAAACAAACAGAGGTGTTCTTACAAAGCTTCCACACCATGGATGGTAAGATCATCTTTGTGGCTCTCTGGTCTGGATTCAATTGTTCAGTTAATCTGGCTCTTGGTTTCCTGGCCATGACTCTCTCCTTAGTCTCCTGGGTTTCTGGTCTTTGCTGAGATGACACTAACCAATGTCCCAGAAATCCAAAAGGGCTCAAAGTCTTCTCTTGGGTAGGAATGTGGAGGGCAGAAGGGTCCTCCCTGGCTGTGATACTCCTCTCTCTGCTGCACTCCAAACACAGCCACAAAACAAACCCTTTGTCTGCGTTCTAGCTGATGATTGAACGTGGTAGTGTTGCTAGCCAGTTCTATCTCCGCCCTGGACTTAAGCCTCCGTAACCATTGCTGCTGTAGTCCAGGGGCAAGTCCCTTAGAGGCTCAGTGTGGTATTTCAGGAGCACCCCCCCTCCCCCAAAGGGATTAAATATAGATGCTTATAAGCATATTGATAGAAGATGTTATGTAAGGTTATGAGCCATAGTTATAAGCAATCTATTGACCTGCTGGAATCTGTTACCATTGATTAACCACTACTAAATCATTCGTTAACTCTTTATAAAGTATTTGTAAATATACCCTAATATAAAGTGTAACCGAAAACTTCAGTGTCAATTTAACATGGAAACAAGAGAGTATCGTTGGTTATAAAAGACAATGTGGCAGACACAAAAATGAAAGGGCTAACATGGCGCTCAACAGAATGATGCTGAGTAGAAGGTAGGTATAGAGAACAAAGCTTTTGTTAACATTTGTCCTTTTTAAACTTTTTAATGGTTGGAAATATATCTAAGGTTTAACACTTTTGTACCATGAGGACACAGTTTTCACTATACTGAGGAAAAGACGGGATGCTGTTGCAGCACCAGAATTCAAGTACTGAAGAAAAGAAATCCATTTGTGACTGGAACCGAGTGAATAACTGATTTTTCCATTTCGCGGCAGTTCCAAAAAAAAATAATAAATAAATTTGGTTTGGGTTGAATCAAATCTGAAATTTTTCTGAATTTGCAGTGAATTGAAAAAGTCCATTTTGGAGCTGTTGCAGAGCAGGAATTTGAACCTGTATCCCTCACATCCCAGGTGAATGCTCTAATCACTGGGCTAAATGAGGGAGCACCACCACCAAACCAACACCATCGCCTCCTGCTGCTCCTCCCCCCTTGGCCTTTTTTTTTTTTTTGAATAACCAAAGTTATTCCTGTCAAATCTGTGAATGGTTTCGGGTTGACTGAAACTGCATTTTTCACACAGTAAACTATTAGTCTGAAAAATTTCACCAAGCTCTATATGTGACATCTGCTATAAGTGAGCCTTTAGTTTTATGGGTGAAATCCCAGCCTCTTTTGATGTAAGTGGTTAATCTCACATTGACTTTAGTGGGTCCAGAATATTTTTATTTCCTGGCTGGTTTGGTACATATCATAGCTGTAAAGCATCAAGCGTGCAGAATAGCAAATCAGATAAGTCACTAATTACTCCACTTGTGATCCCTCAGAATTCAAAGGCCAGTAATATTGAGCCAGATCCTGTGATACATGCTCAGGCAAAACTCCAGTTGGGAGTCAATGGAAGCAGTGCCCAATGAACAACTGGCATAATATTAGCTGAAGTGGGGGGTCCCGACCCTAACAGTGTTTTTCTTCTGAGCACATTATAGTTTTTAAATCAGTGTCGCTCCATTTACTACAATGGAATTATGCCGTTTTATGCTAACAGAGAATCTGGCTCTATGTCCTTAAAGACTGATGCTTAGATTTTTATTTTCAAGTCTGAAAATTTTAAAATATTTGTATGCCTGATTTTTCTGAAAATAGAAAGATTTTGTGGATACATTTCACCAAACCTGTGTAAAGCTGGAGCAACTTCTTTGCAAAATAATGGAGCTGTTCTGAATGTATCCTGATGTACTGGAGAGAGAACAGTTTTGCGCCATCATTTCCACTTTTTCCATTACCTACTTTGTTATAGAAGTTAGGGATATTAAATATTCCAGATCCTCAGCTGGTGTAAAATCAGCAAATTATAACTCAAATCAATAGATCTATGCCAATTTACATCAGTTGATGAGTTGGTCAACTTGTCTCCTAATTTCAACTCCAGTTGAAGAACTAGAACCAGCATATCTCAAAATATAATAATTCTCTCCAGCTGATGTGTCTAAGAAAATGAGTGTGTGTGGTATATATGGGAATAGTTTTGGGAAGCGGTTATTTAATTTCCATTTTATGTTTCCTACAATATAGAAAATAGCAAGGGTTTTAGGGAAGGAGTTTGGAACCTTCCTACAAGAGGAGTAGGAGAGCATTGACTACGTCACTTATAAACAACAAATAATTTTCATTTTTTTCCATTGCTCCACCAGCCACACACACTTTACTTCTGAGGTGTCTACAGAAATTGAGAGATTTTGATAAAAAGTTAGTTTACATCACACATACAATATATAGCTACGTATTACACATTCTCCCCCAGAATATCCAGGCATCTGATTTGGGAAAGTTTATTTTCTGTGCCAAACACTTTAAGGTTGCCATAAAAAAACAAAAGCCAGTGCAGTGGCCTGCTGGTAACTTTCATTACACACAAATTCAGAAGACTGAATTACTTAACTCAATATAATTACAGTTATTCCATTTTCGGGCAGTTACTGAGTTGTTTATTGAATAACTGCAATCTGATAGACATTTTCATGTATGCAAGCTGTTATCTTGAACATCTCTACAAAGTTGTCTGGGTATTTAAAAACTGATTTAAAAAAACTGATTATCCTACAGATGAGTTGTACATATGTCAGCCGCTAATGTAGAAATAGGACAACCCAATTCTCTTAAGTTAACAAATGTTTTTCAACATTTGTTCAATATCACTTTCACAATGTGATATTAAGTTTTAGGGGATAATTTTAAGAAGTGCACTGGTGAAAGAACAGTTCACTGAACATTTTGAAACACTAACAAACAATCATTTTTATATACTACATCATCTAGTTCTCTGCCATTAGTAGTTGTAAAGTCAAATTACCCCTGGGCAGAGTGCTCCTACAAGGACTATGGAGCATTTAAGTCCTCTATGAGTTCTGTGCAAGAATTGATGCAGTTTTCCTATTTACAGTGTCAGTTTCCTTTATCTCACAAGGGACATTGCCTTCTGATGGGTCATATGTTCCTACTTTTCCCTTGGAGACATCTCAACATCTCAGCTGAGTTAGAGGCTTTCCTACTTTAATATACATGGATATATATTAGGGCTGTCGATTAATCGCAGTTAACTCACGCGATTAACTCAAAAAAAATTAATTGCGATTAATCGCAGTCTTAATTGCACTGTTAAACAATAGAATCCCAATTGAAATTTATTAAATATTTTTGGATGTTTTACTACATTTTCAATTATATTGACTTCAATTACAGCACAGAATACAAAGTGTACAGTGCTCATTTTATATTATTTTTATTACAAATATTTGCACTGTTAAAATAATAAACAAAAGAAATAGTATTTTTCAATTCACCTCATACAAGTACTATAGTGAAATCTCTTTATCGTGAAAGTGCAACTTACAAATTTAGATTTTTTTTTGTTACATAACTGCACTCAAAAACAAAACAGTGTAAAATGTCAAAGCCTACAAGTCTACTCAGTCCAACTTCTTGTTCAGCCAATCACTAAAACAAACAAGTTTGTTTACATTTACGGGAGATAACGCTGCCCATTTCTTATTTACAATGTCACCTGAAAGTGAGAACAGGCATTCTCATGGCACTTTTGTACCGAGCATTGCAAGATATTTACATGCCAGATATGCTAGACATTCATATGCCCCTTCATGCTTCAGCCACTATTCCAGAGGACATGCTTCCATGCTGATGACGCTCGTTAAAAAAATAATGCTTTAATTAAATTTGTGACTGAACTCTGTCTGTTACAGCTTTCCCCCTATTCCATTTTGTTTCTTACAGCTGTCCCCTTACTCCATTTTGTTTTTGTTCTCCTCCTGTGGCCGCCCCTCCCTGGCTGTTAAGTTGTTTACCAGGGCCACTGCTCTTCTCAAAGGGATGGCCACTTGTGCTGCGTGCTAAGTGGGACCACTGCCCTGTTCAAAGGGTTGGTCCTGTTATCACCTTGTTAAACCTGGGCTCGGGTAGGCAATGTCCAGAGCTGCAAGACCTAATGTGTTTTTGAGATCCAGGGCATGAGTCATAGGCCTCATGTGCTTTTGAGTCCTGAGGTGGGAACTCACGCCTATGGTCCAGGACTCTGCCCAGGCACGTCTCTATGCTCACCTGCAGTTTTTCCCTGTATCTCCTCCCCTGTGACAGAAGGAGCCTATCAGGATTACTGGTGGGGAAACTGCCTGAGATTGCCTTTAAGAACAGGCATTTTTGAAACAAACATCAGAAAGGTTCCTGCATTGCTACCTGGTCTGATCAGCCAGGGGTTCTGAGGGGTCCTTTCTCCGCTCTCGTTTTATTTTTGAGCATACCCCCGTTTTTAACCCCCCCCC
>NW_020664448.1:20769895-20770243 GCF_002925995.2 Terrapene triunguis
ACCCCCCCCCCTCCCCCCCGAAGAACGAATTGCTGCCTGAGAGACCTCCTGATTATCAAGACCGTACCGAGCCCTCCTTGCTTCTTCTGATGTTGTTGATGCTTCTGCCTTTGCTGCTGCCTTGGGGACTGGTAAGAATCCCTCTGTGAAACTTTCTATACTTTTATTACTTTAGCTGCTGGCTCTGTTTCCCCAGCACACAGACTCAAGCTAAACCTTGGTCTGTGTCTTAAAACCTCTCTTAAACTCCTTGGTCTGTATCTGTAATCTGTTTCTTGCTTTGCAGCGCCTTTGCTGCTAGAAATAAGCCTGTGCCTTCCTGGACTGTATCCTGGGCTGCCAGCTTGC
>NW_020664448.1:20770343-20771134 GCF_002925995.2 Terrapene triunguis
CCCCCCCCCCCCCCCCCCCCCCCCCCCCCCCCCCCCCGCTTGCAGCCACCACTAGTTAAATCCCCCTCCGCCCTTGGAGCTGTATCCTGGGCACACACCACTCTGCCCTCTGGAACTACCCCTAGTATAAGGTGCACCCATTAGGTTAAATTTTGTCCTTTAGTCTAGATAAGTTGTAATTTCATTTTGCATAGCTGTAGTTAAGTTAGGTTTAGAAAATTGCTTGCATTGTACCCTGTAAGTTAGGCTTAAAGAATTGTTGCATTGTGTTTTGTTACTTGCTAATTTGTGTAGTTTTGGTTAAGTTAAATCATAGATAAGATTTTGCTGTGTTTTGTATAATTGTCTCTCTGCTGTTTAAACTTGCAGCCTGTCTGTTCTGTGTCTCCCTGAGTTTAAATCTCCCTCCACCACGTGCTCCTCTTCCCCCATTCCCCAACCTCACTTCTCTACCACTTTCTTTCTCTCTCTCTCTCTTCCTCTCTGCTGTTTAAACTTACAGCCTGTCTGCTCTCTCTCTTTCTAGCATAAAACCCCATTGGTTACCCCTTTTCTCTCTAACACACCTCACATTTTACATTTACACCACTGGGACACATTTTTACCTAAAGTTGTTGGTTATTTAACCCATTTTACTCATACTGTTAGTTGGTTATATGCTGCTGTGACACTCTCTTTACATAGAAATTGTTAGCTACCTGTTACATTTATACTTCAGTGTTAACTGGTTACCAACTGTATTGTACCCCACTGTATTGTACCCCACTATTGAAACCCCCTATCCTATTTAC
>NW_020664448.1:20771234-20797500 GCF_002925995.2 Terrapene triunguis
CCCCCTATCCTATTTACTAGAATAACCCCCCCATCATTGTGTATTGTAAACACCCTATACACCCCATCCCATCGTATTTCATTGTTAAATTCCCACCACTTCCTTTTTCCTTTAATAAAGAAATTAATTGGCACCCCACCTGTGTGGTAATTGCTCCCCAAGATCCCATATACCTGCTGGCAGGGACAAACTCCTTGGGGGAGAATTGTATGTCTCCTGCTCTGTTTTACCCACATTCCCATACATATTTAATGTTATAGCAGTCTCGAAAGATGACCCAGCACATGTTGTTCATTTTAAGAAAACTTTCACTCCAGATGTGACAAAACGCAAAGAAGGTACCAATGTGAGATTTCTAAGGATAGATACAGTGCTTGACACGAGGTTTAAGAATCTGAAGTGCTATCCAAAATCTTAGAGGGATGAGGTGTGGAGCTTGCTTTCAGAAGTCTTAAAAGAGCAACACTCTGATGCAGAAACTGGACACAATACTCCAGTTGACACCTAATCAGCATGGAGTAGAGCGGAAGAATTACTTCTCACATCTTGCTTATAACACTCCTTCTAATACATCCTAGAAGGATGTTCGCTTTTTTTGCAACAGCGTTACACTGTTGACTTACATTTAGCTTGTGGTCCACTTTGACCCCCAGATCCCTTTCCTCAGTACTCCTTCTTAGGCACTTATGTCCCATTTTGTATGGGTGCAACTGATTGTTCCTTCCTAACTGGAGTACTTTGCATTTGTCCTTATTGAATTTCATCCTATTTACTTCAGACCATTTCTCCAGTTTGTCCAGATCATTTTGAATTTTAATCCTATCCTCCAAAGCATTTGCAACCCCTCCCAGATTGGTATCATCCACAAACTTTATAAGTGTACTCTGTATGCCATCATCTAAATCATTGATGAAGATATTGAACAGAACTGGACCCAGAACTGATCCCTGCTGGACCCCACTCGTTATGCCCTTCCAGCATGACTGTGAACCACTAATAACTACTCTCTGAGAATTGTTTTCCAACCAGTTTTGCCTTATAGTAGCTCTATCTAGGTTGTATTTCCCTAGTTTGTTTAAGAGAGGGTCATGTGGGACAGTATGAAAAGCTTTACTACAGTCAAGATATACCACATCTACCACTTCCCACCTATCCACAAGGCTTGTTCCCTGTCAAAGAAAGCTATCAGGTTGGTTTGACACGATTTGTTTTTGACAAATCCATGTTGACTGTTACTTATCAGCTTATTATCTTCTAGACGTTTGCAAATTGATGGCTTAATTATTTGCTCCATTATCTTTCCCGGTACAGAAGTTAAGCTGACTGGTCTGGTCTGGGTTGTCCTTATTTCCCTTTTTATAGATTGGCACTGTATTTGCCCTTTTCCAGTCTTCTGGAATCTCTCCCGTCTGCCATGACTTTTTGAAGATAATCGCTAATGGCTCAGATATCTCCTCAGTCAGCTCCTTGAGTATTCTAGGATGCATTTCATCAGGCCCTGGTGACTTGAAGACATCTAATTTGTCCAAGTAATTTTTAACTTTTTCTTTCCTCATTTTAGCCTCTTCTGATCCTACCTCATTTTTACTGGCATTCATTATATTAGATATCCAATCATCATCAACCTTCTTGGTGAAAACCGAAACAAAGAAGTCATTAAGCACCTCTGCTATTTCCTGTTATTATTTCCCCCCCCCCCTCGGTGAGTAACGGGCCTACCCTGTCCTGGGTCTTCCTCTTGCTTCTAATGTATTTATAGAATGTTTTGAGAATCATAGAATATCAGGGTTGGAAGGGACCTCTGAAGGTCATCTAGTCCAACCCCCTGCTCAAAGCAGGACCAATCCCATACAGATTTTTACTGCAGATCCCTAAATGGCCCCCTCAAGGATTGAACTCACAACCCTGGGTTTAGCAGGCCAATGCTCAAACCACTGAGCTATCCCTCCCCCTTGTTGCCCTTGATGTCTCTAGCTAGTTTGATCTTGTTTTGTGCCTTGGCCTTTCTAATTTTGTCCCTTCATACATGTGTTATTTGTTTATATTCATCCTTTGTAATTTGACCTAGTTTCCACTTTTTGCAGGACTCTTTTTTGATTTTTAGATTATTAAAGATCTCCTGGTTAAACTAGGGTGGTCTCTTGCCATACTTCCTATCTTTCCTATGCAGGGGGATAGTTTCCTCTTGTGCCCTTAATAATGTCTCTTTGAAAAACTGCCAACTGTCTTCAACTGTTTTTCCCCTTAGACTTGCTTCCCATGGGATCTTACCTATCAACTCCCGGAGTTTGCTAAAGTCTGCCTTCTTGAAATCCATTTATTTTGCTGTTCTCCCTCCTACTATTCCTTAGAATCATGAACTCTATCATTTCATGATCACTTTCACCCAACAGATGTCTGGGTAGTTGAAGTCCACGATCACCACCAAGTCCTGTGCTTTGGATGATTTTGTTAGTTGTTTAAAAAAAGTCTCATCCACCTCTTCTTCCTGGTCAGGTGGTCTGTAGTAGACCCCTACCATGACATCACCCTTGTTTTTTACCCCTTTTATCCTTACCCAGAGACTTTCAACAAGTCTGTCTCCTATTTCCATCTCAACCTCAGTCCAAGTGTATACATTTTTAATATACAAGGCAACACCTCATCCCTTTTTTCCCTGCCTGTCCATCCTGAGCACGGTGTACCTTTCTATACCAATATTCCAGTCATGTGTATTATCCCACCAGGTCTCCATAATGACAACTATATCATAGTTGTGTTTATTTACTAGCATTTTGAGTTCTTCCTGCTTATTTCCCCATACTTCTCGCCTTAGTATACAGCCAGCTAAGATACTGATTTGATTCCCCCCCCCCCAGTTCTGTCTTGTCTCTCCTTTATCCCTGCTATAAGAGCCCATGCTCTCCCCAAATTCCAACCCTTCTCTCAGGTCTCCATGTTCTTGACTTACCTGTGGGCTTTGGTCACCTGCCTCCTTCAAACCTAGTTTAAAGCCCTCCTCACTAGGTTAGCCAGTCTGTATCCAAATATGCTCTTCCCCTTCCTCAATAGGTGGACCCCATCTCTGCTTAGCAGTTCTTCTTCCTGGAACTCCTTCACCCTTACTCCCAGAGCCCTGTAGTCACTTCTGATCTGCTGAGGGTCATACCTTACAGTATCACTAGTGCCCACATGGATGAGTAGCATGGGGTAGTAGTCAAAAGGCCGGATGATCACTAGTGCCCACATGGATGAGTAGCATGGGGTAGTAGTCAAAGGGCTGGATGATCCTCGACAATCCCTCTGTAATGTCTTGGATATGGGCCCCTGGCAGGCAGTATAGCTCCCGGGATGCCATGTCAGAGTGACAGATGGGTGCCTCTGTCCCCCTCAGAAGGGAGTCACCAACCACCACTACCCTACGTTTCCTCCTGGGAGTGGTGGCAGTGATCCTCCCAGCCTTGGGGGCACGTGGCTTCTTCTCCACCTTTGGGGTGATTGCTCATTGCCAGAGCAGCATATCGGTTTTCCATCACCATGGTGGGTGGGCTGGGAGTAGGGATGGAGCCCTGCCTGCTGCCAAAAGTAACCAGCTGCCAGTGACAGAGCCATATTCTCCTCCCCCGGTGGTGTGACAGCAGTCCTCTGTAGATGGATAGCTTCCTCAGCCTTACATTGTTTTATTTTTGAATGCAGGTTTTTTTGTACATAATTCTACATTTGTAAGTTCAACTTTCATGATTAAGAGATTACACTACAGTACTTATTATGGGGGAATGGAAAAATACTTCTTTATATGTGTCATTCATGCTACATATAGGTGAAGTTCAGCCCATTGTAGAATATCACATAAGACCCTATCCACCACTCAAGTTCTATATAAGCCCTTAATACTAGATTTAAGTATAGGTCCTCTGCACTGGGGTGAATTGTATCTTCTGTGCATAAATACCCACACATGCATGCTCATTTCCCAGTTTTTCATACACACATACAAACTGTTTTATTTAGTTATAAAAGCCTATAACCTGCAACTCTTTGTCCCAAATGCTAACAACAATCCATAATAAATGCCTTTGTAAACAAAGAATAATGATGAATTGATACATGGACAAGAGGATTCATCAAATTCTGTTTGTTATATTTTTTAACTTATATTGTGGACAATGGGTAACTTTCAAACAAGGCAATGGAATTTCCTATTTATTTTTGCAACAGCAACTGAAATCTTTATGGCTGATCTGGAACATAATGTTTTTAATCAACTTTGTACAAATATCTGTGCAGATGTTGCACAGATGACATATTCCTTATCATCGATAAAAATGATGTACAGCATACAGTGAATCATTCAATACACAATTTCCAGATATCAACTTCACTACAGATTATGAAGCTGATGAGGGCTCTCTTTCCTGGATGTTGGAGTTTTATGGAGTGCCCATAACACATGTAAAACACTACATGATATGAAAAGGACAGTGCTTCAGATACTGCAGACATAATCCAACTCTGTTAGCACTTGTCTACAAAATAAAAGCTCTATGTTACTGATTTGTAAAGTATACAAATTTTTAAAGACTGACAATTACAAAGAAATTCTGGAAATACCCTTACCTATTTAGGATCCTCTATAGCAGCCATTACCATAGCAACTAAATACTTTGTAGGAAAGGTGATGGTGTCCCTAGTGCAGAGGTTCTCAAACTACAGAGCATGTCTCTCTGAGAAGGCACGACCCTGGTCAAGGGATGTGCCAGTTGCATATCTCTGGCCAGAGGTGTAGTTCCTGCTCAGCATGGCAGGAATTCTTCTACCCAGACCCCACTCCTACCGCCATTTGAAATGGGAACAGCCCTTCGACTGCCCCACAAGGGAGGGGAGAAAAGGCCTGCAGAGTAGCCAGGGCTGGCCTTACCATGAGGTGAACTGAGGCGCCCGCCTCAGGTGCCAGACTGTGGGGAGGGCACCACTAGGACCCAGAGTGTAGAAAATTGTGTCTGCTGGTGGTGCATATGTATTCTCTCTGCTCTAGATGCATAGAGATGGTAGAGTGCTGTGCTGGAGGAAGGAGGGCACAAGAGACATAACAGGCAGGCAGGAGAAAAGGTGAGAGGGAATAACAGAAAGCAGCAGGAACTGCAGGGAGACAGAGGAGGAGGAGCCTCTTATGTACCTCTCTAGCACCCCCAGGAGCCTGGATTGATTAACACCAGCTTCTCAGGGAGCTTCCTGTTTCCTGCTGCTTCCCTGAACCCACTTCAGGAGAACAGGCAGTCAACTGAAGTAATAGGAGCCAGTTAGGCCCTTAAGATGCTGATATCTTCCCTCACTCAGGCCCTGCTACCAGCCTGCTTATTTGTCCCCTTCAATTGAGTGTTGAGAGCCACTACAGCTGGCACAGAACAGCAGTCATGAGTGAAAGAAGAAAACGCCCCTCCGGGGCAGCAGTCAGAAAAAAGAAAGAAAGCAAAGGAAGCTTTTCTATCTAAGCAGGAAGGAGCTCTCCTGAGATACATAGACACAAATGTTCATGGTGAGCCTTCCGGCCCCAGTGAGGATGTGAGTGGTGAGGAGGTGCCTGATCTTCCAGTTAGTCAGAGTGCAGGTGACCTGGCAATTACTTGCAGCATCCATATCTCCATCTCAAATGGATGTAACCATGCACATTCCTGAAGAAAAGTGTAGATCAGAGAAGAGTGTGGTGGATGTGCAAGAAACAGCTGCTGCTGAGTTTAGTTCCTTAAGTCTAGATGATCCAGGACTGTGGACCCACTTGAGCAGTAGCCTGAGGGACTTCCTTGTACTGCATGGGCCACAGCAAGTGAAAAACTTCATGTTCCCCAAAGACAATGAAAATAGAAGTTTCCATCCAACACATTACTGGCGTGAAATCCCCAATGGTGACAAAGTGGAGAGGCCATGGCTTATGTACTCAAAAACCCAGCATGCTGCATACTGTTTTTATTGCAAACTCTTCCAATCTAATGTTCCAGGCACATTGGGTTCTACAGGAACAAAGGACTGGAAAAATCTGGCTAGAAATCTGGCATGCCATGAGAAGGCAGCAAATCACCAGAGAGCATTCCATAGGTGGAAAGAGTTTGAGATGAGACTAAGGTTAAAGGCCACCATAGATAATCATCATCAAGAGAAGATTGCATCAGAGTCTCTTTACTGGCAAAATGTTCTGAAAAGGCTCATTGCCATAGTGAGAATGCTTGCTACCCAAAACCTAGCACTGTGTGGCACTTCAGATCAGCTGTATGTGCCAAACAATGGAAACTTCCTTAAAATGGTGGAGCTGATGGCTGAGTTTGATGCTGTACTCTAGGAGCATCTGAGAGTCACCACCCAAGAAATGTACACACACCACTACCTTGGAAAAACAATTCAAAATGAGATCAAACAGCTACTGGCAGCAAAAGTCAAACAGAAGATTGTGGCAGATCTGAAGTCAGCAAGCTATTATTCTTATTCTGGACTGCACACCTGACATCAGCCATACAGAACAAATGACTTTAGTGGTGCGTTTTGTAACAACAGAACCTAGTGAAAATGTCCCTGCAATGGTTACTGTCAGAGAGCATTTTCTAGAATTTATTGACATTAATGATACTACAGGAGCTGGTATGACAAATGTGCGTCTTAAAAAGCTGGCATGAGAGGTCAGGGCTCTGATAATGGTGCCAACATGAGAGGAAAGAACAGAGGAGTGCAGACACGGATCCGAGAGTTAAACCCTCGAGCTTTTTTTGTCCCATGCAGTTCTCATTCATTGAACTTGGTGGTCAGTGATGCAGCATCAGCTTCTAGTGAGGCTGCTGAATCATCGATGGCAAATTTTGAAGCAACATCTGGGAACATCCTCTCTGACACTGAAACCACTGAGTGCCACATGATGGGAAAGTCGAGTGGAGGTGATAAAACCTATCAAACACCAAATTGGGAAGATAGATGATGCCATAGTTGCCATTATGGAGGATAATGCTATGACAGGAACTGTTCGTGGGAGAACAGTGGCAGAGGGAAATGGAATCACCAGAAACATACATAACTTCAAATTTCTGTGTGGCTTAGTGTTGTGGCATGACATATTGTTTGAAATAAATGTTGTAAGCAAGAGACTCCAAGGTGTTGACCTTGATATATCTGGAGCAATGGAACAACTGGAAAAAGCAAAAAGTCATACCTACAGTCTTACCGGTCAGATGAAGGATTTCAAAACATTCTGAAGAGTGCACAGAAGTTGGCAGAGGAACTTCACACTGAAGCTATTTTCCCACCCATTCAAGAATACAAGAGTCATCAAAGAAGAAGACATTTTGATTACGAGGCACGGAATGATCCCATAAAAGACCCCAAACAACAATTCAAAGTTGAATTCTTTAACCAGGTGCTAGATTGTGCAATACAGTCAGTTGAAGAACATTTCATGCAGCTCAAGGAACAGAGCAGTAGTACATTTGGGATGTTCTATGATATTCCAAAACTCCTCACTATACCTGAAGAAGACCTACACCAGCAATGCAGGGCACAAGAGACAGTGTTGACACATGATGACATGCGCGATATTGATGCAAGTGATTTAGGTGATGAACTGAAAGCCCTTTCAAGATACATTTCAGCAGGATCAACTCCAAAAGCTGTTCTGGAATATATCTGCACAAATAAGATGACTACCCTTTTTCAAAATGCTTTTGTAGCTCTGTGCATACTTCTAACGCTTCCTGTAACAGTTGCCAGTGGAGAACGCAGCTTCTCCAAGCTGAAGTTAATAAAAACACATCTACGCTCCACAATGACACAGGAGAGGCTGGTCGGCCTTGCAACCATCTCAATAGAGCATGAGCTGGCCCAGACTGTGGACCTTCAGGAAGCAGTTCAAATCTTTGCAACCAAGAAGGCCCAGAAAGCACCACTTTGATTATTCAAACAGATAAAAATGCCAGTGTTTACTATGCAGACAAGAAAAGTTACATTTGCTGTTCAGGCATTTGAAAGTTAAGTGTTACTTAAAATTTTTGAACAAGGCATTTTAAGTTGTTAGTTCTCCTTTATTGGGGTAGGTAGCAGAGCAGTACCATGAGAGGAGTAGAACAGGAAGAAGGCAGAATTGAGACCTTTCAAAGTTTTGGCCCAAGCGAGGGGGCATGGGGGCTTCATTTGAGCTCCCTGCCTCAGGTGCCAAAATGTTGTGGGCCGGCCCTGACAGTAGCTTCTCCCTAAAATATTACTGCCAAATGTGTGTACATGTGTGATGTAGAAAGTGAAGCCACCAAGGATTCACTGCCTCTTAGTGGGTATGTCTACATTGCAATAAAAGACCCAGGGCAAGGCTCATGGGGCTTGGGTTGCGGGGCTATAAAATTGCAGTGTAGATGTTTGGGCCTGGGCTGGAGCCTGGACTCTGAGACGCTCCCTGCTCATATGGTCTCAGAGCCCAGGCTCCAGCCCGAGCCCAAATATAGACACTGCTATGTTTAGCCCCGCAGCCCGAGCCACATGAGCCCAGCAAGCCTAAGTCAGCTGACCCAGGCTCTGAGACTTGGTGCGACAGGTTTTTTAGTGTAGACGTACTCTCAGAGAGTCTCCCTCAGGCAGCGAGAATGGGCTGGAGGCTCCAGTACCCTTCAGGGATCTGTGGCTGGGGGGCAGGGGATGACAGAGCCTGGGAGATGCTATGATGTGTGGTCTGGAGGAAGGGGAGGATCTGCTTTGTGTGGCAGTTGTGAACCTCCACTGCAGTAGCCATGGGGCGAGGGAGGGAATCACGCACATGCAGTATCCTTCCCTCAGTTCTGTGCTCCGTGCACTTACCCACTCCCCACACATCACTCCAGCATGTGCCTGAGCATTGGCAGCCAAGAAGCACATCCTTCTATAACTAATGGAGCCAAACTCCTCGTGTTTGGGGAGTTGTGTGCCAGCATCTTGGCATCACAGCACCAGCCACACAGGCTCAGTGCAAGGAGTCAGGAGCAGAGCTAGTTGAAAGCTGGGACCTGTCAAGCGACAAGGAACTACAGCACAACACTTCCACATATGCCAGTCACAGATTTTTGGTGATCAGTGGGACATGTGTTTCCTAAGTTAACCCACTGAGCTCTTGAAGTCCTCATTCCTTTTTCGCCAACCTACCTATGTGAGTCAAGCTTCTCAGCATCAGCTGCAACCAAAACTAAGTATCCATCCAGTGTTTCAGTGGAAGCAGGCTTTCATGTCTGCCTTTCTACATTGCAACCCCGAATTCCACCACCTTGTTCAGCTAGGAAACAAGCCCACTCTTCCCACTAAGGTAGGATTGGTGGATACTGACATAATCTATAATTGTTTAGTGTTATGATTTCCTAAAATGTCTGTGCAGGTTTATTTTAGCTGAAAATAATTCACTCAGCTCTCCTCCTAACACCCTTAGATATGGTATCTCCTAACACACCAGAACCTAGTTCATTTTAACACAACTGAGCATACCGTAGCTGCAGCTCAGCAGCGCATGAAGTATGTTGGAACCTGGAACCTGCTCGTTAAATACTCACCAGCAACTACAAACCACACCATAGAAACACTAACCCAGGAACCAATTTCTGTTTCTTAGGGCTTGTCTACACTGGCACTATACAACGCTGCAACTTTCTCTCTCAGAGGTGTGAAAAAACACCCCTGAGTGTGGAGGTGGGGTTTTTTAGAGTGATGGGAGAGCTCTCTCCCAGTGCTGTGCCACGACTACACAAGCCACATTAAAGCACTACTGCGGCAGCACTTTAATGTTGCCAGTGTAGACAAGCCCTTAGATGTTCTCTGCAGTCATCCTGGGTGGGGATTCAGTGAAGAATGAACTTTGATTAACTCGCTTCCTGTGGGGACGACGCAGGAAAGGAAACAGAACACCAGGTTGGTTGGTAGCCAGAGAGCTTTACAAGCCTCCTGCAAAAGCCTCTCAGGAAAACTTTTCCTGGGGTTTTTATTCTTCTCCTTACTTTGTTTACAACTTATCTGAGTGGTTACATTCTTGCCCATTCAGAAGGCAGGCAGTATACATGAGCATAAAATTACAAACCCATCTCTTGAGCGTGTGAACACCAGCTGCAAAGATGATGTCAGGTTAGCCAATAAGTTTTCCAAACATAGACCCAGAACAAGGTCATTCCCGCCTCGTTGCCAAGGGAACAGTTTGCCGTTCTCGTGGGCATACGATTCGGGAACAACACATTCCTACAGCTTCCCTGCCTTAAATAGGATTTACATATGGCGGGAATCCTTTGTTTCCCAGTTTGGTCCCCACCACCTCTTAGTGGAAAAATACTAGTAGGCCAAGATGGGGTCCAGTACCAGGTGACATGATCACATGACCCTGCAGTGTCAAAGCAGCATCCCAGGAAGCTTCTCAGGAAGATGGGAGATTAGCATCTTCAAAATCCTAATGGCCCAGCCAGGCTAATTGCATACTGTCTGGTAGGCATTCCCCAGGTATAATCACAGTTGTAACTGTTACATAGTCAATATTCCTAACTTCAGATACATGCATACAAATAGGATAATCATAGTCAGTACATCATAACCTTTCCAATGATATCTCACATGACCCATCTTACATAAAATACATCTTAGTTATGCCAAAATCATATCATAACAATATTTCTATGAAGACTATGGGGCATAGTGTCACATCCGTATTTCCTTCCATTGTTATTATATGGTCAGTATTCAAAATACAAACGAAAGCATGGTTGTTGCCCAGATGAGTTTACAATCTGAATGTAAGGGTACTGACTTACTGCGAGAGTCACGTTCAGTCCCTGCACACAATCACCATTCATGCTGCATAAAGAAAGTTTGTGCTATTTTTGAAAGTTCATAAATCTGAGAGCAGATCCTCTCAGATATGACTGTTCTTTGAATTGTTTACCTTTTTGCATAAGTGGTTTTAGATTAGCCATTTTAACCTCGTTTATTTGCTTACTAATATTATTTATGATCATTCAATCTTTAACTTTGGCTGTCTAAACAATAACTTTGCCAACTGTTTGCATGGAGAGGCTGAAATAGAAGCAGAAAATGGCTTGTTTCAACCATAGTTTATGAATTTTTTTGTCAATGTGAAATAAATTTCACAGCTGTCGCAGTAGAGTTGTTAACACTGGGTTTCTCTGAGTGCTAAAATTAGCAGTGTTACTCAAGAAACATAATTGTACATTAATTGAGAATGAAGAGTCTTGTTCATAGCACCATTATCTGTTGCTAGTTAAGACTTCGAGGAGCAAGTTTACAAAAAAAGATGCATGTGAGTTGCGTAAGTCTTATATGCAGCTGTGTACACAATTAGGAGCACAAGTGCACTTGGGAGCAGTTTAACATTTTCTACAGGTGGCACTTAACAGTACAATACTTGCTGTGCACCCACCAAGAGGGCAAAAATAGAAACAGCTGTAATCGGGGGGGAGGAAGAGGAAGAAGATGATAATCTCAGCATAGAAGTGTATTTTGAACACTGTTGAGGGATGGGAAGGGAATATGCTCCAAAGTGATAGAGTTCTACATTTAAGGAATTATGAATTATTGAGAAGAACTTAATGCTTGGTCTCCACTTCACACAAGTGAAGTCAAATTACTTGTAATTTATGTTTCCAGGTCCTGATCCAAAGGCCTTTAAACCCATAGGAAAAATTCCCATTGACTTCAATGGAATTTGGATCAATCCCTGATAGCACCTTTCACCAAGTATCTCAAAATTCTTTACAAACTAATTAAGCACAAGGGGTATGTAAAGATTCCTTTAAGCACCAGAGAAATGCAGCCCCTCCCCTCCTGGGGGAAGGGGGTGTGGAACACAATAGCATATGGCTGTTTAGAGTAGGAAGTGAAGAAAAACTCCAGGAAAAAATTAGGTAGGTAGAATGTAATTGTCAAGCAGCTATTGTCAGAATGTGAAGTGATGAAGAAGTAGCAGTATGTTCTGCTCCAAATGGGTAACTGGTTTGACAAATGCATCTAAATAAGAGTTAGTTATTATAAGTGGCCAAATACTGTGAACATACACCGTATCTCCTTATTGAGGCAGTAGAGTGAAATAGCATGCTTTCAGGTCAGTCTTTTTTACCCTTACCTGTAATGCTTAATCTCCCGCTGGTAGTACTTACTATTTAAGGCCTCAGTTCAACAAGATACTTAAGCATGCATGCAACTTTAATCATGTGAATGGTCCCACTGAAGTCAACAGAACTATTCCCGTGCTTGAAGTTAGGCAGGTGTGTAAGTGCCTCGATAAATCGTGGCCTGACTCTCTCTTTTAACTCTTTATGCTTTACTGGTCTTTGAGTGAAAGATAAAGTTATATTGGGAGGAGTTGCTACAGGCTCAGAAGATCTAGAGTGAAGAGTAACTGAACTTCAGTGAAATCTGTTCCATGGAGATCGTTATTGGCTGCAACACAGAATAAGGTCCAAGAGCATGGAAGCCAGACTTGCTTAGATTAGATCAGTAGACAGTTCAGTCCAATATCTTCGAATCCTAAACATCAAGATTGGTTTGATGAAAAATGATATTGACATAGGTAGACTATTGAATAATAATGCATAATGCCTGTTTAGAAGACAGCCCTTCAACATCTAAGAAGCATGCCTTAGCAACATCAAGAGGCCTGTCCAACACAAATTTAGAGACATGCAAAATTCATGGCTGAGCAACAAGGCAGATGAGATTCAGTCCTACACAGATAGTAATGACACAAAGAACTTCTATGATGCTCAGAGGACAATCTACAGGCCACAGTCATCAGAAACATCTCCAATACTGAATGCTGATGGCACAACAGTGCTCACTGACAAAGAAAGGATACTGCAAAGATGGGCAGAACTCTTTAACAGTATCTTCAATCAACAATCTTCTATTAGTGAAGAGGCAATTGATGGACTGCCCCAGATTGCTATCAACATATCCCTTGCCGATTCCCCAACCCTGACTGAAACTGCGAGAGTGATTGACTTGCTGTCAAATGGCAAAGCAATCTGGAGCAGATGCTATACCAGCAGAAGTCTACAAGGCCGGACGCTCCCACATGGCTCTGAAACTGACTGAATTATTCCAGTCAACGTGGACTCAAGGTACTGTACCACAGGAGTGCAAGGATGCATCCATCATCCACTTGTACAAGCAGAAAGGCAGCAGACAATCCTGCAACAGCTATCGAGGCATCTCCTTGTTGTCAACAGCCAGCAAAATTCTCACCAGAATTCTGCTGAATCATCTTGTGCAACACATTGAACAAGGGCTTCTATGGGAGACTCAGTGTGGCTTCAGGAAAGGACATGGGACTATAGACATGGTGTTGGCAGCTCAACAACTTCAGGAGAAAGACCAGGAACAGAACTCCAACCTGTACATGACTTTCATTGACCTGACTAAAGCATTTGATAGTCAGTCAGAAGGACCTTTGAAAGATCATTGTAAAATTCGGTTTTCCAGAGAAATTCATCGCAATGGTTCAGCAATTCCATGATGGCACGCTCGCTCGCATTATGGATGACGGTGAGTTACCTGAACCATTCCTAATTACCAATAGAGTCAAGCAGGACTGTGTGTGGGCCCCAACCCTCTTCAGTATGATGTTCTCTACCATGCTTACAGATACCTTTCATGGCTATGACACTGAGATTGGCATTAGACTGATGGTAAGCTCCTCAGTTTGAGGAGACTACAGGCGAAGATGAAGGTATAGGAAGTGACTGTTCATGATCTTCTGTGTGCTGATGACTGTTCCCTGAATGCCAAATCTGAGTCTGACATGCAGCAGAGTATGGATTATTTCTATTCAACTTGTTACATCTTTGGTCACACAATAAACATAAAGAAGAGAAAAGTGATGTACCAGCCTGCACCAGGAAAGCCTTACGTAGAGCCTACTATCACACTGAATGGCCAAACCCTCCAGACAGTGGACAAGTTCACCTGTCTTGGCAGTACATTGTCATGTGCAGTTCACATCGAGGATGAAATCAACACCTGAATTGCCACAGAGAATGTGGCCTTTGGCAGACTACGTACCAATGCGTGGGAGCATAGAGGCATCAGTCAACAAACAAAACTGAAGGTCTACAAAGCCATCGTCCTGTCAACTCTGATGTATGCATGCAAAACCTGAATGGTGTACAGATGCCATGCTATGAAACTGAATGACTTTCACATGAGCTACCTGAGGAAACTGGTGATGGATAAGATGGCAAGACAAGGTTCCAGATACTGAGGTTCTCTTATGGGCAGGCATTCCAAGCATCCACACTCTGTTGATGAAGTCACAGATGAGATGGGCAGGCCTTGTCACCAGAATGTCAGATGAGTGACTGCCAAAGAAGATCGTTTACGGTGAGCTAAAGAGAGGCCAGAAGAAACATTTCAAGGACTTCCTCAAGTTATCACTGGGGCATTTCAACATTGACCCAGAGTTTTGGGAAGATCTCACTCAAGATTGTTTTACCTGGTGAAGCCTCATCCATACTGGAGCTACAGTCTATGAGCAGAGGAGAACTGAGGCAGAGCAGAAGCACAAGCAATGTAAATCTCACAACAGCAGCATGTCTGCTGTTAATCAAGCAAACCATAGCGGCACCTCTTGTTCAGTGTGCCACAGACAGTTCAAAGCTCAAATTGGCCTGATCAGACACTCACATGTTCACAGAAACCAAACCAAAAAGTGATGTCACGGTCATCTTCAAACCCAAAGGACAAACAGACAATTCAGTACACTGCAATATTTTACAGGGTTCTTCTTGCAATAAAAGTATATTACTCTAAACACTCAGAGCTTGTATGATATAGTAACTTTTAAGAGGAAAATTCCACTCCCAATAATGCAATAAATAATAAATAAATGTCAGTTTACTGAGGCCAAGTTTAACTGCTAAAGTTTCATTTAATAAAAATGTGTCTGTTAAGTCAACAAATTTCGTGCAGGCTGAAATTATCTAATGAGATAATGCTGTGTTCTGAGAAAACAGACAAAATTTTAAGACAAGTTGGTCCTGTGTTATAGAAATATAAATTCTAGAAGGTGTGTTCAGATATCAGTGTGCATTACCCTAGGGCTTAGAATTCAGGTCCAAATCAGGGCTGGGATTTGGATTTGATGCTGCCAAGTCCTAAAGTGCTGTTCTTAATATTTGTGCCTTCTTCAAATAGCATTTCACAAGAAAGTCTGTTCTTGTGGGCTTTCTGCCATGTCATCTTAGCCTAGAGTGACCAGATGTACTGATTTTTCACACTTGCTGTCTGGTTACCCTATCTTAGCCACTATCCAGGTGCTTCCAGTTTTTAGATCCAAGTTAGTGTCAAAACTATAGGGAGCATTTGGATCTAGGAATCTCAGCCAAATGACTCAGATAGTCTGTTCTGTCTATTTGGATTCTGAGCTCTTTGGGACAGGGACGGTCTACTAATGTGTGTTTGAATAGTGCCTAGCACAGTGGGGCCCCATTCCTAGTTGATCCTTAGGCTCTGCTGTAATAAACATGATTAATAAAATAACAACTCCTCAAAGTTTTGGATCAAGTCCATTGACCTGGTTACTATTACAAAATTAAAATAGTAATAATGTATTTGTTTAGATATTAAAGAGGAGACTGGCACCCACATAAAACACACAGGTGGTATGGTCTAGAACAGTGTTTCTCAATGATCAGTCTGTGGACCAGTGCCAGTCCCTGAGATCTCCCTGACAGTTTAGGAAGGCAGCAAGCCCCAGCAAAAAGGTTGAGAAACACTAGTCTAGAGGAACAAGCACAAGGCTTACCAACAGGCAGTCCTGAGTGCTAGTCTTGATTTGACCTAAAGGAAATCATTTCATGTCTTTGCCTCAGTTTCCACTTCTGTAAAATAGTTGAAAGATTCATATGCACAAGAGCTTATATTTACGAGCTCTAATTCAGCACTGTACTCACACATGTGCCTATTTTAAGCATATGAGTAGTTCCATTGACTTCAATGAAATCATTCCCATGCTTAAAGAAAGAACATGCAAAAGTGCCTTGCTGAATAAGAGCCATACTCCCCCTTTTCCTTCTTACTGAATCCATTTTGTAAATTCTTTAATACAACATATACTGGGGGGAAATAATTCCCTTTCCATGTCCTATCTCTACTCAACTCACTACTTTCATTTAAAAGTACTCCCAAATACATGTACACACAGGGAATGGTGCCAGTGAACTCAAGGTGAAATCTGCCATCTAGCTCCAATCCATTGCTCTAGTTACTTACATTAAGAGAGTTACTCACATACTTAAGTCTTAACATTTAGTTAAGCCAAGGATCAGACCTGTAATGAACTGGATACAACAAACCTCAAGTGCAAGTAACATATAAAAGACATTCCTTCCTTCTCACAACAATAAATAAATAAGTCACAGAAGCAACATGGCAAATGCACAGTTGTCTGTTCCAAGTGTATAGTACTTTTAACAAGAAAAAACACTGAAATTTCTGCAGCTCTGTCACCAGTATTCCCAAGAGGTTTGGTAATCACTAAAAGGCATTTAGAAATCCACTGATGTTCTACAAATCCCTCGCTACCAGTCCCTGCACTTAGGGTTTTGTAGACACTTTGATTGAATTGTAATTTACGTTTCTAAAATGATCATGAGGAAATATTACAAAACCTAATCCTTTTTTTTTTCTCCTGTATGTTCTTATTTTATTCATGGGCTTTCCAGCTCCAAGGAACAAGTTCATTCTCATTTTGAAGACCCCCTTGAAACATGACTTGTGGTAAAGGCACTTGCTGAACTAATGATAAACGGTACACAGGTGCACTTTGATCCTCAAGCTTTTGATTAATGGTGAATTGCTCGTTTTGTAGTGGTGTTTGAAAACAGTCCTTTTGGAGCCAAACAACTCATTTTCCCATTAAAAGAAGAAGATATTGGCAGTGAGGAGACCTTGTTTGGTCAAAATTCCTTTCATTTAAATATTGTGATACCTGGGAGGTTCTCTTTTCTCTCTCAATTCTCACTTTGTGAAAACAGTGGTTGTGAAAGGTGCTGGTTTACAGCCCTAAGTCTAAAGTTCTCTAGAGTGTTCTTCCACAAAGCGGTTTTGGCATGAGCACCAGAAACACAGGCTCTCCCACAACATCCAGCCAACATGCCATATATCTGTTCTGCAGTGTAATTCAGTCTTTGTATTCATTAAATCCTTGGGGTGAAATCCTGGCCCCATTGAACCCAATGGCAAAACTACCATTGGCTTCAACGGCAGGGCCACCCAGAGGATTCAGGGGGCCTGGGGCAAAGCGGGGGAGCGGACATACTCACGGGGCGGCGCTCCGAGTCTGCAGCAGCAGGTCCTTCAGTCGCTCCGCGTCTTCGGCAGCACTGAAGGACCCGCTGCCGAAACGCCGCCGAAGACCCGGAGTGACTGAAGGGCCCCCCGCCGCCAAAATGCCGCCGAAGACCCGTACTGCCGCCGGGTAAGTAAAAAGGCACCTCTAGCCAGGAAAGGGATTCTCGGCCAGGGCTCGTGGGGCCCCTGCGGGGCCCGGGGCAAATTGCCCCACTTGCCGTCCCCCCCCGGGCGGCCCTGTTCAACGAGCCAGGATTTCATCGCTGGCCTCCCCGCTGAGTTTGCTAACAAGGAAGTCGGGCTGTCCAGGAGACAGGCACTTAGTAACAGTCATGGCCATCAAATGGTAACTTTAACACAGGACTGGATGGAACCTCCTGGGTCAACTAGTCCAGTCACCTGCTGCTGCAGGCAACTCCATCATATAATTCCATTCATAAACTTACCAAACTCCATCTTAAAACTAGTAGGTTGTTTATTCCCAAACTGTCTTCTCATTTCCAGCCTAAACTTTAATTCACTGCCTCAAGGGCAGGATCCACACCAGCCAAACCTAGATCCACACTAGAAATGAAAGACACTAATTCAGTTCTTCTGAACCATCCAGTCTCCCATTAAGCCTTTTTGTTGTGGTTGTTAGGGGAGATGATGGAAAGAAAAAAAAATCAATAAATATCAGTGTTTTTCATAAAAACAGCATACACCACAGACAATTTTCCGAAACTAATAAATTATTTGATTGCAATACTGATTTGTTTTCCTTTCTACTGTTCTTGAAGGTGTCTAATGGGGTGAAGTCCACTTCTCCTGGACAAAGTCCAAGTATTCAGGTTCCAAGCAGGTAGGCTGCAGAAGGAGCTGGAGAGGTGAACTCAACCCAAGGGCAAGGTGGACAGATAACCTCACATGACAGTCTGTGCCCACAGTCCCCTCAATATTGCCCATATGCAGTGCTTGAGTTGTTCAGAGAACTTTATGCTGATTGTTTCCAAAACAGCTGATTTGTTTCTATGGACTTCAATTGAAGTCAAGGGTGCTCATCAATTTGTATCTTGTCGCTAACCTCTTTCACAATGAAAAAATGTACCTTATGGGCCCAGTTTTCAAATGCATAATCAAAGGGTGACTATTGAAAGACACTGATCCACCTACATACATAGGAACTACTGCTAATTAATATTTTTGGTGTTAATTTCACAGCAAATTACTTTCATGGAAAGCACTTTAGTGACTAGTCAGATTGACGCTTACAGTTCCGCAGTGGGTAGATAGAAATAATCAATGAGGTATAAAAAAAAAAAAAGTCTACAAATTGCTTAGCATCACAATGCCTAACTTCCAGGCACCTAGAAAATCACAAGAACAACACTGAAATCCACAAAGCTGAGTTAGGTGTCTAGGCTCCCTATACAATGAACAGGCAGAGACAGGCGCCTTACATTGCAATCCACAAAGCCAGAATGCTAGGTAGGAAGCTGCCTAAGATAGCCATTGAGAGATGCTGGCAAGAGGGGTGTGTGTTAAGCTCCACCCCTCTCATGGAGATCAGTGCCTAAGTCTGGGCTGCAAAGAGGTGTTCAGAGGCCACCGTACACCATACAAAATAGCTTGAGGAGGAGGACCTGCCTTATAACCTTCAACACAATAGTTAGAGCATTCACTTGGGATATTGGAAACCACCATTTCAAGTCCCCCCACTGACTGATGAGGAGAAGGGATTTAAACAGGGATCTGCCATCTCTCAGGTGAGTATCCTAACTGCTGGGATATAGAATGATTCTTACTCTCTGGCCCAATTAATATTTAAGTAATCAATTATTCAATTAAAGGGAAACAACTTCAGCAGAGAGATTGAGATATCAGACTATCCCATAGGCTAGTGGTTAGGCACTCACCTGAGAAGTGGCAAATCCCCTCTCCTCAGCAAACAGAGGGGAGATTTGAACCAGTGGTCTCCCACATCCCAAATGAGTGCGCTAAGCACTGGGCTAAAGGTTATAAGGGTGCTGCCTCCTCTTCCAACTGATTTGTGGAGAGTTAGGCAGTCTCTGTACAAGCTTACACATGAGATCAGGCCCCACACAAAAGTTAGGCAGAGGAGCCCCTCTCATTCCCATGGTTTATGGATAACTCTGGGGCTTAGTTGTGCAGACTCCTAGAGGTAGGCAGCAGTGCATATGCCCAGAGGAAGGAACATAAATACTGAGGAAACTTTTACTGCAAAATTTAGATGTTGAGAAAATTTTAGGACCCTACAGGGTTATGCAGCAGCCAAGAACCTAAGTACCTTTGTGAATCCCTAAGTCCCTACCTCATCCTTAACTGAGCAGACTCACACTCTGGGTTAATGCCCACACTCACAGTAACCCACCAAAGTTTGGTTTTGTTGCTACATCAGAAATAGTAACAGATCAACCTAAGCATCCTCCTTGAGCTTAGCTATCTATATAGGTTTTCTACCGTGCTTATCACTGTAGTAACTGAGTGCATTCCAGTCATGCATTAGGCAACGTGACTACACATCTGTCACATGTTTGTTCTCCCAGCCTAGTCCCTGAGGAGAACATGTGCAGTGGAATGTCTTGTTCTGGTAGGGTGGGTCTTTTTTAAAAAAATATAAACTATACCTGCTGCTCTGTGTTTATTCTAGAGACGGCAAGGTCAAAGAAATGTGCTTTGCACTTGAAGCGGAAAGTGATGAGGTTTGTGATGTTCCTTATTTCCTGAGGGAGTTCATTGCACAGTCTTGGAATGCCCCTGGAGAAAGTTCTGTCTCCCGTACAGCTGTACAAATGGTTTCTCTCCAAGGCCTCCTCTATTCTAGTTCTTTAGCTCCCTCTCCCCTCTCCCTAATATTCCAGGAGGAGCTTAACAGTTACTTCAGCAACATATCAGCTGCCGTGTACACTGCTAACAGGGTGAGTCAACAGAGGAGCCCTGCACCTTGTTACAGTCTTCGTCACACTCCCATCTCTGGACCCTTCTTTCATGTATAATAAACTCAATCCCAATCTGCCAAAACACCTCCCTATCCCCCTTCTGGTCCCTATTAAAGACTCCCTGCATTTGCAATGCCCACAAGATGTAAGCTGCAGTACTAGTTTCTTTTATTAAAGTTACTCCTGCCTCTACATTTCTTCCTTGTGTCTGTTTCTTAGACTATAGCCTCCTCAGGGCAGACTCATTTTGTCTTCTACAGAGCATGATTACTTATTTGTATTAGTGCCTAAAGGCCACAGCCAAAATCAGAGCCCCATTGTATTAGGTGCTGTACAAACAC
The DNA here is from genome assembly GCF_002925995.2 of Terrapene triunguis. NCBI lineage: Eukaryota > Metazoa > Chordata > Testudines > Emydidae > Terrapene > Terrapene triunguis. The sequence goes on from NW_020664448.1 coordinate 20,791,825, forward strand.
ACAGTAAAGAGACATAACAGATGGAGGGTGGGAGAATGGAAATATTACTGTTAGCATTTTACAGATGGGAAACTGTGACAAAGATTAAGTGACTTGCTGAAGGTCACAGAAGACACGTGTGGAAGAAGAGGGAATGGAACTCAGAACCTGTCAGGGATGGTCTAGCTAATATTTTAGTCCTGCAGGGGACTGGACTAGATGACCTCTTGAGGTCCCTTGAGTCTTATGAGTCTATGAGCTTCTATGAACCTGAAACCTAGTCCAGCCCCAATACACAAGGTCATCATTCCTCTCAAGCACTTTGCCAGCACTTACTAAATAACAAATAATAAAAAAACAAATTGATAAATTAAACAGCCCTAAGTCACCAGGAGTAGATGGAACTCAAATGTGAAATTGCAGAACTAATAACTGTGGTTTGTAACCTATCATTTAAATCAGCTTCTGTACCAAATGATTGGCGGATAGCTAATATGATGCCAATTTTTAAAAGGGGCTCCAGAGGTGATCCCAGCAATTACAAGCCAGTAGCCCTGACTTCAGTACCAGGCAAATTGGTTGAAACTATAGTAAAGAACAGAATTGTCAGACACACAGATGAACATTATTTGTTGGGAAAGAGTCAACATGGTTTTGTAAAGGGAAATTATGCCTCACCGATCTACTAGAATTCTTTGAGGGGGGTCAGCAAGCATGTGGATATAGTGTACTTAGATTTTCAGAAAGCCTTGACAAGGTCCCACACCAAAGGCTGTTAAGCAAAGTAAGCTGTCATGGGATAAGAGGGAAGGTCCTCCCATGGATCGGTAACTGGTTAAAAGATAGGAAACAAAGGGTAGGAATAAATGATCAGTTTTCAGAATGGAGAGAGGTAAATAGTTGTGTCCCCCAAGGGTCTGTACTGGTCCCAGTCCTATTCAATGTATTCATAGATGATCTGGATAAAGGGGTAAACAGTGAGGTGGCAAAATTTGCAGATGATACAAAACTACTCAAGATAGTAAAGTCCCAAGTAGACTTTGTAGCGAAGAGCTACAAAGGGATATCACAAAACTGGGTGACTGGGCAACAAAATGGCAGAGGAAATTTAATGTTAATAATGCGCATTGGAAAACATAATTCTAACTATACATATAAAATGATGGGGTCTAAATTAGTTGTTACCACTCAAATGAGAAATCTTGGCGTCATTGTGGATAATTCTCTGAAAACATCCACTCAATGTGCAGCAGCAGTCAAAAAAGCTAACAGAATGTTGGGATCATTAAGAAAGAGATAAATAATAAGAGAAAATATCATATTGCCTCTATATAAATCCATGGTACGCCCACACCTTGAATACTGTGTGCAGATGTGGTCGCCCCATCTCAAAAAAGATATATTGGAATTGGAAAAGGTTCAGAAAAGGGCAACAAAAATGATTAGGGGTATGAAACAGCTTTCATATGAGGAGAGATTAATAAGATTGGGACTTTTCAGCTTGGAAAAAGAGACAACTAAGAGGGGTATGATAGAGGTCTATAAAATCATGACTGGTGTGTAGAAAGTAAATAAAGAAGTGTTATTTACTCTCTCATAACACAAAAACTAGGGGTCACCAAATGAAATTAATAGGCAGCAGGTTTAAAACTAACAAAAGGAAGTATTTCTTCACACAATGCACCTGTGGAACTCTTTCCCAGAGGATGTTGTGAAGGCCAAGACTATAACAGGGTTCAAAAAAGAACTAAATAAATTAATGGAGGATAGGTCCATCAATGGCTATTAGCCAGGATGGGCAGGGATGGTGTCCCTAGCCTCTGTTTGCCAGAAGCTGGGAATGGGCGACAGGGAATGGATCACTTGATGATTACCTGTTCTGTTCATTCCCTCTGGGGCACCTGACATCGGCCACTGTCGGAAGACAGGATACTGGGCTAGATGAACCTTTGGTCTGACCCAGTATGGCCGTTCTTATGAATAGTGAGAATTGTCCACTCTCAGTCAGGCTGTCACTTTTGCATCTCAGCTGAAAGATGGCGCGGAAAGCAGCATAGTGACTGGAACCAAGCTTTGCACAAAACTGGGGCTTAATAGGGAGTTCTTAAGCACATTTCTGGGTGAGTGCCATTGTAGTGGGTTAGCAATGGTCCCTCCCCCTCTAGTTCAGTGGGAGACCACTGGACATTGTCTCTGGACATTGCCTACAGTCAGGGAATTAGCAGAGCACTACACAGACTATATGGCTCTGGCCTGCAGTCCAGGCAGAGCCGCCAATGAGTCTCTGGGCCGCAGACACTCAAGGAGTGTGGGGCAGTTAAGAGTCTATGGCTCTGGCCTGTACTCAGGGCAGAACAGCAGGACGGTTGGGCAACCTAGCTCTGGTGGACAGTTGACAAACACTGGCCTCTGGACCTAGAGAGGGGAGACTGTCACCCCAAGGGTAGGGTGTCAGGGGGACATGGGCCCACCTGACTCCATCAAGTCCCAGCCCACGGCCCTAACAGTGGCAGAGCATTCCACCACTGGGTCAGCAGGAAATCCAGCTGCAACACACGGATCAAGTCTCCAGCAGCAGTGCAGCCAGACTAGGGTAGGCTGCCCCTGGGCCACTTCCTCCCCTCCCTTCCCCTCGGGGGGTACCTGGATCCATGGGGGGGTCCTCCGGTTTATCAGGGTAGAAGGCCAGTGGTAGTTTCAACAACTCCTCAGTGCCTTGGTCTGCAGGCGGCTCCAGCAGCTCTGGCCAGTCTTCAACTTGGCTGGGGTTCAATGCAGTCTCCCAGCTCAGGAGCAGGAAGGAGGCATCTGTCTCCTTCAGCAGTTGCAGCCCAACTGAGCTCCAGGACCTGCCCTTTATACTTCCTTTTCCACGCCCTGACTTCCAGGGGGAGGGGTGAGCACAGCCTGGCTCCACCAACTTGGGTTCAGAGAGTGGTTCCTCCCTCTCTGGCTCAGTAGGAGGGCACTCTACCTCACTACAGCCATAGTCAGTAGCAGAACCTGCTTTGTAGATCTCTAGACAACAGTGGGCTAGATGCTGAGTTGCTATGAATCAACATAACTCCATTGGTATCTGGCCCCTCTTTGCCTAAGTTAGCAGAAGCCTTTACTATTTCCACTACTAACTTTGCATATAAGTTGAAAAAAATTGCTTGTCATGTGGTGAGCAATGACTATGGCGAGATGGTAATTGATCTGTCATACAAAACATGAGCAGCATTATAGAACCATCAGATTAAACTGATAAATGACATTTTGTTAACTGCTCAATTTTTATTTTAAAACTGCCTTTATAGTCTGTGAATCACATTTAAGTCCTTTTTTTCCTTTTTCTTTTTTTTTTTTTTTTATTGTAAAAGAGAAATTTTATCTGTTGCTTATAAATAATTTAAGATAGATTCATCTTATACCTGAAAGGAAAACCAAGACACAAAATCACAGGACCTTTCCACCTCCAACTATCTAGCAATAATTTTAGTCCATCTCCTGCCATGACAGGATTGCTCACAACAAACTTATGGGCTATGCTTTGTCCAGCAATTGATTTTAGTAAGGCTTTTGACACAGTCCCACATGATGATCCCATAAGTAAACTAGGGAAATATGATCCAGATTAAATTACTATACACTGAGTGCACAACTGGTTGAAAAGCCATTCTGAAAGAGTAGTTACCAATGGTTTGCTGTCAAACTGGGAGAAATATATCAAGCGGGGCCCTGCAGGAGTCTGTCTTTGGTCCAGTACTTTTCCATTAATGACTTGGAAAATGGAGTAGAGAGTATACTTATAAACATTTCAGATGACACCAAGGTGGGAACGATTGCAAGCACTTTGGGGGATGGGATTAGAATTCATAAGGACCTCGATAAACTGGAGAATTGGTTTGAAATCAACAAGATATTTAATAAAGACAAGTGAAAACTACTACACTTAGTACTACACTTTTGTATAACTACAAAATAGGGGATAAGTGGCTCGGTGGTAGTACTGCAGAAAAGGATCTGGGGTTTATAGTGAATCACAAATTGAATGAGTCAACAGTGTGATGCTGTTACAAACAAGTCTAATATCATTCTGGAGCATATTAACATGAGTGTCATATGAAAGATCTGGGAGGTAAATGTTCCATTCTATTTGGCACTGGTGAGACCTCAGCTGGAGTACCGTGTCCAGTTTTTGGCACCATGTGTTAAGAAAGATGTGAACACATTGGAGAGAGTCCAGAGTAGAGTAGAAAAATGATAAAAGGTTTAGAAAACCTGACCTATGTGGAAAGGCTGAAAGAATTGGGTATTTTTAGCCTATGGAAGAGAAAGTTAAGGGGGGACCTGATAACAGTCCTCAAATATGTACAAGGTTGTCATAAAGATGAAGGTGTTCAATTGTTGATGATGGCGCTTCATGTCTACCAAGGGCAGGACAAGAAGTAATCGACTTAGTTAGCAGCAGGGGAGATTTAGGTTGGATATTAGGAAAAACTTTCTAACTGTAAAGATAGTTAACGCTGGAATAGATAACCTAGGAAGGGTGTGGAATCCTTGTCCTCGGAAGTTTATAAGAACAGGCTAGACAAACAACTGTCAGGGATTGTCTAAGTATACTTGGTCCTGCCTCAGCTGGGGGATGGGGGACTGTACTAGATGACCTCTCAAGGTCCTTTCCAGCCCTCCATATCTATGATTCTAGGCTTTATATAACTCAAATGTTGGTGCTTATAATTCCACCACTGTGCTAAGGAAACTGTGTCATGGCCAAATAGAGCTTTTAATTCGGATGGTTTTCCTGATATGCAAACTACATTTTTCTTCCCACAACAAAGTCTCCTATATAACATTTGGTTTCACTGTTATAGTGAGCAGCAGCACCAACCCCCATCTTTAGGTTGCCAAACACTGTCCACAATTAGAAATTCTCGCTGCCTTCTTTTGCAGATCTTTAACACCTGCATGGGTTACAGCAGGACTTTGAATTCTGGCAGGGGGGTAGCCCTAGAAGTAAGAGGTAACTTCTGTTGGGCCCATGTAATTGTGTTCCAATGTGCCCGAGCTCTCAGCTGTTGAGTCTCTCAACTAAGTTTTTTCCCATCACAACTTAAAAGAGCCCCAGAGGCTTGCATTTCCATTGCTCCTGAGCATGTGCCTGACATGGCACATGACAGAAGGAGCAAACTATAATAGTTAAGTCTGGGAAATTGGAGGTAGGACACTTGGATTCTATTCCACCCCAATGAAGTCACTGACCTGCTGTGTGATCTCAGTCACGACTTCATGTCTCTGTGGCCTAGGCTCCCATCTGTAAAATGGGACAATGCTTACCTAACATTCAGAAAAAGTATGTTGAGTTCTTCAGATAAACACTGCATAAAACACAACTGCAAAATATTTTATGTAAACCCCTTGGCATATGGATTTAATGACCTTTTTGGATAATTGTGATCACACTTCCTGACATATAGATACGCATCTCTCGAATGGCTGCATGGGGGATTCATTTTTCCAGACTCTTACAGGATGTTTCACAATTATGGTTTTCCATCTCAGTTGTTTAAACTCGGCACTGCACACAAGACACCAGTGGAAAAAAACAACTTTTCCCCTAGTAAAAATGCCACATTTTCACCATTAGGTGAACAGTAATGGTTTAATTAAATCATTTCACGGTTTGCTCACCTAAATGGAAAATAAATATCTTAG
>NW_020664448.1:20822500-20930492 GCF_002925995.2 Terrapene triunguis
GTAAATTTGCCTATGGTGAACTGATAGATCAGTGGGTCTCAGACTGTGGTCCTTGGACATCTCTCCTCTCCCCCCCCCCCCCCCCCCCCCCCATTGCATTAAATGATAGCAGAAAATACATTAAATAAAATCCTACTTTCAATGTCTATAGAGTGCCTATTACTGTAGTATCAAAACAATAAATATTAATTTAGATGTGTGTAGCTTTTCTACAAAATATCATGGTGGTTCTGCTTTTTGCCTCTGCAGGTTCCCGAATGATTTGCTTGCAATTTCTTCTTTCTTTTAAATATATGTGAATGTCAACAGTTCCTTGCCATCACTCATAGCTTGAAGGCTGCAGCAAAGACATGGTTTCTGCACTGTGCTCTGAAGACAAACACACTTTGGTCCTCGAGTATCTTGTTCCACATGAATAGAAGAAAGAGTTCTACTCCTTGCCAGATATTCTAACCACTATGTAGCACTCCTCCTCACACCAGCATTGCCAACGATCACGATTTTATCATAGTCTCATGATATTTAGTGTTGTTCTTAAAGCCTCAGTTCCTGGAAGCAAATGATTGTTTTGAGAATCCCAGCTTTCATTTAAAGAAAAACAGTAAGTTTCTAGTCCTTGTGGTTGCAGAGAAAAGCTTGACAGTGTGAACCACATGCACTCTAAAGGCTCTTTTGTATAATCCACAGATGAGACATACACTACCATTTGAATGTAAAGCAATCAGTACCCACCCCCATAAAACACTGAATGATCAGGCTATTTACTGTTGTATGGTTCTTTATGACAAACATTCATTTGGGAGAGGCAATGGCCATTTATAGGCATGATTCGGTTGCTGCTCAGGAATCACAGAAATTTGGGAAGGAGTCATATATAAACTGGGAGTTATCAACTCCAGGAAATGTGGTGGGGACTGTTCATGAGTAAACAGCTGATAGGCCTGATTTATCTGAACTATTTTGTTTTTGTTCTGTGTTATTAAACCACTACATTGCTTTATCCGAATGTGTGTTTGACAGAGATGTTGCTTATGGATTTTTTAACCATTAGTCAGTCATTAGTCCAGAATGGAAATGTAACTATTTTACAGATTATGTAGGCATTTGGGTCCTGGAGTGCTATGGAAAGTTATTTATAATTGATTTCCATGCACTGGGGTCACTGATGCAAGGATATAACTTCACTAAGGGAAAGGGCGGGGTGGGTTAAAGCACTCAGCTGAGGCGCTACTCTAGTGAAGAACAGGTGAACACAAAAAAAGGCTCAGGCTGCCTGACCAGCCCATGTGACAGAGAGCGTGTAGCCAACGGGATTTCCTAGGTTCCAATCGCAGGGGCTTATGAGTGGGAGAAAGCTGTGTGTTAAGTGGTGGGCAAGATTGAGTTCTGTGCAGCCTCTGGAAGGATACGATGTCCAGTGAGCTGAGAGTCTATAGAAGAAGCAGAGGCAAGAGGACAGCTGCTTCTTGGGACAGGGCTGGGGTGCCTTAGCTAGGAGTTCTGTAGCAGATGTCTGCCTGCATGCAGTTTGTTCATACCGCTACTGAGGGAAAGAGGATTTGGGTCTATCTATAAATAAATAATACCAAGAAAATAGCCTGACTCTGTCAACAATTTCTCATCCAAACAGAAACCACCCTGCTAGAGGAAACAGTGTGTGGTTCTTACTGAGGCACAGAAAGCTTGTATTTAACAACTAAACTAGGTTTATGTAAACATTATATGCAGTGAGAAGAGAATATCGTCTCCCTCAAGTTATTTGCAGAGTTAGTTGTTTGCATTTTTAATGTTCGAGATAGATAGGAAGTCATTAACCACTCTCTCCCTAAATACCCACATATATACACACAATATATATATATTTTCCAAGTTTTGTTCAAGTTTTTCAAATACTATATTGTTCTTTGGAATATTTTGCTAATATATATGAATATGTCTTAGTCCTTATTCTGCTTTCACGTACATACTTATTTGACAAATGTTAAATTCCTGTAATATGAAGTGCATTGCATCTCCATGCAGGCGTAGGAGGTGTCTACCCAATGGATCATCACTTTTCAGGATCAGGACCTAAATACTGGATGGCAATGGTGTTGCAAACTTTTGCAAAACCTCTCTTAGGAGCCTCTATTTTATTGGCTAATTCTGACAGTAAGGAATGAGGCCTGGTCTACACTACAAAGTCAGGTCAACTTCTGTGAAACTACTTGTGCATGTGTCGACACCAAAATTTGTCTCCCACTAATGTAAGCACCCTGTTACAGTGACACAGAGCCATGGTCGACCTATAATGTAGACATTGCATTAGTTGCATTGACCCTAACAGTCCTCCAGCAGCTGACCCAAAATGCCCCTATCCCCGCAACAGTAAACTCTGTTGCCTCTGGGTCACAGACACTGGAAACCTGCCGCCCCTACCTCCCTTTAAAAAATGTGTGTGTTTTTAAAATGCCTTTTCCTTCACCTACCAGCTCTCACCTTTAAGTGCATCTGACCATGCCAGCTCCATGCACACAGAGATCTATTAGATGCGCTCTTGCCAGAAGCAGGCAAGAAGTCATGGATCTCCTCACCCTGTGAGGAAAAGAGGTTTTGCAAGCACCGCTACGGAACAACCAGAGAAATATCAACATCTACAGAGCAGATTGCACAGGAATGTGCAGCAGTGCCATGTGAAATGAAGGAACTTCACCAAGCATACCACAAGGTGAGGGAGGGCAACAAGAAATCTGGTGCTGCCCCACCAACCTGCTGCTTTTACAATGAACTCCATGCCATACTTGGCAGGGACTCCCCACAGATGACTGTGGATACAGCAGAGGAGACTGAGGTGGAGACTCCTGCCATGGCCAGTGAGGAGGAAAAAGAGGTAGCTGGGGGAGATGTGGCAGAGAACGCTAAACATGCCATGAGCCAGGAACTGTTTGAAACTCTGCCAGAGTCAAATCAGTCCTGATAGGTGAGTGCAGATAAGCCTGCTGGTGAAGGGAAAGGGAGCTTGGGCAAGTGTGTACACATTATTCCTTATCATAGTTTTTTTTTCCCTTTCCATTTCCCTGAAACCTCATCTTCCTCCTCCTGCCGTTTCTTTCCATTTAAGAAGGTTGCCTATCCCACCCACAAGTTTAGAGAACAAGAGTATTGACTTTTGATTGTTTTACTGTTATAAAGTTAGAAAATAAAAGCATGGGAATAAATTCAAAAAGAGTAGTATGGCAATCCAATTACACAATCCACATCAGATAAGCATCCTGTGCTTGGGAAGATGTAGAACAAACAGAGGTATAGTTGGCATCTGTTTTTCATTTCTTTGGCATGTTGGGCTAGGCAGAAGGCCAGGTGTATTACATTATCTAAGCAGGGATGTCGCTTTTATTCTCTTGAGAGATCTTGATGTAGCTGATGGAAATACTCCATAATCCTCTCCTGAAGATTTCTAGGGAAGACAGCCTTGTTTCCTCCACTGCAAGAGGAGATTTTCCTGTGCCACTCCGTGATGAGTTCAGTTGGCAGCATTGCAGCAAACAGGCTAGCAGCATCCAAGCCCAGGCAGCTTCGGGTCATCGGTAGCAGTTAATTCTCTGTGCCTTTGTCCATCATCAGGAATGAGATATTGGCTAAAATCACGACCACCAGTGAAAACAGTACCAATATTTAGTGCACTTGCCATACACCCATATGGAGAGGGGCACTCAGCATTAGTTTCCATGTAACAGGACTCCTTCCTTCCTTCCCATTCACCATGGTTGGAGCTGCAAAGTGGTGCTATAGTGAGGTGCTCCAAAGTAAAGTGACAGTTAGCATTTCTTAAACGTATTAATGGGAATAAAGTAAGGGAATTTTGAGACGTATCTTTCCCTTGCTGTGGTGACTGTAAATATGATGACGTAGCTGTCTGTTTTAATCAGCAGCCTCTGGTGTGGTGGCCTGGAGCGGTGCCTTCTGAATGCCTGACCCAGCTCAGGAGGAGAAAGAAGAGTACTAGGGAGGAAATGTTCTGCAAAACTCTGCAATTCTCTACAGCCTTGGACTATGAACACAGGAATTAGAGGGGCCATTTGAACAGGACCATGGAGAAGATGTGAGAATGAACAGAGTGGTTGCTGTAGAAGAGGGGGAAGGACCAAGAGGTACATTGGAAAATGCACCAGGACGTAATGGGTTTGCTCAGGCAACAAACTCAGATGTTGCAGAGCATTATTGACCGATGTGCCCAGTGACCCTGGACTCAGCAGCTTTCCAATCCTTGGAAACTCCCTGGCCCTCGCTCCCTACACCCCCTCAATATACCAGGTTGCAGCATGGTGTACATCATTCCTTACCCCTACCACTCCACGCTAGACAACGAGAACAGCAGCAACACACACACCAAGCTGTGAAAACTACAGCTCAGTGTATATGTAGCCACAACCTACATTATCATCGTTTTTAGATACATAGTCATAAATATTCACTGTTTATTTCCATTTTTACTTGGGATTGCAGAGTACGATTCTTCTGCTATAGTGTCAGTAAAAAAATTTTAACTTCATGTGTTTGTTTTAACTTTAATTGTGTTGCCTGTTTCTTTGCACACAATGAAGTTCTATTTTTGGAAACTTAGACTCTCTTTATTAGTCTGCTCAAGCATTGCAGGATTCAAAGCAGGAGGCAAAGACCCACCCTTATTTAATCTCAGTGTTTCATAAATGCATCAGACAACACTACTGTGTCTGACTGTCAGAATGGTCTTTTAAGGCCTCCCTCAGCAGCATAGCTCCCCACCAGGCTCTTCTAATAACCCTTGTGTCTGGCTGGTCAAATTCAGCAGACAGCCGATCCACCTTGCCCCGCCACACTGGCAACAGCCTTTCCCCCTCCTCCTCACAGATATTATGCAGTACAGAATATTCAGCTATACTCATGGGAATATTTTTCTTATCAAGATCCAATCTAGTGAGCAAACAGTGCCAGCCTACCTTTAATCTGCCAAAAGTACTTTTAAGAGTCATTCTGAGCCTGCTGAGTCAGTAATTGAATCCTTCCATGGTGCTGTCGTGGTGGCCAGTGTATGGCTTCATGCCCCAGAGGAGCAAAGGATGGGCTGGATCCCCCAGAATCACTATTGGCATTTTGACATTGCCAGTGGAAATCCACCATTCAGAGAAGCACGTCCCTGCATGCAGCTTTTTGAAAAGTCCTGTGTTCTTGAAGATGCGAGCGGCCTGCACCTTCCCTCAACTCCCCACGCTGATATCAGGGAAACATTCCTGGTGATCCACTAGCACTTGCATAACCGTGGAAGAGTATTCTGTTCTGCTGATGTACTGTGTGGCAAGGTGGGCTGGTGCCAGAATACAGATTGTGTGCTATTACCCCACTGCAGTTCAGAAATCCCATTGCTGCAAATCTATCCACTTTTTCCTGTACTTTACAGACAGTCACAGTCTTGTGCAGCTGGAGCTGCACAATGGTCTGACATACTAGGATGACACTAGCCCCCACTGTGGATCTTCCAAATCCAAAACTGATTGCCCACTAACCTACATCAATGTAGCATTGCAAGCTTCCAGAGTGTGATTGCCACCTGTTTCTCCACTGTCAATGCAGCTCATTTTATTGTCCCTGCTCCGGAGGTCTGGGGTGAGCTCAGCACACAGATCTAGGAACGTGGCCTTTCACATCCAAATGTTCCGCAGCCACTGCTTGTGATCCCAAATCCACAGTATGATGTGATTCCACCAATCAGTGCTCAATTCTATGACCCAGAAGCAGTAAACCACAGTGTGGAGCCGCTCAGTGAATGCCAGCAGCAATCTGGCTTTTTTTAATTATGTCCCTAAGCATCCAGTTATTGTGCTTGAACATCTCTGCATCTTCCTCATTGCAATCCCAGTTGTAGCAGTACTCGTTCGAGCTCTGGAGATACAGGAGTACCACATGTCCTGTATTAACAATTCTCATGAGACCTGTGCTCTGAAGGGTCCATCTTTCTGTCAGAGAGATGGTGGAGAACTAAAAGCATCGCACAAGAGTGAAAGAGTTTTTTAAAAAGAGAAAATATGGGTTATTAAAAGTATTATGGGTTGGAGAAAGTGGCAGCTCCCAGAAGTCCCTAGGCAAATCGCTGGTATCCCGCAAAAAACACTGACTATTCACAAGGCATTGAGTCAGGTGGCAGTGCAGGCTGCCCATGGATAGCTACCAGCGATGCACTGCATTTTGCATTGACATAACCACTCCTGGTGATTAATCGCAGCACCAGTGTAAATACCTAAGTGTGCAAGCACCTGAGCAATATACAAACATCAGCAGCTGTACAATTTTCACAAAGTTTTTGCCAAAACATAGTTCTGGTTTTTGGTTGAAATTAGTGTCAACAGAAATTTTCCAACAAGCTTCCATGATAAGGTATTTAGAATTATTAGGAATTACCTATATCATATGTCTCATACTTATCACCTCCATTAGATATCTTAAAAAGATACTTTGACATGAGATTAAAATAAAAAAATAAAGACAATAACATCCATGCACCATGCAGTGTAATTAGCCAGACATCATCTTTGTTTTCATCTCACTATATCAGATATGTTTGCATCAGAAAGGGAATTCTGCTGCCCATAAGGCATTGCATACTGATTGGGGCTAATGTGATGGCAGAGATGAAGAGGAAGAGCCAAACTACAGTAAAGCTGTAAGTTTGGGTTCATATTAGGATCTCTGGAACTCAAATTGCCCAGTATCTCCACAATCAAATTCCACAGAACAATGACAATGAAAAAAATGGAAAATAAGGTGCACTGTTTTAACGCCGACAGACCCCAGTCATCGGCAGGCAGGATTGAACCTTGGGAGCTTAGTGCATGAGCCTCTACTGAATGAGCTAAAAGCCATATGGCTCTTAACTAAGGCTGTAGAGACTCATTAATCTCTCTCTAAGTGCTCTCGGTGCCACTACATGGGACAGAGCCAGGAACGCCACCAGCTTTTTTGCCGCCCTAGGCAGCGGAAGGTCCCGCCCCCGAAATGCCGCCCCCGACAGAGGTGGCGGAAGGTCCCGCCCCCAAAATGCCAACGACAACCGGGGCGGCCGAAGATCCGGCCGCCGCGGTTGCCAACCCCCAAATGTTAGGGCCCTAGGCGACCGCCTAGGTTGCCTAATGGGTTGCGCCGGCCTTGGATAGAGCACCACACCCAGGAGGTGTGTGGGTTACACTGTTATGGGCAGTCAGTAAGTAACACCTTTGCTTAGTACTTACTAGCAAAGAGCAAACCTATGGCTGTGATTTGAAATTTTTTTTTGACTAAAACTAAGTTCTCCCATATTTGACTCAGACATTTAAATTTTAGTTGTTCTCTCAAATTAATTAGTGTTATTAAGGTGATGGCTCAACTTTCTATCAGATCACAGGAAGAAAACATTACACTATGAAACAATGGTAAATAAGTATAAAGTAAAAAGGAACATGAACAGTAATAATGACTCCTTTATATAAAAGGCATCATTATGTTAATTTCAGAATGCCAACATACTGAAGAAATCAAGTGACAAGTTCAAAGCAATTCCGTGTAGCAAAAAGCAAAACAATTGTAAACAACAGTTTGACACCTGCCACTATTGAAAATAAAGGCTTCTTAGTGCTTACTTTCTTCAGTAATGTAATAGCTGCATAGTGTCCCATGCAGTCAGGAGCATAGAGAAGAGAGAGGTATGTGGTCATAACAGAGGTAAGTGCTTTATTAGGAATAACCCAGAAGTAACACAGTCAGCACTACTACTAGGTGTAGTGAGACCTACAATATTAACTCCTTAAAGGCACTAAACAAAGACCTAAGTCAATTGAAAGACTTCAATGAGATTTTCAATATGTCCTAAGTGCCTTTCAACACAGGGGCATGTGTTTTCCCAAAACATAAACCCATGTTTCCCCATTTTCTAGAAGATAATTGGTAAAATATTAGGAAACATACCAATATCATGGGGTTATGCCCATCTATGGTGTTCCCTTCTCATCTCTGGAAATAAGAATTATCCCTGAATCTTACATATGTTTAGCTCTGCTTCATTTTGTCATTATTTAGGAATCTAACCTACCCTTGATGAATACTCATCATAGTTCAGTTCAATCTATCTACATATGCTTTTCATCCCAAAAGAACTTGATGTGCATTAAAACCTATATACATGAGTAACTGCCTTTACAGAGAATGCAGCAGGTAAGAGTACAACCAACATAGAAAACATTGCACAATGGTGGGAGAGGAAATTCTGACCATGAGCACTATGATAAACGTCATCTCTTACGAAAAACTGTATTGGACTTCAATGCAAACCAGTGCAGATCTGAACTTCTTAAATTCTGTTCTGAAAGACACCACAGCCCCCAACAATAAGCTGCACAAGATTCAGGTATAGCTCATGAAAGTTTGCAAGGATATTGCCAGGTCCCAAATACCAGATGCTTAAATTTCTAACCAATCCCCTCTCGTGTCCATTAATGTAAAAATGTTATTAGAATTCTTAAAGGAAACTTACGGATAATTTTCAAAGGACTACTACTGTAATTTTTACTATTGCTATAGATAACTGTAGAAAATGCACTTAATCAGAAAAGGTAAATGAAACCAGGAAATTACAAAACTATGTATTAAAAAATGAGAAAATGTTTCAAACTCTCCACTGATACGAAATGGGCAGCCATTTAATCCACATGAACTGCCATTTTAATGACAATTCCCAACAAAAAATATAAGATAATGACAGAAATCAAGACAGGAAGCTACAACCAGAGGTGCTCATATCAGCAGGAGAATTCCAAAGCTCCTTTTAGGTAAGTTCTATATTTTTTTCTGTGTCTTTCTTCTGTTGTTGCTTTTGTACATCCATAAACCCCAGAAAAACTACAGAATTTATCACAAGAGCTCTTTGGAATTCTCCTGCTGTTCTTTGTACCTCTGCCTGCAGCTCTGATCTTCTTGTCCTGGCACATGTCCTCAAGTTCACAACCCAGATCCTACTTGCTTCATTTTTTCAAATTTAAGTGGGTTATTTTTCAAAAGCATTCAGCGTTGGCCTACCTCTGTTCCCACTGCAGGCCGTGGAAGTTAAACAACTGGCAAGGACCTAATTTTGCTCTGAATTTACATCAGTGTTAAAGTGCTAATTGATTTCAATAGGAGCAGCGTAAGGCCAATGTTGCGAGCTTTTGAAAAATCCTCTTCCAGTTGTCATTTATAAAATATGTTAGTGACTTAGTCACGCTTTGCAGTGAATTAAGTGACTGAAAGCTATTTTACGTGTCCCATTGCTGCTTTCCTTTAATGCCCATTGCACATGATTGTTTCTGGCAAAGTGTTTGGCTCATTACAGGTAGAGATGGGCCTGATCCTTGGAGTTCAGATCCAAACTCCTCAAAGTTGTCAAAACAACTTGTGGAACCTCCTCGTTGTTTTTGGTGATACAGACTAACACGGCTACCACTCTGAAACCTGTCAAAGTTGTCAGGTGTTCATGGATCTGGAGTTCTGGTGTTGGCCCATCTGTAATTACAGGGATGGAAAATATTATCCTTTGATGAACTTTGAAAGCATTTTTCTACCTTGGTCTATGTGGCCTTCAAATACACAATTCTTAGTAGGAAGTATCAAACAAATCTTTGATTTAAAATCTGGTAGAAGACAGGCCCTGCTGCTTTTAATTCTCCTTTAATCTTAGCTGAATGGCTTTTTTTAAATTGTTGCTACAGCTCCTTAATTCTCCTCTTGAGCTTTAACAGTTTGAGGTTTAATTGTTTCCTCTTCATTGAGACTAGAAGATAATAGCCCTCCCGTGGGCAGCTTTAGCCATTTCCCACAACAGGACTGGATCACAGGACTGAACTGTGTTCATTTCTTTAAACTGTTTTCACTGTCCACAGCTGTAAAGCCGAGAGCCTGCAAAGTTCATATTAATGTGCCATGACCTCTAGATGTAGAGTAAGCACAGGGCATCTATTGATAACTTAACCTGAGCATGGCCTGAGATCAAAGTACTTCTGCCTCTGGCATCTGGGGTACTATGTACCAGGATATAAAGTAAGAGGAATTGAACAGTCTGAGAAAAGGCATTATTGGAGTGACGGTAAAGGAAGTTGGTCTAGTCTGTTCTCTTTGGATGCAAAAAAGATATCAAAGTAGGGTATTTAGGCAACAGATTTAGTGGTTTTATTGAAAACTGGAAACGCTCTACAGCTTTTAAATTAAAGATGAGCCAGAATTTCAAAGTCTGGTTCCAGATCTGAATTTCTCCAAAGTTCTGCGTGTTCAGGAGATCTGGGGTGTTGATACAAAGCCATCTCTGAAATAAATCTAAAAAGTAGAAAAATCCCTCAATATTCACGGAATGCATGTGTAGACTTTAAAGACAGACTAACCAAAATAATGGTAATTTGAAAATAATCTCCTTCTAGACTTACCCAGCAAGATCTGAATTCAAGGTTCCGCATTTGTCACTAACAGCTAAAACTGTCTGAACAGATTATTAATAACAGGCTTTTGTATAACATGTCTCATCTATAATTCTCAGACAGCTTCACAAAAGGGAAGTATCATTATCCCAGGGGAGTGTTTTGTTTTTAAACATATATGGAAAAAGAGGCACAGAGAGGTGAAGTGGTTTGTCCAAGATGATGGAATAGGCCAATGGCAGAACCAGGAATAGAGACGGTCTGCTATATCCTAACTTCTAAACCATGCTGCTTCTGAAACTGTGGTACATAGTCTGTGGGCTACTGGTAGGCCAGTGCTGCTTCTGTCCAAATGGCAGCATATCAGTTTTCAAAAATTACTGGATTATTTTTTGATCAACTAAAAACCATCTAAAAATCCCAAGATCTACACAACTGTTTCATGCCTCTCTCAGCCAGTTTTTGGTTGGTTGGTTGTGTTGGGTTTTTTTTGGTTGTTCTGATTTTGTTTTTGTTTTGGGGATGGTAATTGTAAATTCAACCGTGATCACCAAAATTGGAGGAGTGGCATATACAGGAAGATCCTACCAAACTGCAAAGAGACTTGGAGAGTTTGAAGCAGTGGGGTCCGGTGTCTATTAGACTAGGAGAGAATTGGTCCTAATAAATGTAATTTCCTAAAGTCAGGGAAAAGGAAACCAAGACCAAATGAATAAACTAGGAGAATGGAAACAAGAGTAGCATGCATTGCATTAGAGGTTATATTGATCTTGTCTTCATAATGAGGTCTTCATATTTTTTTCATTAAACTAAATAGTATATTTGCCATAGGGAAAACTGAATCAGTAGGTTGGAAAGGGAGTTGCTCTAGCAGAGGTTCTAGTCTTAAGTGGGTCATAATATGTAAACATTTAAGGGCCACTGGTCTGAAGAATGCAGGGAAACTCTGCTCTGTGTAATGCAAGTATTTGTGCTATCTCAATTGTTACAAAAATTTCACAGAGACCCTGAATGCAGGTGTTGGCAGGTAAAAGGAAACATTTTTAGGAGATATTTCCATTATCTTTAAAGAATACTCAGCTTCAGAAGAATATTTAAAAACAAACCACTTATCTATGTTAATAGCTATATCCTAGGTGATTAAAATAGAGACATAAAAACTAACTCACTTTCCCACATGTATAACTACTTGCCTACTTTTTGCACTTCATTTAGCTCAGACAGACAATGATGAATGTAGAACTAGTCACGGTTTCTCTTGTTCCTAATTAGTTGCACTAAATGAGCCTCTCATATTAGCTGCAATAATACAATGTTGCAGCATTTGGGTTGCAAACACAGCTGGGAAATATATAAATCCAAAGAAAAAAATAGTATCACTTTTTAAAAAATAAATCATGAGAACTTTTCTAGTAACACTGAATTTTATAAAAATATTTGTAGTTTTGTTTTGTTAAACTCAAAACCTAAATTTGAGGTCAAAATTACTTGATAAATGTCTCTTTAAGGAAGTGGATATTGTCAACTATATTTACACAAGTTTTTAATACTATTTGCAATTAAGTCGCAAGTGGTAAACATAACACATCCCTGCTTATAACTAAATATAAATAGATTGATAGGTAAATTGCACACATTTTCTGGCATGTTGAAAATTAATCCTATCTGTATTATGATTTTAACTAGGCCTCAATGAAAAGAGCTATAGAAACAGAAATGACTTTGGCACCTAATTAAGTAGAGACTAATTTGAATAATTACTTTATTGCAGAATGTGACCAAATCTATTTATTAATATTTCCTGGTCCTCTGCATTCAGATGACCGTAAAGTGTTTCCAGAATTATTCTCTCTCTCTCTCTCAAGGCACGTTTTCAAGACTGCCCCAGAGGAAATTATACATTACTTCATATTTTAGTAACTGTGTAAATCCTAGTGTAGGTTAAATCAAACACAATGTAAAATGTAATGCATTTCTCCCCTCTGAGTAAAGGTACAGTGGTTCTGAAAATAGAAATTTTTACTAAGAAATTAAGTGCCTGGATATATTAAGGGGGGGGGGAGAGGGAGTAGTTAATGGGACTAAGCTCAGCCTCCCCCAGATTACTTTGCAGGAAACATTAAAGCTGTCATTCCCAATCTTTACGATCTAGACTCCATCTGATGTGAAAATATCATTTTAATTTATGTTAATGGGAGTTACATCAGATACATCAAGGGGGAAAATAGCCACTGAGTAATGAAAGCAGCTGCAAAGTTAAAACAGGTGGCGGCCGCCCCATGACAAATAGCCCAGCAAATTTAACATTTTACTCAAATTCATTTTCCCAGGAAATGCTAACCCCCTTTTCTAGTCTTGGAAGTGCCAGGAACACCTCTCGTCTCTCAAGATGGAAGAGGAAGCAGGTAGCTGCACACAGTTCCATAGCTTTGACCTGTTCCCTTAATCCCCTACCTTCTCGGTGTCTCCAAAAATTGACAGAAGTTCATGTTTTGAAAAGCATAAATAGGATTGATCTATTTAATAAAGAAACATTTATAAAAATTGCTGCCTCTTCCTTCCCCTTTTTAGTGGTCATAGTTGTTAGAGAGTAACATTCAGAAGTTGTTGAGTTTGACTCTGTGTGAGATTTTCACCCCTTTCAATTCCTGCAACTGTCACTCATACTATTATACCAGTCACAGTTACAGAGAGAGCTGCACCTCTGACCCCTCCCTGCTCTCTGAGTGCAGCCCACCGGTAGCAGGCCTCAGGCCTTTATCCTTTCTGGAGTAGACTCACACGATTCTCCCACTCTTAGATTGGGCCCTGGGTTACAGAACCCTATGTATCGACTGTGCTTACCCTGCAGGTCCAGCTGGGTTCAGTTCTGTATTCACCACCAGACCCATGGTGAATACAGTGACCAGATAGCCTTCTTAAACAAAAGTATTGTTTAATCTTAACAATAGTAATAAAGAACAACTTAAGAGAAAGGATTTTAGAACAACAAAAGGTCTATATGTATGTCTGCCTTACCCAGAGGCTTACCATCCTTTGGTACAAACCACAAGCATGCCCTCCCTTTCTGAGGATACATCTACATGTGAGCCGGGAGATGTGATTCCCAACACTAGCTGTGCTGAAGCTAGCACCTAAAAATAGCCGTGTGTCCATGGCAGCCTTGGTGGTAGCTCAGGCCACCCAAGTACATACTCAGGGGTCAGGCTTGAGTGGCTGCCATGCTGCTGCAGACACACTGCTGTTTTTAGGCACTAGCTCAAGCGGAGCTAGTGCAGCTGTGACCCAAGAATCTCTCAGTGCATAGGGGTTACAGGAATCGCCTGAGTCTCGTACGTACAGGCTAGTTCACTGGAGAATGTCCAGAAAGATCTCAAATAAAAGCCAGTGTCACACTGGTCATCATTATCTCTGAGAAATTCATATACGGATGTTCTGTATGGAGTTATGTATATACACTGAAAATTGTAAGGTCTGTGTCTAAGGACTGGTCGTCAAGAAAGGTGAAAAACAGGTTTCCTGTCAAACAAGAAATGTTTATCTAGCTGGCTGTTTCCATGTAAATTAAATATTGTATAGTTCACAATGGGCCTCTTTATCACTAATCTGTACTGAATGTTAATGAAGGATTGTAAATACTTCAAAGGGAGAAAGTAACAGGAAGAAACAAACAGGAGGGGGGAGGAGAACCCTATCTTGAGGTGCACATCAAAGATTTGCTTTATTATATTTGGGTAACAAAGAAAACAGCCTGTCGCCTTTCACCTAAGAAATAAAGGGACAGCGTGTTTGCTTCACGAAAGAGGGGTCTTATCCGGCCTTGGGTTGAAAATTCTGGAGTGAACGTTGGGTGAGATAAGCTTGTTTAGACAGGAGGGTAACTCGTTAGGTAAATTTAGTTTCTAGAAAGCACATTATGATTTTGTTTTATATGTAACACTTTGTTTCCAATATTCTTACCAGAGATTTGGGTAATAGTGAGTATTTGATAAATTTATTCTTGTTTTCTTGTATCTAAATGCTGTGATGTTAAGCCAAGTGGTGTCCTGAGTTGAATCTTACCAGCTGGTGTATGTACTGTTCCTTTAGGCACAGCAAGCCTGGTAACTCTGTGAGTGCCCACTGGATGAGGAATAGGACACTACAAGGGATGCTCCAAAGACTCGGGGATTGGTGTGTGCCTGTCACTATCTGTACAAATAGAGTGAAGCCTGCAGAGGCCTGGAAGGCAGTGCTTGTGTTGCCACAGGCTGGTGGTTTCAGGGAGCTGATCCGTAGCAGACACGGACAAGACTCCCTCATGCTAAGGGCAGGTAGTGGTGAGGTGCCTCACAACCCAGGGGCCCCTGGGGAGTGTCACAGCAGCTTTGTATACACGAGTGGGAAATCACACCTTCAGCTCAAATATAGACATAACCTGTGTCACCTCAAACCTCCAGGCTTTAGGTCAGTCTAATTCCACCAGATGTCTCTTCCCCTCTTGAAGGAGTGACCCTACCTGGGGTCATTGTCCTCCTATGTTCACAAACTTGAACCCTGCTGCTGCTCAAAACCAATTCCTTGAGCTGTGCAGGGGGCTGGAGGTAGAACATCAAAATGAAAGGTTCTTGCACAGCTCCTTAAGTGTGGGCAGACGGGTGGCTATCTTAAGCCATCATCTCATTTCCTGCCTTGTTTTTCCCTACAGCCTACTTTTTTCATATAGTAAACATCCCTACAACCAGGTCACAATACCATATTCATAAATTATCACAAAAGCAGGCCCACTTCCATCACAATGCCATCGTAAAGAACTTGACATCACTGATCTCTGGATCCATGTCACTTTCATCTGTTAGCCATGTCATTATCCAAAGTGCAAATAATGGTTGTTCCCATTAATGTTATCAACCAACCAGAGGTTTACCACTTTAGATGAGGGACTGGCATTAAAAATCAAATGGAAGGTACTTGGTTTCCCACAAACAATCACGCACTTCTGTGTGTGTGTGCACACAACACTTTTTTAAAGAGAGGCCAGACACTACTGTTTTTTTTAATTCTACTAATAAAATTATTAACTGACATAAAATCCATCCATCTTCTGGTCTGAAGACGAGCTCTGTGTAAGCTCAAAAGCTTGTCTCTTTCACCAATGGAAGTTGGTCCAATAAAATATATTACTTCACCCACCTTGTCTCTCTAATATCTTGGCACTGACATGGCTACAACAACACTACATTCATAAAATCTGTGAAAACTCAGGGAGAAAAACCTTACCTAAGGGTCTCAGTTTGAAACTGGGATTCTTTACAATCCAATTGCATGACCAGCAAGCAATTAGCGCAAACACTCCTTGAAGTATAGGAACCGAGAAGTGTCATAGGTAAGGTGTGCAACGGTCATGAAACATTTACACCTACTTGTATATGTGCATCTGTTTTCCATCTATGGTGGAGGTTTAACACCTATTTCAAAAAGAGTGAACATCTATATCTAATTAGTGCAGTGGGCCTTGGGTACTTGCATACTGTTCTTATTGATCAGGAGACATTATGGGCAAGGATTCAAGCACAAAGTATGTCTCAAAGACAGGATTTGACAGTGGCAAAATAATCTTGACACTACAACGGTCACACGAGAAAGAGGTGCGCTTTCTGAGAGCTGTATAAATGAACTGTGAATGGGAAGTGTAATTCCCATCCCATCCCGTTCTTCCCCCTCATCCCCCCCCCCCCCCCACACACACAGTATGAAGAGTTCTATTAATTTGAATGGAAGGTGTTCTGTCTCCAGTACCTGGTGGGCATTAACAGGTATTTTGACATTGTATTAACAGGTCAAGCCAAACAAATTTCCTTTCTCTAAAGTCTGTTCAGATTTCAGTTTATGCTTATACCAGTTCAGTATTTTTATGATTTGCAAGTTGATCCTATACTTAATCACTTTCCCAAATGGAAGAATAGAATGTGAAATTACCATAATTTCATTCCATGAGTAACAGGTTCTTTTTTCTTTCCATTTCTTGCAGGCAGAGCTGTCTTTGCCTCCAAATGCTCTGAACACTTCCCCCCCGCTGTTGACTGACTTTGCTTCTTCAGTCTGGAAAAAAAGCCATAAACACTATCCAGGCTGAATGCGAGTGAGTTCGTATCATTCAGCCAGCAGGGTATGCTCAAGGAGAAATGTAGTAGGCAACTCTGCAAAGTGTTGACCATGCACATCATTTAACCTTGCCATGTACATGATATTTCTTCATTGTACTCTTGGCAGCTTCACTATATATGACATTAGACTTCACTTCTTTATTCCAATGTCAAGCTTGGGTGTCCAAGAATGGCATAAAATATGACTTGTCTACTCTGTGATTCAAGTAATAACAATACTTAGCATAGTTAAGTAGCTCCCTGAAATGTCTGTGCTCAGACAGCTTCCTGAAGTCATGTCATCTGCTAATAACCATTTAGTTTATTGGCTTCCTCCAGCCAATAAGCTCTTAATAATCAAGTATCTGAGAACTGAATTTGGATTTTTTTTCCTTCGTAGTGGGTAACGGGACTGATCTGATGTTAAAGCCCACCCCCATCTCCAGTGGTACGAAAGTTCCCAGGTACCTAATAGCCTGTGTAGGTCCACTGCAAAGGGGGCATCGAGGAAGCAAGAATAGCAATGAGGTGCAGACCCTCTGAATGTAGCACAGCTCAGCAGAGGCTGAGTGGAATAAGGTGAGAACTATGGATGGAACACTTGATCTAAAGGAGTAACTCCATTAGCTGGCAGCAGTAGTAGGCTGCCTCTATATGGACCATGTGTTAAAGGGGAACAAACACACTTGGCCAGTGTGTTACATGAGGAATGAGCAAAACCTGAGTGAGGACATCAGAATTTGACCCTAAGCTTAAAAGAACTAATACAGTCTCCTCAAATCTTCCGAGCTTCTGATCTCACTAGAAGTACATAAATCAAGAATGACTTTCTGAAAAAAACATGAACACTGAAAACGGGAAACTCTCCAGATGGGGTTCAGTATATTTTCCTAATTATTCTGGGAAGGCAAGAAACTGTGATTTTTAAGTAAAGAATAAAAATAAAAAATCTGGGGAAACAAACATTTCCAAGAATCCAAAGTCCTGAATGCTCTCCAGCTCCTTCCACAACACACACTGATATGTAAAAGCTAAAGATAGGCCCAAGTGAGAATTTTTCATCCCAGTGAACTCTGGTAATTTGGATAAAAGGAAATCTGAATCAGAAGAACCACCCGTGTTTGGCTTTGCAAAGCCAAAAGCAGACTGAAAAAGTTTGACAAAAACCAAAACATGCCTTCTTTGCCCCAAGTTTGCTGAATAAAACAGAAGGGAAGGAAAACAGTCATGATACAGGAATAAACATGAGGAAACAGATTCCTTACAGTTCTATATATTCATTTATTTAGTGTGTGCATAGTCGTCTAGCCAAGCGATGGCATCTTCAGTGGTGTGCTGCAGTTCTTCTAGGCCACCGCTGAACCTAGTCAGCAGGCATTCATCAACAATGTATCTCCATGCAATGTATTAAATAGACACTACAGAGAACTATCTGCCTGCAATGAAATTTATAAACAGAGATCCAAATTCTTCCCAATTTACACCCATGAAACCCATTGACTGTCTAACCCTCCAGCCTAGAATACAGGCAGTTCATCTGAATACCACAGAGAAAGAAGTTACTTGACTATATTTTACAAGCTTAGCATTTGTTTTCCTTTAGTGCTTAGGGCTAGATTGTGAACCAGACAGTAAATAAAGAAAATCAGTCAATGGGACTGCTCGGGTGAGTAACTGCTCACTTGTAGAAGTAAACACTTCACAAACTGGCCCTTAATATTAACCACAGACTCCTAGCATTTAAGACCAGAAGGGACCACCCAGATCACCTAGTCTAACCCCTACTTGTACTTTACAGGCCACCAACATCACCCAGCCATCTTCACACTAAACCCCAAAACCAAAATTAAACAGAAGTATTTCAACTCTCAGGAGAATAAGCTATTATGTGCTCCAGACAGAAAATAGGAGGGACGAGGTGTACCAATGCCCAAGACCCCCCAACAGCAGGAAATTGATTAAGTGAGATGTACCCAAGGTCACTGCCAATCTGACCTGGGGGATAATTCCTTCCTGACCCCACATATGACAATCAATCAGACGCTGAGCATGTGAGCAGGAACCAGCCAGCCAAGCACCTGAGACAGAATTCTCAGTACCACCTCAGAGCACCAGGCCACCCTATCCAGCATTCATCACTAGCCATGGCCATCCCTGATGCTTCAAAGGAAGGAGACAAACAAACAAAAAATACACACAAGCCAGAATAAATCCTTCCTGACCCCTGCCAATGACCAGCTGAAGCATGAGATTTTAGAGACCTAAGACATAAACCCAAAGGGACTCACAGGATGGCCAAGCCCTCCCTCCACCACCACAAGCAACCCCGTCATACATAAATTTGTGCAGCTCTGTTTTTAAAACTAATTAAGTTGTTTGCTCCCACAACTCCTACTAAAAGGCTGTCCCAGAACCTCACTCCTCTGATGGTTAGAAACTTTCTTCTAATTTCCTTTTTAAAGTCATTCATGGTCAGTTTATACCCATGTTATTTGATTAATGAAGCTTCCCCATTTACAACAGTTTAAAATTTTATGAAATATTATCATAAAACTACCATAATTAAA
Source organism: Terrapene triunguis (assembly GCF_002925995.2). Lineage (NCBI taxonomy): Eukaryota > Metazoa > Chordata > Testudines > Emydidae > Terrapene > Terrapene triunguis. Next base: position 20,841,620 of record NW_020664448.1, read on the forward strand.
ATACAAAAACATTTGTAGGGTCTGCCATAGAGGAGACAAGTAATAAATATTGGGTCTCATGGTGTTTCCAAAAAGGTAACTTCGAAAAAAATGTTTTAAATTGCTTTCTAAATGTGGGAGGGAAAAGTGGTACTGCAGTGATATATAACACTTACCTATCATAAGTACAATTTTTAACATTTCACACTATATGGAGAGAACTCATCTATTTTAGTGCATTGTGTTTTATTAAAGACACTAAGCCTCAGTTTTGCTGATTGTTAGTTGGCTTCCATGGCCATACAGTAAAATAGTGTGAAGAGATTGTTCTTCTCTATTTTAGCCAACTCTGGATTTACTAGCATCCTCATTTTTTACAGTATATATATATATATATATATATATATATATATATATATTGTGTGTATATATATATATATATATACTGTAAAAAATATATATTTTACAGTATAGTTTTTACAGTTTGTGTACTCTATGAGAACATAGGCAATCAAATGCTGCATTAGCAGGATTGGGCCAATTTAGCTTCATGTCCTCTGGTATTCTGGACTGCTTTTAATGTACATTCTTTCAACTATAGATAGTCCTGCCAGATATCAGCACACATTTGTAAGAACTGGTTGCCAATTGTTGTCTGACACAGGAAAGGGTGTGGGATTTGGGAATTCTAGAAGGAGAGCAACTTAATGGCCCAAATCTGCAATGTGATGAGCATTATCTCCAATTGACGGAAGCAGGAGTTCCTTGCAGGAGATGCTCAGCACCTCAGACACTCAGGTCCTTGGGGGTCACTAGCTGTTTGGAGGAAAGCGTTCCCCCTGGCCTTCACTTTGTCTATTCTCCTTCAGTTCTTATGCCATGCTCTTCACTGTTCTCTATGAGTACCTACCCCCCATTCACTGGTATAGCTTTTCATAATGAGCATTATGGCTTCCTCTGAAGCAGTTGTCATTGGCCAATCCTGGAGACAAGCTCCAAGACTTCTCTGGCATGGCTGTTCTTATATTCAGTGAGTGAACAATATTTCCAAAGGCTAAAGTTGTAAGATCTAAGCCAGAGACTTGCTGCTATGTGAAGATGAAAGAACTGACGCACATACAGAGGTCATTAATGTGCCTGTTGGTGATGACCCTGGTGTGTTGAGTCACAAGAGATTATTCTAACTGACAGCAGATTTAGTCTGTCCTGAATATGTAACTGGATTCATCATGTTGTTATGTGTGAGTCTGATCAACAATAAAGAACCTGAGGGTCTCAATGGAATATGCAGCATTGCTACAAGGATATAATGCTGGGAATTTATTCTACTTTTTGAGGTGGCCTCTTCCCCCAATTACTCAATTATTCTTTGCAGCAACCATTTCAATAGGTTGTGTCCAATTTATTAACAGTTAAAAAGAAGGGAGTGACCCATACGACTCAAGTCTCAGGTTTAAACTTTTGCTCCTGAACAATTATCTCAAGTTTAAACTACCGGTCCTGGCCTTACACCCCTCCCTGCATATCCAGCCTCTTATTAAATCAAACCCCTGCCTCACCAGTGGCACTAGCTTCAGTGCTTTTTTGTCTGCTTCTACCACCCAATCTCCATGGTTTTATGCCAACCTCTCACACATAGAATGCCCTCACTGTTCTGCTCTGCCAAGCTACTGCCTCCTCTGTGTTCAGATTTCACCATAAATCTTAATTCTCAGAATGCCACAAGAAGTGAATCAATATTTTTAACCATGTCAAAATGAGCATGCTGCATAGCCACAGTCTTATTGCTGTAACCCCTTATCCTCCTTTCTTCACCATATTCTCTCTCTGTGCCATGTAGCATTTAAAAACAGACTGTAAATTCTCAGGGGCAGGGATTTTATCTTTCTTTGTCCCGCGAATTACCTAGCACAGTTTTGGACACCGTAATATAATAATATTTTAGCCTTAGTATAATCCCCACTGACGTTTGGTCTGTCTAGTGGTGTACTAGTACTGTGGGCAGCCTCTGCACTTTCATCCGAATCCAAACCTGTACAAAGAGTGCAGTAACTTTCTGACTGCTGCAGTGTTTTGCTGTGGAGGATGTGCAAGTGGCACATCTGAGATTACAGGTCAGCCTGTTTTATGATTCCCTCTTCACCATCACTACCATTGAGTACTTTCCTATTAGCTTTACTAATAAAACTTTAATTTGAGGGGACTCAACGTCTGAGTGACAGACTACAGGTGCTACCAAATGGTTCTTAGCTTTGTTAAAAAGAGGCCTAATTTGCAACCTGGACGAAGAGATGCAGATTTGAGTCTTAGCCTAAGATCAAAACCAAGAAACTCAGTGAAGGGTAACAGCAACAGCTGTGTGAGAGGTACTCCTCTTGGAACTTGAAGCATGCTAAGACACCATCTCTTTTTCTCCCACTAAGCAATCTTTGCCCATTCTAACATGACGCAGAATCTCATGAACTCCAGTATGGAAGCATCCAAGGAAGCAGAAAGGTGATGGCTTTAAAAGAAATCCTGTTTTATGTTCCCCTTCAGGCATACCCAGGGGGTGATGTACGTACTGAATGAGTATAAGCCCTAGAACTGTGAATATTTTTGTGGACCTGTCTCTCCTTTATTTGTAGGTCTGGAATAACCACTCACAAAAACAGTTCTCTGTGGCACCTCACATTGGGTCCTGAAGTTAATGCAGAGCCACTGAGGCAATCAGATGTGCCACTTACCCGACACTAATTTCTATCTGAACTATCTTCTAGCTGAGAAAGGAAAGGATACAAACCTAAAGCAATGTATGCTGAGCTGCAATTTGCTTCCTCTCCACTGTAGAACAGTTTTTGATGGAACACGAGTTGCTTCAGTCCATTGTGCAGTAGAGTGGATAATATAATGTAATCACAGGTTATTCTTCAACTTACACAGCTCTCAGTAGGTATCAGAGCAAAACAACTGATAGTAGCAAAGCCAACTATCAATGAATTTCAAAAGAGTTATGTTTTAACTTACCCAGCTGTCTGTAGCTGCTGGGATTAGAGGTCTTCCTCGTCCTTGATGTTTGCAACAAATGTGTATCAGCCTGTGGGAAAAAAACAAGTCTCACATCATTTACAAGCCCTTTTTGTGAAGGGACACTCTTCTCATAAATACATATTGATTCAGCTAAAAATACATCTTTATAAGTCACATTCACATGACCTATGCACCGAAATGTACCTATGACATCAGTATTATAATTCCACTACAAGGACCACAAAACAATGGCACCTGAACCCCACATGGATCAAATACTTCTTTAGCAAAAGACTGTTCATCTCTAAAAGGATTTTTTAAGTATTTTCCCAAAGGTTAGACTGTCCATTTTGTTTCTTTTTTTTTTAATCATTTCCATTGTGATGTTTCCTAATAAAAGTAAAGATGTTTATTTTGAGCCAAATTTTTCACTATAACTAAGTGCAAACCCACAAAAAGCTGATGCAATTGCACAGCATGTATGTCAGTGGATAATTTGGCTCATTATATACAAGTATTGTGTCCAGTTCTGGGCACCACATTTCAGGAAACATGTGGACAAGTTGGAGAAAGTCCAGAGAAGTGCAACAAAAATGATTAAAGGTCTAGAAAACATGACCTATGAGGGAAGATTGAAAAAATTGGGTTTGTTTAGTCTGGCGAAGAGAAGACTGAGGGGGGACATGATAACAGTTTTCAAGTATATAAAAGGTTGTTACAAGGAAAAAGGAGAAAAATGGTTCTCCTTAACCACTGAGGATAGGACAAGAAGCAATGCGCTTAAATTGCAGTGAGGATGGTTTACGTTGTTACATTTGGAAGAACTTCCTAACTGTCAGGGTGGTGAAGCACTGGAATAAATTGCCTAGGGAGGTTGTGGAATCTCCATCATTGGGGATTTTTAAGAGCAGGTTGGACAAACACCTGTCAGGGATGGTCTAGATAATACTAGGTCCTGCCTTGAGTGCAGAGGACTGGACTAGATGACCAGGTCCCTTCCAGTCCTATGAGTCTATGACATTCACCCAGGTGCGGGTCCTGGGTTATCCAGGAATGGGCCTATGCAGGGGAGCTGTTAGCAGAGGAGCCATAGTGAGGGCTTTTCATCCTCTGCACCATGTGGAGGAGTCTGAACATGCCAACTGGTGAGGAAGGGCCAATGCAGCTATAACTACATGGATACTATGGCGGGGAACCCCAGGATAGGAACACGTGGAGTAGGAAGGACGTGGCTGATATTCAACCTAAAATGTTCCTTTATATTTTCAGCATATTACTCCTACTTATGCCTGTGTATACCTCACCAGATGGTTCCTCTGCCTTAGTGTTCAAGCACCCTTTAAGTATTTATAAACAATTATGTGTTCTCAAATCACTTTATTATTTGTATTACAATAGCATCTAAGGTTCCCAACCATGAATCAGGGTCCTGTAGTACTATACACCTACAGACACAACAGACAGACTGTCCCTGCCCTGAAGAGCTTACTATCTACATTTAAGTAACATATATGTGATCATCAAAAACACTAGCTACAGAGTCCCTCCCCGCCCCTGAAAGCAATAGAGAGAGAGTAAAATTCTCCACATAAGAGAACAAACATCCAGTTGGACAGAACAATATAACCAATGCTACTAACTAGGCCTGACAAGCAATTAAAAAAATTAATCATGATTAATCGCATTGTTAAACAATAATAGAATACCACTTATTTAAATATTTTTGGATATTTTCTACATTTTCAAATATATTGATTTCAATTACAACACAGAATACAAAGTGTACAGTGCTGATTTTATTTTTATTTTTTAATACAAATATTTGCACTGTAAAAAACAAAAGAAATAGTATATTTCAATTAACGTAATACAAGTACCATAGTGCAATCTCTTTATCATGAAATTTGAACTTACAAATGTTGAATTATGTACAAAAAAATAACTGCATTCAAAAATAAAACAATGTAAAACTTTAGAGCCTACAAGTCCACTCAGTCCTACTTCAGCCAATCACTCAGACAAACAAGTTTGGTTATACTTGCAGGAGATAATGGTGCCTGTTTCTTGTTTAAAATGTAACCTGAACAGGCGTTCGCATGGCACTGTTGTAACCGGCGTCGCAAGATATTTACGTGCCAGATGTGCTAAAGATTTATATGTCCCTTCATGCTTCAACCACAATTCCAGAGGATATGCATCCATGCTGATGACAGGTTCTGCTTGATAATAATCCAAAGCAGAGCAAATCGATGCATGTTCATTTTCATCATCTGAGTCAGATGCCACCAGCAGAAGGTTGATTTTTTATTTTTTTTTGGTGGTTCGGGTTCTGTAGTTTCCGCATCAGAGTGTTGCTCTTTTAAGACTTCTGAAAGCATACTCCACACCTTGTCCTTCTCAGATTTTGGATGGCACTTCAGATTCTTAAACCTTGGGTCAAGTGCTGTAGCTATTTTTAGAAATCTAACATTGGTACCTTCTTTGCGTTTTGTCAAATCTGCAGTCACAGTGTTCATAAATCAAACATGTACTGGGTCATCATCCAAGACTGCTATAACATGGAATATATGGCAGAATGTGGGTAAAACAGAGCAGGGGACATACAATTCTCCCCCAAGGAGGTCAGTCACAAATTTATTTAATACACTATTTTTTTAATTAACATCATCAGCATGGAAGCATGTCCTCCGGAATGGTGGCTGAAGCATGAAGGGGTACACCGGCTACAAAAGTGCCATGTGAATGCCTGTTCTCACTTTCAGATGACATTGTAAATAAGAAGCAGGCAACAGTATCTCCCATAAATGTAAACAAACTTGTTTGTCTTAGCGATTGGCTGGACAAGAAGTAGGACTCAGTGGACTTGTATCTTCTAAAGTTTTACATTGTTTTGTTTTTGAGTGCAGTTATTTAACAAAAAAAATCTACATTTGTAAGTTACACTTTCACAATAGAGATTGCACTACAGTACTTGTATGAGGTGAATTGAAAAATACTATTTCTTTTGTTTATCATTTTTACAGTGTAAATATTTGTAATTAAAAATAATATAAAGTGAGTACTGTACACTTTGTATTATGTGCTGTAATAGAAATCAATATATTTGAAAATGTAAAAAAAATCCAAAAATATTTAATAAATTTCAATTGGTATTCTATTGTTTAACAGTGCAATTAATCACGATTAATTTTTTTAATTGCAGTTAATTTTTTTCAGTTAATTGCGTGAGTTAACTGTGATTAATTGACAGCCCTACTACTAACTAAACTACATATGTTCAGTGACCCAAGATTCAATTACTGAATTATAATTAGTCTCTAAAATATTGCAACCTCCTCCTGAAGTACATACTTTAATAATATGGTTACTTGCAGTAAGTTATTCAGTCTCTAGAAGCCACATTGTACCCACATGCCTGAAACGCCCAAAAACAATCAAGATGTCTCCTGATATTGTTAAACTTAATCATGCATCCTATCGAGACAAGCTACAAAATACACTAGAAACCAGCCTTGGTGATAGCCCTGTCTCAAGGGAAGAATTCAGAGAGACAGTACAAAAAACTGCAACTGACGTCCTTGGATGGAAGAAAAGGGTTCATCGTGACTGGTTTGATTAAAATGATGAGGAAATCAAAATGCTCTTGAAAGAAAAAAATGAGGCTTTCCAAATCTGGCAAAATGATATTCAGTCCACCTAAAAGAGAGACAGATTTAAACACGTGCAAAGCAAGGTACAAAGACAACTACACTTGATAGAAGATAAATGGTGGGAGAAGGTAGCAGAAGACACTCAAATGTATGCAGAAACAAATGAAACAAAGAAGTTCTTCGATTCCTTGAAGCTAGTCTATGGACTTTCAAAGGTGGGCACACGTTCACTCATGATGGCTGATGGCAGGATAGTCATCAAAGACAAACATGGCATGGAACAGAGAGGGGTTGAACATTTCATCCAATTACTGAACAGACCATCTTAACTGAAACAAGTGCTATTAACAGATAACTCAAAAGCCTATTTAGCACCACCTTGACTCGCCACCCTTACTTGAAGAAATAGAAAAGGCAATCAGTTTTATGAGCTCAGGAAAGTCCTCGGGCAGAGATGGAATACCGGCAGAAATAGAAATCTGCGGGTCCAAAGGTGGTAACAACATTCCAGAAGATTCTTACTGACATCTGGGAAAACGAAGAAATGCCACAAGACTTCAAAGATGCCACAATTATTCCTTTATTTAAAATTAAGGCAGCAAAATGGTCTGTGATAACTACCATGGGATCTCTCTCCTATCTGTCGCTGGAAAAATCTTTGCTCGTGTTCTCCTGAACCAATTGATTTCATCTGTCTCAGAAGCCAATCTACCTGAGACTCAGTGCGGATTCAGACCTGGTCGTAGCACCATAGACATGATCATCAGTATCAGGCAAATACAAGAACAATGTATCAAACAAAACATTAATCTGTTCAGTGTTTTATTGATCTGACAGAAACATTTGATGCAGTCAATAGAGAAGGATTATGGTTGATCCTCAGCAAACTTGGTTTCCCAACAAAACTTGTAAAGATAGTTTATTTCATGAGGGGATGCAAGGTCAGGTATTTTTAATGGAGATCTCATTGACTTCTTTGCATTTCAAGTGGAGTCAAACAAGGCTGTGTCCTTGCCCCTGTACTGTTCAACCTCTTCTTCACCCAAGTCCTCAACCATGCTACAAACGGGCTCAACAGAGGCATATACGTCAGATACAGACACAACAGCTCAATCTTCAATCTTACAAGGCTTAAAGCAAAAATAAAAGTAACAGAACTACTAATAAGAGAAGTACTCTTTGCAGATGATTGTGCCCTCCTAGCATGCACAGAGGGAGATCTGTGCATCCAGTGCATCGTAGATCGCTTCACTGAAGCATCACAATTGTTTGGCCTCAAAATCAGCCTGGAGAAAACTGTGGTGTTACACCAATTATCTTCACCACGCCATGCTATATCCTCTAGCATATCCATTAGTGGAATCCAACTAAAGCAAGTTGACAGTTTTACCTATCTCGGCAGCAACATCTCCAATGATGAATCTCTTAATAAAGAGATCACGAACAGGATACAGACAGCTTCTCAGTCATTAGGAAAGCTATGTAACAAAATGCTGAAATCCCACAACATAACCCTCTCAACAAAAATAAAACTTTATAATGCTTTTGTGCTCACATATCTCCTCTATGGCTCTGAGACCTAGACACCATACAAATGGCATATCAAACAGCCAGAGGCCTTCCATATGCGGTCTCTGCGCGCCATTATGGGGATCCATTGGCAGGACAAAATTACCAACCTGGAGGTTCTCCAAAAGTTAAATGCCATAAGCATCTATGCCATGCTGATAAAAGCCCAACTACGCTGGGTTGGACACATCATTAGGATGCCTGAACATCGATTCCCCAGAAAAAATGTCTATGGAGAATTGGCACAAGGACATCAGAATCAAGGCCGCCTCAGAAAGCTCTGCAAGGACAGCATCAAGAACAGCACACGCTTTGGTGCAATAAAACCGGATGATTTTGAGAAGGCTGCGTTAAATAGATCCGCATGGCAACACACAACACTCAGAGCTTTCCAAGCCTTTGAAGAGGACAGAAATAATCAATTGTTATCTGCAAGGGGAAAGTGTCATACTACTGCTATAGCTACCAAGACCCTCACCAATGACTCTGTCTGCCCGATCTGCTCACGAGAATGTGTGTCACGCTTTGGACTTCAGAGCCACTCCAGAATCCACAAAAAGAGAGAACAAGAAAACGTCATTGTCGAACTGATGGACTACACACACACACACACTAGAAGCCAATCTACTGCATAAGAGAGACAAGGTGGGTGAGTAATATCTTTTATTGAACCAACTTCTGTTGGTGAGGGACAAGCTTTTGAACTAGACAGAGCTCTTTTTCATGGCTACAACACTGCATACAACCGTGTACTATATAGATTTCCAGACAGGAGGTGGTCCCTGGTAATCAAAAGAATTAAAGCTGGAACTCAAGCTGTGTGAAATCCTGTTTGTGGCTGTGGTTATCATAGTTTTGTTTAATCAATACCTCCTATTTACGTCAGACTGTGATTCTATATTTCATGCTAGATATAGATTATTCAATGTACCAATGAATCAGGAGTTGTCTAATTTCCTATTTAAAGCAATGAGTTGATCAGAGCTGTAAAAATGAGATCTAGTTGTCATAGATAATAAAGTAGAAATGTATCATTCAGAGTTTTTGAAAAGCTTTTCATGCTGCCACTCCTGAGCTAGTTGAATCTTCCAGTAGCCATGTTCATTTCTGCTCAGGGATTGGCAGTGTTTGATTCTTGTGGTTATAGATAAACAACATACTGGGAAACTGTCACAAAGACAAAGCTCTCCCAGCATGTAGTCTTTTTGTGGGAAACTTAGTGATGTAGCAGTTAAATTATCAGTTACCATGGGTAGTTGTGTAACGTTGACAGACCCTGGTTGTCAGCGGGCAGGTTCAAAACTAGGACCTCTGAAGCTTAGTGTATGAACCTTTACTGCATGAGCTAAAAGTCACATGGCTCTTTGCCAAGGCTGTAGCAGACTCATCAATCTCTAACTGGGCTAGGTGCCACTAGAGGGGGACAGAGCACCACACCAAGCAGGCAGGGCTTACAGCTGAATTACCTTTTAGGGGCCTGGTGACTGACAAATTTAAATAACAAAATCAAAATTAATTTCCTGTTTCTATACTCTGCCATTTATTAATGGGCATACTAAAGTTCAATGCCTATGAAAAACATATTATCCACTGAAGAAACAGTTGTTGGAAGCAAAAATCAGTTTTATAGACAAAAGTAATATTGTCTACTGTAATACTCTCTATGCACTGACATATAGAACCTGCAGGCTGGATTTGTTCCCTTGGAAACATTTGATAATCTCAATTTTCTGGAATTTAGAGATGATTATGTCAACTGCCAAAGCATCACACAGTGCTACAAGTGAGGCAATTTTCTTCATGACCGTTTATCACCTCTCGGAGGAACTATTTATATTATGTTTAGGGACTGCTGGGAGCAGGGTTCCAGGTCACAATGTATGAAAAATAAAGACATTATATGACTTTTTCTGCCAATTGCACTTGAATTCATATTATATTCTATTATAGAACATGTTCAAAAATAAATAAAAAGAAAGCTAAAACAAAAAGAAAATCTCTATTAGTAATCATTTCACTGTTCCAGGTTTCAGCTCTTTCTTGGTTTTGTGTTTTATTCCTGTTTAATTGCAGAGATCAGCACTCTGCTGCACTGTACATGTGATTTTCTATTCTGTGCCACTGCTAGAAAACAAGATAAACATCTTTTGTGACTAGTTCCCCTTATTCAGCAATCAGCTTCTCATTGTAATTTAAATCCACATTAGAGAATATCATTGCTGCCCTGATTTGCCTGGAATATTTCATCCTGAACTCTTCCACTCATTAACAGTAAATTGTACTTTGTCAAAATCAGAAATCCCTAAATCGGTGTAGAAGATTTTTGTCTGGTTCCAGGGAACAACATGAATAATTCTGAGGTAACCCCAAGAAATTCTCTCAGCAAACTGCAGCCTCAGAGAAAATTTTTAAAAATTAAATGCTTAACATAAAGACTTTCTTGCAAGTGAGTCTGTGGAATCCGAGGTGTGATTGAGAAGGGAAGCAAAAACATCATGAAACTAACATAATGGTTGCAGATCTCTGTTAAATCTGATCATATATTCTCTCTTTTTCTCTCCCCCCTACATTTTGTCTGTCTTGTCTGTTTAGACTGTAAGATCTTCAGGGCAAAGACTGCTACTATGATAGGAAGAAGTGAAGAGAAGAGAAAAGAGAAGAGGCAAGGGGAGGCTCTAAGAGGAAATTTGAGGAGTCCAAGTTTACTCTGATAAATTTAAATTGGCAACCGGATGTTCATACAGCGCTCAGAGAGTTCCAGTGAGATAGGTTTAATGAAACAGACAGCAGGGTCAGAGGATGAGAGCAAAAGAGAAGTCTCAGTCAAAGATAGACATGAAGGTGAGAGTGTGATAGAAAGATTGAGAGTGGGAGTGTGAAGAAGTTCTCTAATCACGCCATTTTCACTTTGGGTGGCTGGATAAGATGTAGAAAAGAAGAAGTAGGGAGAGAATCAAAGAAAGTAGATGAGCTGGGGCTTGTGGGTGTGGGTCTCAGGGAGAGGTGCTCAACACAGAAAATGGCAGTATGAAGGAAGAGAACGAATTTGCAGTGATCAGTGGAGAAAGTCTGTGTACTCTCTGTTTCTAATGTACATGCTCAGCAGGCTCATGGTCTTTCATCTGAAGAGGCTGGCATCCCCTCACACCAGAAACCTTGATCATCCAGGGATTTCATAGTCTGCATGGATATAGATAATTATTTCCTAAATGGAGCATAATGGATGCTTTTCATGGCATTTGCCTCAAAATAATGTATTTTAAACTGAATATGAATATATTCAAACTTGCAAAGAACTAACTAGTAACTTGCCAACTGTAATGCTAATTCACAATTGGGCACTTCTATGGAGAAGGAGACTGAATGCACTTGTGGGTCAGAAAGATATCCAAATAGAAAGATCTGCAATTGAGCAATAACCATAGCACCCTTAAAGAAAAATCCTATAGAAATTCATAAAGAAAAGTAACTGTTCCTCTATAGAATTGTTAAGTCACCTATAGAAATCTAGAACAGGGATATAATTTACCATTAAATTCTACAGATTGTTTAAAATATTCTATAGAAGGCTATTACATTTGACACATTTTGGAGTATTACTTAGAACTCCTGTTTAGGGACCAGACTGAGTCACATTTAGCATGCACTACATGTTGTAAGAGCTAATCTGATATAGAGAATCCAGCCATGTGCACCAAAAGTAACATCTTGGTCCCAACCCTTGAGTACAGGTGAGGTTTGCTTGACACAGGATCCAACCGAGGGTGCAAATTAGGGTGGGCTTAGGGCTGCTCTAATTTATACTGGCTGTGACAGCCTCTTAGATGCTGTTACACTGATTGGGAGCACAAGGGCATTCTAGCCACACACCCTTGCGCCACATATCATTCCTTGCACCAGGGAGGTTGGAAGCAGATGGTGTTTACAACCAGCTCTACTGGCTCTACATCACCCAGGGATTCGCCACACGACAGGAATCTTCAGACGGCCACTTAGGCCAGCTTTAAGGTTGCTTTGCACCACCAGACCACCTACAAGTCTCTTTGACATCAACTGGAGTTTTGGGTGTTCAGCCATTCTGAAAACAAAGCCAATAACTTTGGGGGTTAAAGAGACACTACATGGTTTAAGAATCCAGTTTGCTCCTCTTATGTGTAGGTTCCAGAACACACAAGGGAAAGTTACTCATTCAGCTAACAGCAAAATAGAACATGCTGATGACTATTAAGCTGGGAAATGAGGCTAGAGCCCCTTTTCCCCATTTTTTAGGAGTCTTGTGCCCACAACAGGGTACACAGAGGAAGCAGTGCCAGCTTTGAAATGTGGGAAGTTTCCACTTTCCCCCCTTCAAGGAGCCACATGCAGGCCATGGAGTCACTAGAGGCTCCCTGAGGCTGTGCTCACCACAGCTTTGCAATATGGAGAGTCTTTGAGCACCCAGGATGGACTGGTGCATGGAACAGAGCCCAGGCATGTGAACAGGAAAGGTAGAGGGGTCAGGCCTTTCAGAGCAGTGGCCTTTATACCATGCTAGAAAATTTGGGATTGGAGCAGATGCTTTGGATGACCCTGCCTACTGCATTCCTGAGATAGGAGTGGGTGATTTGAGAGGTCTGGTGGACTGGTAGTTAGAGAGGTGAAGACAACTTTAGTGTCCAAGCCTATCTATTGCAGTGCAAACCCATTGCCAAAGAGGCGATGGGTAGGATCAGCAGGGGCCATGTCTGAGGAAGCCTGGGACTGTCAGGTCCTTCTCTATAGGAGTCAGGTCCAGAAATCAGCTATAAGGGATTTTGATAAGGGAGTCCAAATACAAGTTCTTGATGTGAACTTCCGCATCAGACTTCACATGACACCATTAAAAAGGAGAGATGAATGGAACAATGGCAGGGGAATACGGTGGTTTTATCCCCTGATCTATAAAAGGGTTTATAGAATCAGTCTCTAAAAGAAGACTGGAGAATAATAAATATCAAGGGGATCCTTCTAACTACTTTTCATGTGCAGAGGAGAGCTAGAGATATTTGCTCAGTGATTTATAATTGTGTGATTATAATAATATTTATAATATAATAATAATTATAATAATATATATATAATAAACCTTTAGGCAGTGTCTTAACTTTTTCTGGAGGGTATGAAGAAAAATGGTACATAACCGTTAAAGTTTTTAATTACAAAGCCCAGTCTTTTTAACAATGAAGCCAGTACAAATCTCCTAATAGAGCAGGAACACACAGGTAGAGCCTTGGTACCAAAAGTTGCTATGTTAAGTGTTTTTATGCTTATAAGAGCTTTAATTTTAAAAAAATCCATATTTAAAAAACATTCAAATGAACACAATTCCCCCCACACACACACACACTCACCCTAAGAAAAAACCTTGTAAAGAGGCTAAATGCTGCTAGGGCCGATCAGAAAGGATTTTCTGCATCACAAAAAATTCACGAAATTACCAATATCTGCCCTCTGCCTGTACAATTGGCTCTATTTTTTTTTGCTAAAGTAGATCTATAGAACTTAGTTCAACATCGTCTTTTGAGCTCCATTCCATTTGCTTCATCTTTATGATTGGGTGTAACAGAAAATACTCACAGTACAATTAACACTTTTTTTCAGAAATGACAAAATGTTTATTACATTAAAAATCTAAAAGCTCTTTAATATTACTGTCCTACCTAAGCACTACTCATGCTTCATTATTGTGTGTTATAGTTCTGCCCAGGTCCACACTGCCATCGCTCTACTAAGTGAGCTAGACATAAAACCTAGCCAAAAAGTTCCCAATCCAGCAAGTAGCTTCTGGCGGGGCATACTCTTGCACCCATATAGATCCTTCAGGATCCGCTCACACAGCATTACTTGCAGAATGAGAGCCTAGAATGACAAGTAACATACGAAGTAGGGCTGGGGAAATAAAAGGATTTTTTGGTACACTGGCAAATCGGGAAAAATAATTTATTTCAAGGCAGACCGAAAGTGAAAACTTTCAAAATGTTCAGAGAATTGAAAAGTCGGGGGGAGAGGAGGGGAATTATTTCAGGCCAAATAAAATATTTTGGTTTTGAGCATTTTCACACATTTTTTTTTTTTTAATTTTTAAAAAATAACAGTAAGGGAAATTTTGAAACAAAAAGGCTTGTCAACAAAAACAATCAAAACATTCTGTTTTGAAAATGTGGAATTTTTGCAAAATTTTTAAGGTTTTTTTTTCTAAACACATGATTTAGTGAAATCGACATGTATTCGCAAAATATTGCAGCATCAACAAACGTGATATTTTTTGCCAGAAAAAAATGTTGATTGAAAAACGTCACTCAGTTCTAATACTAAGAGTAGAGGGATAGAAGGCAAGGGGAGAGAGAAACATCAAAATATCTATCTATATATTTTATACATACAAGTCAAGACTCTCAGAAAATTGGTGCCTAAAATTAGGCTCCTAATAAGTGGCTTTATTTTTAGAAGTGTTGAACCACTGATTTCAATGAGACATACTAATGGAAAAGAAGAATTTTCTGTTGTTGAATTTAGTGTATCATTGAAACTATCCCACAAATGGAGGAGGATAGCTAATTCCATTTGATAGCTATAGACAACATAGGATTTTTTTTAAAAAATGTGCCTTTGTTTCCATAAATCTAATTTAAATTAAGCTGCTTTTCCCCTAGTCTAATTGAAGTCTACTTTCAGGTAATGCACTTATTGTTGTAATAGTAATGCTTCATGAAAAGCTACAGCATCCCCCATCAAATCCTTCTTCAAAATATTTCTTTGGTTTGCTTTCCATCACTCATATCCACTTCAGGGCTGTCTACCCCCTTCTTCACGTCTGTGTCATCTCCACTCCAATCAGTGGCAGATGACATTGGTTTGGTTCTGGATTTCTTTAATTTAAAGGTTTCAGAGTAGCAGCCGTGTTAGTCTGTATCCGCAAAAAGAACAGGAGTACTTGTGTCACCTTAGAGACTAACAAATTTATTAGAGCATAAGCTTTCATGGGCTACAGCCCACTTCTTCGGATGCACGAAAGCTTATGCTCTAATAAATTTGTTAGTCTCTAAAGTGCCACAAGTCCTCCTGTTCTTTTTAATTTAAAGTGAGATTAAGACAACACCAAATTTGAATAAAGTGGGGAAGGAGGTTGATAGTGACACTGACTGAGCATTATATAATTTCTTTCTCCCATCAAACATCTTCCCTTCAACCCAATACTATGTTGCTTGTTTTGCTGGTTTTGGCTTGGATCATGTTTATTGAATTTGCAGAGTCGCTATTTTGGATTTCACCCATGAGGTCAATGGACAACCATAAAAGGTTCTCACAGTTATCACATTCAGTTTCGTTACTGCGCCCAGCAGAGACATTGTACTATAATACAATTTTATTCTGTATAGAGTCTCTCATATAATCTGTCCCGAAAAGGGATATAAAAATCTATAAATAATGACAGAATGATCCCTCTAAATGAAACAACAAAATGATAAGAAAAGTAAATAAGGACAAAGCTAAATATAGAAGATCAAGTGAGAACCTGACAAATTAAGAAGAAAATAAATACGAGAAAACTCAGCACACTAGTTCAAAACAGAAAGCAAGAAATGCTTCCAGACAATCACAGCAACAGTATTCCAATTTAATTTACTTGGATAAATATGACGATAGCCTGGGGACTGGTACAACCACATTTTCATGTCAGATAACATTTTAAGTCTTAGCTGTCCTGTAGAAAAAAAAGTGGGATAAAAGTTTGTTGCCAACTCATAATTTTATCACAAGTCTTGCTACATTCAGAGTTTTTCTTAACGCTCCAACTGCTGGAATCATGACACTGCATGAGAATCTCAGCTTTCATTAAAAAAGTAAGTTTCTAGCCCTCATGATTGCTGAGAAAAGCTTGAAAATGTGAACCAAAATTTATTCTTTTATTTAGGGAAAAAACCTCCCCATCTCTGTTTTATCCTCAGTTACCAAGCTAGCCTATTGTGCATAGGGTGACCAGTGGTCCTGATTTTACAGAGACAGTCCCGATTTTTGGATCTTTTTCTTATATAGGCTCCTATTACCCCCCACCCCTGCCCCCGTCCCAGTTTTTCACATTTCTTCACACCCTAATTGTGCACCATTTCTTGAGTCCACCCTTTAGGTAAAAGAGCCCATTTACAAGACTTGTTTCATGCTCTTTGTCCCCCTGGAAGTGGCAACTCCCATGCTTCTAGTACTGGAGAAAAGGAGAGATTTGACCCATTTCTTTTTCAGAGCACCTGTCTCAGGACCCTTAAACACAAATAAAAAACTCCAGTTTGCTTTCCTACTCCCTGTTAGGCTCCCCAAAAACCTGCCCGGTTCCTTGTGCGGTGGAACATCATTAATTCTGCTGCCATGTACATACCATTTGCATTCTTAGTGAAGGCTAGAGCAGACAGCTAGTTTACTTGTAGATGTAGAAGTACGTGCGCTCTGTTTCCATTCTGAGAATCAAAACAACTTCAAAGACCACCAAGTTCATCTGCAATTATAACATTTATTATTTCTTTTCAAAAGAAGCCACGAACAAGTGCTCTGAACTTTAAATCATGCCAAATCATCTTAAGCTGAGAAGCCAGGCCCTTTGACATCCTGGCCACGTGGCATTTGCAAATTGAGATTCTGAGCCAGAATAGAACTGCTCTTTGGGTCACACAGTCTTTGCTTCCACAACGTGTTGTGACTCTCATTCCGTCTTACCATACCTTCCCTTTCCATAGGAAGCACACCATTATTTCTACTTCATAAAGCCATACATTATCACAACAATATGGTTACTATAGCAGAGCACTAGTTCTGCTATAGTTAAGGTGGGAAAGACTTTTCTATTTAAAAGATCAACTCTAAGTGCTCTAAAATTCACATCCTTATGCTGATTCTTTGAAATTTGCTGTGATCCATGAGAATGTGGGGGCAGGTTAGTGATCCAAATTTCAGGTCAGTTGATCAAGATGATACAGCCCCTACTAAAAAAAAATCAAAAAAGGTGTCTTCCCACCTTTTGGGAAATGTAATCTGAGTACAGTAGATAATTCAGAAGAGGGTCAAGCTATTTTCCGAAAGAAATAAGAATGACACATGTGAATGCATGCTGGGAAAGGAGGGAAGGGAATAGGGACATAGGGAATAGTATACAAGAAACACAAGAGGGACTTCAGTTGGTGAGAGAGAGACAGGTTTTTGAGCTTACACAGTGTAAGCTTGAAAGCTTGTCTCCCTCATTCACCAAAAGAAATTGGTCCAATAAAAGATATTACTGCACCTACCTTGTGTCTAATATCTTGGGACCAACACAGCTACAACACTGCAATATACAAGGTTGGACTGATGCTTTCCCATTTTCAAAACAATTCTCCAGCACTTTCTGAGCAACCCAATGTTTATGGATCATTTGAAATGACTGTAATGGAGTCTGGAGGATGATATTTAGAATATTTGAGGGAGACCCTTAGATGTCAAGGTAATATGAAATAGGGTAAAGGGAAGCAAAAGTTGTATTCCTACTTAATGAGTCACCCAGCTATTTAAACCTTATTTTTAAGCTTCTTATTAAAATGTGGGTGTTCCTTAATAAGTTTGCAGCCATAAGGATAATAATCACTTTAAAGTATTAAACTAATGCTAAATACATAAACAAAAGAACTGGTATCAGTTTAGTGATTTTAGCACATTGAATACCATCTGATGCTCTCTAACAGATTATATCTTACAGCTCTTTCGTGTCCACCATAACATAAGTATGTAGTTAGGAAGCTAAGAGCTCTGTGTACTGAGTTTTATTAAAATTAACTATAGGGAGACCTGTTTTCAAATGAGTCTTAATAAGACTCTCAAATTTAAAACTCAAATGAGTACATGAAGTACACAGGATTATATTTTACATATTAAGGATAATGTGAAGGATTTTTTAACTGAATTAGGAACAAAAGGAATCCTAGTAATGATATTAGTCCATTACTATTTGGAAATGGTAGAATTGTCAATAATAATGCATAAAAGGCAGAAGTGTTCAATAAACATTTCTGTTCTGTATTTGAGAAAAAAGGCATATTATGTATTCATATCATATGAGGATGATGATGTTGAAATACTTTCCATTCCCACAGTTACTCAGAAGGTTGTTAAACAGCAGCTACTAAAGTCAAACATTGTTAAATCAGCAGGTATGGATAATTTATATCCAAGAATTTTAAAAGAGTTGGCCAAGGAGCTCTCTGGAATCTTGATGTTGATTTTCAATAAGTGTTGAAACACTGGAAAAGTTCCATAGGGTTGAAAAAAAGCTAATATTGTGCCAATATTTTAAAAGAGCAAATAGGATGTCCTGGCCAATTATAGGCCTGACAGACAATGCTGAGCAAAAACAAAACAAAACAAAACAAAACGCAGCACATGTGATACAGGACTCAATTCATAAAAAAATTAAAGGAGGGTAATATAATTAATGCCACTCAGTATGGGTTGAGGAAAAAAATAGATTTTGTCATACTAACTTGGTATCCTTTTTGGTGATAGCAACCAAATTTGTAAAGTAATAGTGTTAATGACAATATACTGAGACTTCTGTGAAACATTTGACTTGGTGCTGCACAGCATTTTGGTTAAGAAGTTAGAACGACACAAAATCAGTGTGGCATACATTAAATGGATTAAAAACTGGCAGGTCTCAAAAATGTAACTGTAAATGGGGAATCATCACCAAGCAGGTGTGTTTCCAGTAGGGTCCTATAGGGATCAGTTTTTGGCCTTTTAACATTTTTATGAATGACAAAATCATCACTGATAATGTTTGTAGATGATACAAAGATTGGGGAAATGATCTGGATCCCTGGTAAGCTGGGAGCAAACAAACAAAATGTGTTTCAATTGGCCAAATGTAAAGTTATGCATTTAGGAACAAAGAAAGCAGGCCATACTCACAAGACAATTCTATCCTGGGAAACAGTGACTCTAAAAATACTTGGGGTCATGGTGCATAGCCAGAAGAACATGAGCTCTTGGTGCAACACGATAGCCAAAACAGCTAATGCACTTCTTGGATGTATAAGTACAGGAATATCAAGCAGGAGAAGAGTAGTTCTATTAACTCTGTATTTGACACTAGTACAACCACTATTGGGATATTTTGTCCAATTTTGGTGTCCACAATTTAAGAAGGATTTTGAGAAATTAGGGAGAGTTCAGAGAAAAGCCATGATAATGAGTAAGGGATTGGAATCATGCCTTACAGAGAAAGGCTCAAGGAGTTCAGGCTGTTTAGCTTGTCAAAGGGGTGATGATCATAGTTTATAAGATTGCAGCTGGTCATGGAATAAGAAGAGGAACAGCAGCCCAAAGGTGGAAGAACCATCAGACAGTAAGGGGCCTCTTGAACAACCATTTTATTTCTTTCTAATCCTGCTGTCCTCTATTTTATAATGCCAGAAAGTTCCTCAGTGTGCACCAATCCCAATTCAATTATCAAAGTTGGTAAAAGGAAGACGGAAGAATTGTTTGTGGGATGGTAAAATGGGAAAGTGAAGATAATAATTTGAGGAACTTACTCAGATATTTCAGACAGATCTTTGCTATGTTTTATTCCTGATTCTCTAAAGCTAAAATTGGATGAGGAGCGCATTGTATTACTCCACTCGGAAGCAGATGATGGATGATTTCATTCATGTCCATATTTGAACAGCTTACCAATGGTTGTCATGAATTCCTCATCATTGGAAACATTTAAATCAAGACTGGATGTTTTTCTTCAAGATATGCTCCAGTTCAACAGTAGCTATTAGACTTGAAGCAGGAATTAGTTAATGGAAATGCTATGTCTGTGCTACACAGGAAGGCTTTGAATCTATGAATTACATTTGTCATTGGCCAGACAAAATTCATTTGGCTGAAATAGAGCAATGTGACCAAAAATAGTTTAGCACTCTGGTCTTCAAATAGGTAAATAACTTTTAGCACTAACAATTGGCTAGTAACTGGCTGAAAAGTCACATGACCCTATCCTAGTACCTTTCCCTAGGCTTTCCTGTCCCTCCTTTGGAAGCTGTTTTTCAAAGAATGCTCAGCAGTTGTAGCCATCAACGGCTTGCAGCATTTATAGGAGAAACCCAAGATTCTCTTCTCTGACCCTGAGTCCCTTGGGAAAAGTAGGTTCTCACTTTTCCTCTGTGTCATGAGCTCAACTTCATTTACTTCAGCAGAAGAGGAGGTATTTCTCTTGTGTATTTCAGCTGCTGGCTACCAGCTGGACACTGCAAGTTCCTGTTTGCAAAACCCACTGTTATAGGGTGCTCTACTCAGTGCTAGGGTGCCTCCTTCTGGCCGCATCTGGGAATTAGCTATGCCAGCTGGATGCCCTTTTTTTGCAGTTCCTCAGCCTATTGTCTCCCTTTGTGGCCCCGCTCTTGCTCCTCAGGAGCTGCAGTGGCTCACCTTGGTAGCTTAACCCTCTGGCCAAGTCACATTAGTCCTCCCCTTCCGGGGTAATAAAGTCTCTCCGGACGGCATCACCAGTGCTCCTGCACCACTTCCCAGTGGCTGGTAGGGGAATCTGAGCCTGACCTCTACACTGGGTTCCAGCTCAGGGACCCTATAGGAAGCAGCCGAGGTCTACCCCTTGCTGCTGTTTCCCTAAGCTTGTTCCTACATATCCCTCTCAAGCTTTCTCTCCCTACTACTCCTCTGAGGTTGACCCTTCTTCTAGAGCAAGAACCCTGGGGATTATTCTCCCTCTAGGGTTTTCACCTCCCCTCCTCTCCTCTCTGCTCCCAGAGTGACTGCAGACTCTCTCCCTACAGCCTATTTCTGCTGCAAACTGCCTGGCTTTATAATCCAGTCTACTCCAGCCCAGCTGAGCCTCTTGTTCAGTTAAGCTTGGCTCTCCCTCCAGGTGCAGCCAAGTACCCTAATTAGCCCCTCAGGCCCATATTAACCCCTTCAGGGCCTATGGGGGGTAGACACCTCATCACACCCGGTAACAGACTTCAGACATTTTTGCAATACTGTTAACTGGGAGAAAACTGACCATCATTTCTAAAAGCCAGACTCAGAAAACACATACAGCTGAATACCCACATGCACCAGAGCAATGTTCAGTGCATGAGGGGAAATGAAATACAAGTGATTTTCTGACACCTTTCTTTCCTATCCCAAACCTGGGAGGCAGCCAGGAAGTAGCTCAGCCCCTGGCACAAGTTTGAGCAACCTGAAGGCTGCTCTAAATTGCATCAGAAGTAACAGTGACCACCCAGGAGCTGCTTTACAGGTGGGAATAATTGGCTGCACTCCCAGCACCTTCCCTATACCAGAGGGCTCAGGAAGGGGGTCACACTGAGTTAGCTATGCTGGTCCTACACCAGGCAGGAATTTCCCTATACAAAGGGAATCCTCCAGCTGCCCACTTAGTCCCCTTTTTGCTGTCAAACCTCCCCATATACACTAGACACTTACACATATGAATGCAATCATTAAGGGTCTGATCCTACTCCCAGTTAAATTAATGGAAGTTAAATTAATCTAATTTCAACAGAGGCAGACTCAGGTTCCATATCAGAGAAAAGTGGAGGGAAAAAATATAGCAGGGAACTAATGCAACTGCTAATGTACAACAGCACTACCAATACAATAGCATTTACAACTATACAATAAACACCCCTAGGGGACGAACAAATTACACAACGCATTACTGCCTTCATTAGCAACAATAAGATTGTATGTACCACTACAATTCTCATTTGACACAGTGACAGTACGTATGGAGACAATCTGTTCACCCACGCATCCATCAATACAGCTAAAACGCTTTGGGATGAATGTCTAACAACAGGTTTAGTCCTGAAAATTAATTTAAAAGAAACATCAGCTGGTATAACCAGCCATTATTTCAGGACTGTTATTTTAAATAAATCTGTTGCACAGTTACATTTGTTCTTTGCCAATGTATGCAGGCCTATAGATCTGCTGCACACCAGGCTCCAGAATTCTCAGTCATATAGTGGTTGACTCATGTTCAGTTGGTATTTTAAAGAAATGGAAACACAACACACACAAAATAAAAACTAAATGACAAAAATTAAATTGGGTGGAGGAAGTTTTTCCTGGGGCATCCAGATAAACAGAATTTTGGTCGAGCTGAGTTCAGCTAGTCAGGCTTATGATCAAGGTAACTAAAAAGAATTAAGCTCTGGTTCAATATTGAAGAGTTTCAAATGATGCTCCCTTGAATTTCATCTGATCCTCCATTGTGCCAATGCACTTTTAATTACACATCTGATCTAATTACCTGCAATTTATGCAGCCTAAGAAGGTCCCATCCAAACAAGTAAGGCTTTACCTACTCACAAATTTTGTACTGGTATAACTATTACAGTTAGGAGTGTGTTTTTTGAATGAAATAGTTAAACTGGTATAGTTAAAGAGGGGCAATTTTTGTGTGTGGGCAAGCCCTTAGTCACCAAGCTCATTCTGTCTTCTTCTTCAAATAAACAGTACATGTCCGAGGAGTCCAATCCCCCACCCTACAGTGTATAGGTCTCCAATGTGGCATGCCCTTCTGAAACACTATATCTGTAACAAAAAACAGCAACCATGATGTGCAAGAGTTCATGCCTAATGACCTGATACTTACCTTTAAATGGCATCTCATTGCAGACACAAAAGTGAGGTGTCACCTCACTTTTAGTGTAACTTATTAGCAGAAATGTTCAGTGATAAAAGGAAGTCATAGACTCTCCCTCATTGGTGGTTTTCAAAAAGCGGGTGGATAGCCATCTATCTTGGATGGTTTAGACACAAATTCTACATCTTGACAGGGTTAGACTAGATGACCCTTGCGGTCCCGTCTAACCCTATGATTTGGGAGGCTGAGATACCCTGAATTTATAAAATAAGAAATATTCCACAGCACTTCTCAGCTGAAGATCCCAAAGCACTTTTAAAAATTAATTAACGTCACAGCCCTCTATGAAATATTTTATAGGTGGGCAAACTGAAATGTAGAAAGGTCATGTGACTTGCCCTTAGCAAGTTAGCGGAAGAGATAGGATTGGAACCTAAGAGTCCTCATTCCCACTACCCTGCCACAGCCACTAGAGACCAGATGCTGCATGGCCCTTGCATGGATGCACAGTTTGCCGGGGAGAAGCGGGGAGTTAGAAGACTGCATGCACTAAGAGAATTCACCATCCTAGAATAAGGAGCTCTTTTTGTTCTCCCCTGGCCCATATCCTACTGTCTTCCTTCCCCATTATCCACTCTGCAAATGCAACAGTGAGATGCTGAATGTGAGCTTCTACTTTGCCTCATTTAACACGTGTCTCTCCCCCAACACCTGTCTGAAAGGCAGGTGCTCCCTCTAAGGCAACTAACACTGCAAGGAGAGTTTAGTGACTATTCTTAAGTATCAAGTTTGAAATACCTTGAATTCTTACCGCTGCACATTTGAACAGCAGGAAGCCTAACTCAGTTCATCTTTCCGAAGTAGCTGAACTGGAGACCACATAGTTTATTATGCATGGCTCAAATCCTGAAAGGTGTTGAGCACCTGCAGCTACTGGTGATTTTAGTAGGAGGTGCAGGTGCTTACATCTCTCAAGATCCATTTTTGGATGAGCCCTTAAAAGCAGAGATCCTGTCTTTTCTGCTTGGTTCCTATGCCAGAGGAAGCTACATTTCATTGGTTCTGTACATTTGAAAATGCTTTGAGATTAAAAGTAATGTACAAATATAAATCATTATTATTATGCTTTAATTATATCTGCATCCAAATGCAGATTTCAGTTCTTCACAACCGGGGTATGTCTGGAGTGGACTATAAACAAAGCATTCTCAGTCCTCCTGCACACTTTGTCTCTATTGTATGATGAAAAAAATACTGCATGTCTGAGTGGAAAGGAGTGTTTAGAAGTTTGGAGGGTTTTTTAATCTCATGATGGATTTCTGTGACTTTGTTTGTTTGTTTCCAGCTGAGATTTCACTGGCTACTTTTCTCTTAGTTCCTTGATGTTTTTCCGCAGACTATCAACTTGTTAGCTATTTATCAAAAATAATAGCAATCCCTGCATGTTTCATAAGGAACAAGATGTGTTTTCCTTCCTGGCCATTTATTTTGTGTAGAGCATTGTCAGAATGTATTACCCTCCTCAGGAACAGGAAAAGAAAGTTGGGAGAAAAATATAACACATTAAAACATATTTACCCTTTGGAAAAGGAGGATGCAACAGTCAGTGACCAAATGGCTACTCTAGGGCTGCAACTGCAGGGCTCTGCCAAATTTAAAGGAACAGCCCCAGAAGGGCACACTGGGAAAAATTTTGTATAGAAAGGCAACTGTGCATTGGGGCTAGTTAGGAGGAACCAGGAAGTCATGAGGATAGATAGATTTTGCATATGGCGTAGTGACACTATATCATAAAGCAAGAACTAAAAATATTGGAAAATAATATTTGATTTGCTTTTCTTCTCTTTTATGTTCATCATCTGCTTTTAAAGGACTCTAATATGTATGGGCTGAGTTTTTGCAAAAATCTGTAAATAAAGATAGCCATGGTTTTTCACCCACAAGGATGTATGAAGAAATCAACATACCAGGTTTAGAAAAATGAACCAGTAGTTTTAAATCTAGTCACTAATAGTTGCACCCATGAAATCCTTACAATATTCTAATTTTCACAAGTACCTTATAAAACACTAAAGTGTTCTAGGGCTTTGGCTTTATAACTCTTTTTTTATATCTTTATGCATCCCAGAAATTTATTTCCTTTGGGCATTTGTAGCAGATTTTTGAAGACTTTATTCACCATAACACCTGTATTCTTCTCTGGCTTAAGGACTTCTACAATATGACTATTAGAGTACAATGTATTCTTTACTTATCCTTTGGTCTGTGTAGCGGGGTGGTCACCCGCTCCTGCCTTGAAGGGCTTGAAATCAGCCCTGGGGAGGGATGCAGTGGTAAAAGCAGCCCTGGGGAGGGCTGCAGCTCTGAAAGCTGGGCTGATTGGGAAGCAGCCACAGCTGTAGCTGGCTTAATAAGTGCCCAGCTGGCCCTTATAAGAGGGCAGTGGGCCAGGAGCAAGCAGTTTCTCTCTAGCGGTAGAGGGAGACGGACCTGGCTGTAGGGACATGAGCAGAGTACCTGAGTGGAGCAGGGCTGGGGAAAGGCAGAGGAGCTGGGGAGGCTCCAGCCTGGAAAGCCCCAGGCTGCAGCCTAGCAGAAGGCCAATGGGTACTGGGGGTTGCAGAGGGCAGCCCACAGGTAGGCAGAAGCAGCAGATCCAAACCCTCCTTTCCAGTGACGAATGGCTTATACTGCAGTTTGCCCCAGGGAACGGGGGCTAGTTGGTGACTGGCAGTAGCCCAGACTGAGGCAAGGCGGGGATTAGAGGGTTGGGGGTTCCCCAGAGAGGGGAGGCCCTGTGAGAAAGGGGTTCCTGCCAGGGGGCAGCACCCCAGATAACGGGGCACCGGGTCCGGGAGGGACACTGGGGCCAAGCGGTAGTGGGACACCGACCTGCAGAGGGCGCTCCAAAGGCTGGATGAGCTAATTCCCTGAGAGACCAGCAGGAGGCGCCGCAGGGGTGAGTCCCGCATCACTACAGTCTGATTATGTTAGATGGGCCTTTTTTCACAGTCCACTGAAGTCAGTAGTTAAGACTCCCAGGGACTTTAATGGTCTTTGGATCAGGCCCTTATTTTGGACAGGAAAGTGCTTGAGTCACTCATCTGCCTCTGCTGTTAGAATATGGAACAGATTGTTTCTTTCCTCTTTTATGTTGACTGTTCTCTCAGCACCCATCTAATTTTCAAGTATCATAACATTTTATCACCTTCCTACATGTTCTTTCTTCCAGGTCACAGAATGCCAGAAAGTAGGAATGATAAACACCTGTTGGGGGAAAAAAGCCAATTTCCCTGCCAAAAGGGAACAGTTGTAAAATTTTAGTGCTTTGGCCAGTCTAGTTTTAGGTGTTCCATATATGTATTAATTATGAACCAAACTGTTCCAAGCTATTAGACAGATCCTTCTGTCCCAAAATGTTTTCTCTCACAAGTGTCCTCTGTTTTGAATGACTAAGCCAATTCTTTATCTCCTCTCACACTGTATGACTGTATATTTATCTTTTATTGCATTTATGTATCGCCGATGGAAGCTGAAAGCCTCTATTTATCTATACACTAGGTACTGCTTGAGCAGGAGCAATGCAAATTTCTCACCACTAAACCAGCAGCCATCACCTGGAGGTACCCATTAGAGGAAATCTTATCCAATAAGCTTCCTGTCAACAACTCCCATCCCGAAGGAGAGTGTGGGGTAGTCACCTCCGTGGCACCTGTCAGCCTGCCACCGGAGCTTAAAGACTGCGCTCCATGAGTTATGAGGAAGGGACAAGCCATGAGCAGGGATTGATGTGGTATGTATATTGACCTCCAGGAGGGCCTCAGACACTGTATAAAGTTTGCATGGAACCCCTCTGTACTATGGAATCACTCTTTGTAGTGGGGAGATTAGACTGTAAACAGCTTGGAGCAGGAACCTAACCATATCCTGTACTGATTTATACCCTTGAGGTGAATGGGTATAAATTGGTTCAGAACAGGTTTCATTGGGAATGTCTGCACTTTGTGTTAATGCAGCACCAGGCACCCTGTCATACTCAATAAGGGCAAACAACAGTAATAGATGACACAGAAATGCTTTAGTCAAGAGGCATCCAAAACTGTACTACATTAAACTAAAAATAAAGAACTGGATCCTATCACCAGATAAAAAGCCTGAATCAGCATAAAAATATCTGAACAAACTCCAACAACCCTCCTTTCTGTAATAACAAACCCTGAAAGAAACACCACAAACTGACACCAAAGCCACAGACAAAGATGTCTGCTACCTCACACAAAAGGAGGATGGATTTTAGTAGTGCTGAAGGGGGAGAGCATTCCAAAGTCAAAGACTATCCACAAAGTGAGCCTTAACTGCTTCCTTGTCAGGATTAAACTATAGGGAGTCCGAAGGTCCAGCCTGGCAGATTTCAGTGGCCCCCACAAGAGAAAAAAGCAACAGATGTTCCCACAGATAAATTGGCCCAATGTTATTGAAGGTTTTTAGGTCTAGAATTAAATCCCTGATGAGCACATCCTGAGGAAAGGAGAGAGTGAAGTTGACAGGGCATGGATGTCCTTACTCTTGAGAATACAAGCTTTTGAACTAGCCTGTTGATGTGTTTCTTGGGGGCTGCATTGCAATCATGTAGCCTAGAGGTCACCAAAGTCAGTATCCAGAAAAAAGTCACAACTTACAAGTGTATCAGAAATAGGAAGACACACTCTGGACCCAGACACTTCTTGTGCTAATGTCAAGAATTAAAGAGAAAAAAAACCTAAATGACTAAAAATCGGCAAACACTTATATTGTGGTGTTCAGCATCAGACCTCTAAGTGCTTTCCAAAGGTGAGTAAGCATTATTATCCCTAGTTTACAGATGGGAAACTGAGGCATAGAGAGGTTAAGTGACTTGCTCATTGTCACATAGCAAATCAAAGCCAGATCCAGAAATAAAAAGTCAAGTTTCCTAATTCCTAATCTGGTGCTCTATCTGCTGGACCACACAAGGGCCAGGCAGGCATTCCACGCTATAGGAAGTACAGCTGGCCAAAACTTGGGAGGGGGGGTTGGTTTGTAAGAAGTTTCAATATTTCAGAATTTGCTTTCATTCCCATTTAAACAAATGCAAATTTACCAACAATTTCCAAGTGATCCCGAGATCTCCCCAGAATTTTGTTTTGAAAACACCAGAATACAGTGTTCCCGAAACTAAATATGTGGAAGTCAACATTCTTGTCAGGTTCAATGCTGCTATTCACTGAATAGCAACTGTGGAATCGACAAGAACATCAATTTCACTCAGCTGCTCTCAGGCAGGGAACCTTATTGCCTTCCGATTCCCAGGTGCAGCCAGGGTTCTAGGAGCTGCCAGGCTCCTCACTCAAGCTGGAGTTCTCAGGACTTCCAGGGTTCCTGCTGTGGAGTTGAGACCCTGCACATCCTAGGTCCTACTCCTAGGGTCTTCCCCGCCATTTGTAATAGATTCAGCGAAACGTGTCACTTTTAGTGAATTGCCGATTTCTGAAAAAACTTCATTTTGTCAGAAAATTTCTGACTACCTGAAGTGGGAAGCTTTTAAACTTAAAGATTTATATCAAGTACCAAGGTTATCTGCAGAAGCAAACTCAATTCTAATTGAGTTATAGACAGAAGCACTTCTAGAGAAAGAAAACAGAGAAGACTGAAAAGGGATTTTTGGCTTCTTCTAAACATGCCCCATGTTATTTAATAATGTATCTAATTTAAGCCAGTTACATTAGGGTGATTTGTTATCCAATTCTTGTTTACAAATCGGAAGAAAATTCCTCCCAGTTTTCTCATTACATTTGGATATCCTATCCCCAGCAATGATTCATAGCCATTCAGTTTTTAAAATACCTAATCAAAATTTGTGTTGCTTAAAAAAGGTAAGTGTTGAAATACAGTAGGGCTGTTCATTAATCGCAGTTAACTCATGCGATTAACTCAAAAAAATTAATTGTGATTATTCACAGTTTTAATCACACTGTTAAACAATAGAATACCAATTGAAATTTTTTAAATATTTGGATGTTTTTCTACATTTTCAAATATATTGATTTCAATTACAACACAGAACAGAAAGTGTACAGTGTTCATGTTATATTATTATTTTTATTACAAATATTTGCACTGTACAAATGATAAAAGAAATACTATTTTTCAATTCATCTCATACAAGTACTGTAGTGCGATCTCTTTATCGTGAAAGTGCAACTTACAAATGTAGTTTTTTTTGTTACATAACTGCACTCAAAAACAAAACAATGTAAAACTTTAGCGCCTACAAGTCCACTCAGTCCTACTTCTTGTTCAGCCATTTTCTCAGATAAACAAGTTTGTTTACATTTGCAGGAGATAATGCTGCTCGCTTCTCATTTACAATGTCACCTGAAAGTTAGAACAGGCGTTTGCATGGAACTTTTGTAGCCGGCATTGCAAGGTATTTATGTGCCAGATATGCTAAACATTTGTATGCCCCTGCATGCTTTGGCCATCATTCCAGAGGACATGGTTCCATGCTGATGATGCTCGTTAAAAAAAACATGCGTTAACTAAATTTGTGACTGAACTCCTTGGGGGAGAATTGTATGTCCCCTGCTCTGTTTTACCTACATTCTGCCATATATTTCATGTTATAGCACATACTGTTTGTTTTAAGAACACTTTCACAGCAGATTTGACAAAATGCAATGAAGATACCAATGTAAGATTTCTAAAGATATGTTATACCAATAAAATAAAAACCAGCAGGATCTTATTAAAGGGGATAAGGCAAAATGCCACGTTTATTGTGAATACAGAAAAAAAATCAGAATAAACAATCAGTTATAACTATAACATTTCATCCTCTCCCACATTCATTCACCCATACACACAAAGTTCTGCAAGATAGTTATAGTTACCAGCCTAAGGGTTGCTCGTGCCAAGTTACTGGCCACGTAGCGTGGACATGAGGATGGAGCCGAGCCTTGTCAGATGCGCATCCGATGCTCCTGGAGGGTGGTTGCAGAACTAGACTCAAAGTTCTCAGTCTTTAGATTCTGTTTTTATAGGAATTCATCCCTATACCAGTCTATGGAATCTGCTTCATCATGCTGCTTTTATGTTTGAAGTGATTATCAATCACTGTTCCCACATTGGAAGTGATGTTTAATCAGCAGATGGCACATCCATGACAGCTCGTTGTTATCTTGTTCTTCAGTCCTTTGCCCACCCCACTACCCCCATCCCCACCCCCGTCCTTTGGGTACGTGGGGGTGGATTGTGGATTCCAGTTTGCCCTTGGGGTCACCCGGTCATCTCACTCCATTCATTCTTCAGCCAAGTGATATTGCGGTTGTAATTCTCAAGCTGGCACTTCTAACCTTTTATCACCCATTCAAGCCAAACATACATTTACATTCACCCTCTATTTCACTTAACATATTTCTTATTACATCTCTATTTTATTACCTGTCCTTCCTTTAACATCACCCTTCTACAATCACTGGGACATGACAGGTCTCAATAGATCTGTCCATACCACTTGCTACACAGGAAAAGAAAAACAAGCAAGATAAAGAGTACAAAGGGTGAGAGCCAACAAATCTTATTGTTGTGCTCCGGAGGACAGTTGTTTTTACAAAGTTCTCATCACTTTTCAGAACAGACTCTTTGTCTAGGGATGTGCTGGTACAATTAGCACTGACCTTGTAAAATATACAGAGAGGCATTTCAATTAGCACAGCCTTGGGGTGTTAGCTAGGAAACATATCTCTTTCTAATGGTCAGGCTTAACCTAGGGCCTGTTTTGAACTATGCTGTCCCATACCAAACGCAACATATTTCTTATTTTAATCCAACAGATAGCTACAGCACTTGACCCAACGTGTAAGAATCTGAATTGCCTTCCAAAATCTGAGAAGGATGAGGTATGGAACATGCTTTCAGAAGTCTTAAAAGAGCAACACTCCAATGTGGAAATGACAGAACCCGAACCACCAAAAAAGAAAATCAACCTTCTGCTGGTGGCCTCTGACTCAGATGATGAAAATGAACATGTGTCGATCCTCACTGCTTTGGATTGTTATTGAGCAGAACCCATCATCACATGGTCACATGTCCTCCGGAATGGTGGTTGAAGCATGAAGTGACATACGAATCTTTAGCGCATCTGGCATGTAAATATTTTGCAACACTGGCTACAACAGTGCCATGCGAACACCTGTTCTCACTTTCAGGTGCATTGTGAACAAGAAGTGCCGCATTATCTCCTGCAAATGTAAACAAACTTGTTTGTCTGAGCAATTGGCTGAACAAGAAGTAGGACTGAGTGGACTTGTAGGTGCTAAAGTTTTACATTGTTTTATTTTTGAATGCAGTTATTTTTTGTGCATAATTCTACATTTGTAAGTTCAATTTTCATGATAAAGAGATTGCACTACAGTACTTGTATTAGGTGAATTGAAAAAATACTATTTCTTTTGTTTTTTACAGTGCAAATATTTGTAATCAAAAATAAAGTGAGCACTGTACACTTTGTAGTCTGTGTTGTAACTGAAATCAATATATTTGAAAATGTTGAAAACATCCAAAAATATTTAAATAAATGGTATTTTATTATTGTTTAACAGCGTGATTAATTTTTTTAATTGCTTGACAGACCTAAAATACAGTTTATAAATTTGGTAAACCTTAAAATTCTACAGCACAGAAAATCAAATGCTGATCCCCTATCTTACAATAGTTTACATTTATTTTATATAAATACATAAAAATGCTCTGTGAGCTCTTGTCCTAAAAACAGTTGTTAACCTGTTGCTCTTCAAGATGATCTGCATACGTCCATTCCATTCTTGAGTTTCTGTGTGCCCAGTGCATGGCCATCAGAAATTTTTCCCTCAGCTGTATTCGTTGGGCAGCTTGAGCACCCTCTGTTGCCACACACCACTGCATGCAGATATAAAAGGGTAAAGCCATCCCGCAACCCCACTCAGTTCTTTCTTGCCAAACTCCAATATAGAGGAGTAGAGGGGTGAGTCGTGGAATGGACATGTGCAACATATTTCAAAGAACAACAGTTATTGAACAGGTTAGTAA
Organism: Terrapene triunguis; assembly: GCF_002925995.2. Taxonomy (NCBI): domain Eukaryota; kingdom Metazoa; phylum Chordata; order Testudines; family Emydidae; genus Terrapene; species Terrapene triunguis. The sequence continues at coordinate 20,873,549 of NW_020664448.1, forward strand.
TTGTTTTTTCTTCTTTGAGGCCTGGTCTACACTACGAGTTTAGGTCGAATTTAGCAGCGTTAAATCGAATTAAGCCTGGACACGTCCACACGACGAAGCCCTTTTTTCGACTTAAAGGGCCGTTTAAACCGGTTTCTTTACTCCACCTCTGACGAGGGGATTAGTGCTAAAATCAGCCTTTGCGGGTCGGATTTGGGGTAGTGTGGATAGAATTCGACGTTATTGGCCTCCGGAAGCTATCCCACAGTGCTTCATTGTGACCGCTCTGGACAGCACTCTCAACTCAGATGCACTGACCAGGTAGACAGGAAAAGCCCCGCGAACTTTTGAATTTCATTTCCTGTTTGCCCAGCGTGGAGAGCACAGGTGCCCATGCAGAGCTCATCAGCACAGGTAACCATGATGGAGTGCCAGGACCGCAAAAGAGCTCCAGCATGGACAGAACGGGAGGTACGGGATCTGCTCACCATATGGGGAGACGAATCAGTGCTAGCTGAACTCCGTAGCAGTAAACGAAATGGCAAAATATTAGAAAATGTCTCAAAGGCCATGAAGGACAGAGGCCATAACAGGGACGCACAGCAGTGCCGCGTGAGAATTAAGGAGCTAAGGCAAGCCTACCACAAAGCCAGAGAGGCAAACGGAAGGTCCAGGGAAGAGCCACAAACATGCCGCTTCTACGCGGAGCTGCATGCGATGCTAGGGGGTGCAGCCACCACTACCCCAACCGTGTGCTTTGACTCCATCAATGGAGCAGAGACCGCCGCTACAGCCCCTGTGTAACCAACAGCCCTCCTCCCCAAGTTCCATAGCCTCCTCACCCAGACACCCAAGAATGCAGTGGGGGGGCCTCCGGCCACCCAGTCACTCCACCCCAGATGATTGCCCGAGCATCAGAAGGCTGGCCTTCAATAAGTTTTAAAGTTTTAAAGTTTTAAACTGCAGTGTGTCCTTTTCCTTCCCTCCTCCCCCACCCCTCCTGGGCTACCTTGGCAGTTATCCCCCTAGTTGTGTGATGAATTAATAAAGAATGCATGAATGTGAAGTAACAATGACTTTATTGCCTCTGCAAGCAGTGCTCGAAGGGGGGAGGGGAGGGTGGTTAGTTTACAGGGAAGTAGAGTGAACCGGGGGGAGGGGGCGGAGGGTTCATCAAGGAGAAACAAACAGAAGTTTCACACCGTAGCCTGGCCAGTCACAAAACTGGTTTTCAAAGCTTCTCTGATGCGCCCCGCACCCTGCTGTACTCTTCTAACCGCCCTGGTGTCTGGCTGCACGTAATCAGCGGCCAGGCGATTTGCCTCAACCTCCCACCCCGCCATAAATGTCTCCCCCTTGCTCTCACAGATATTGTGGAGCGCACAGCAAGCAGCAATAACAATTGGAATATTGGCTTCGCTGAGGTCTATCCGAGTCAGTAAACTGCGCCAGCGCACTTTTAAATGTCCAAATGCACATTCCACCACCATTCGGCACTTGCTCAGCCTATAGTTGAACAGGTCCTGACTACTGTCCAGGCTGCCTGTGTACGGCTTCATGAGCCATGGCATTAAGGGGTAGGCTGGGTCCCCAAGGATAACGATAGGCATTTCAACATCCCCAACGGTTACTTTCTGGTCCGGGAAGAAAGTCCCTTCCTCCAGCTTTTGAAACAGACCAGAGTTCCTGAAGACGCGAGCATCATGTACCTTTCCCGGCCATCCCACGTTGATGTTAGTGAAACGTCCCTTGTGATCCACCAGGGCTTGCAGCAGCATTGAAAAGTACCCCTTGCGGTTTATGTACTCGGTGGCTTGGTGCTCTGGTGACAAGATAGGGATATGGGTTCCGTCTATCGCCCCACCACAGTTTGGGAATCCCATTGCAGCAAAGCCATCCACTATGACCGGCACGTTTCCCAGAGTCACTACCCTTGATATCAGCAGGTCTTTGATTGCGTTGGCTACTTGGATCACAGCAGCCCCCACAGTAGATTTGCCCACTTCAAATTGATTCCCGACTGACCGGTAGCTGTCTGGCGTGGCAAGCTTCCACAGGGCTATCGCCACTCGCTTCTCAACTGTGAGGGCTGCTCTCATCCTGGTATTCTGGTGCTTCAGGGCAGGGGAAAGCAAGTCACAAAGTTCCATGAAAGTGCCCTTACGCATGCGAAAGTTTCGCAGCCACTGGGAATCATCCCACACCTGCAACACGATGCGGTCCCACCAGTCTGTGCTTGTTTCCCGGGCCCAGAATCGGCGTTCCACGGCATGAACCTGCCCCAGTAACACCATGATTTGCACATTGCTGGGGCCTGTACTTTGTGAGAGGTCTATGTCCATGTCAATTTCCTCATCACTCTCGTCGCCACGCTGCAATCGCCTCCTCGCCTGGTTTTGCTTTGGCATGTCCTGGCTCTGCATATACTCCAGGACAATGCACGTGGTGTTCATAGTGCTCATAATTGCCGCGGTGATCTGAGCGGGCTCCATGATCCCAGTGCTATGGTGTCTGGGCTGAAAAAAGGCGCAAAACTATTGTCTGATGGAGTGAGGGAGGGACGAGTGACGACATGGCTTACAGGTACAGGGAATTAAAATCAACAAAGGTGGCTGTGCATCAGGGAGAAACACAAACAACTGTCACACAGAATGGCCCCCCCAAAGATTGAACTCAAAACCCTGGGTTTAGCAGGCCGTTGATTTCACGGAGGGAGGGGGAAGCAAATGAATACAGAACAAATCTGATCCATCTTTTTTTACATCTTAAGCTGGCAGCAGACGGTGCAGCATGACTGATAGCCATCGGCATCTTCTGGGTGCTTGGCAGAAGATGCTGTACTACGACTGCTAGCCATCATCGTCAAGACGGTTCAATAGGACTGCCGGCAGGACTGAGTCTCCAGGAGACAAAACATGTCTGCCCAGGTGCCTCTGATTGAATTCACTAAGGAATATGACGATGACGGATATCAATCATAATACACCATCTACTGCCAAAAGGCAAGGAACTGCTGCTGTATAGCAATGCAGCCCCACGTCTGCCAGCACCCAGATAGCCGATGACGGCTACCAGTCATACTGCACCGTCTACTGCCAAAAGGCAATTAGCTGCTGCTGTGTAGCAATGCAGTACCATGTCTGCCGGCACCCAGATGACATATGGTGACGGTGAGCTGAGCTGAGCTGAGCTGAGCGGGCTCCATGCTTGCCGTGGTATGTTGTCTGCACAGGTAACCCAGGTAAAAAGGTGCGAATCGATTGTCTGCCGTTGCTCTGACGGAGAGAGAGGGGACTGATGACATGTATCCAGAACCCCCCGCGACATAACATAACCGATATCTATAAAACCGGCTTCTATAAATTCGACCTAATTTCATAGTGTAGACATACCCTGAGTGATTGCATGTGCACTCCTGATGACTCACAACCCATGAAAACTTGAGGTGAGATCGGAGTCTATTAAAATAAAGATTGGAGAACAATTCATCCAACTGTAGCATCATCTCTGGAGTCCTGAGCGACAGTATAACGAGAAGCAAACATGTGGACTGAGGACCGGTTGCCACTCTAGAAATGTCCACAACTGGAACATTGCTAGAAAAGCCACCGAGGCCAGTTGCAATCTTGTTAAATGAGCTTTGCCTCTGCTCAGTGGTGTGACACTGGCCAGGTCACAGCACATGTATATACAAGAGGCTATCCAAGAAGAAATTCTCGGGGTGGAAACTGATAGAATAAAAGAACAATCTGCCACCACTATGAATAGTTGGAAGGACTTACAGAAGTGCCTAGTTCTGTCAAGGTAGAACACCAGAGCTGTTCTGATGTCCAGGGTGTGCAAATCTTCTCTTCCCTACTTGAATGTGACTTAGGGTAGAATGCAGGTAAATAAATTGGCTGGTTGATGTTTTATTTATTTGGCATATACAATCCAGTCAAGCCAAGCCACGGCATTCTTATCAACGATGTTCAAGGCATGAAGACCTCCAGGAAGTTGAGTCATTTTGCAGTACTCAACACTGTGTGTCATGGTTTGTGGCTTCTCACATTGCATAGTGAACTATCACTCAAACACCACCAAAATTACACTGCAGCACAAATTCAAATTCCGGTATGAAACCAGTTCAGAAGTCTCCATTGCCTTCACAGTAAATCAAATCTGGATTGACGTTGAGTGGAATCTGAGACAAGATAATTATTTGTCACTTTCTCTGAAGACCATGAAGCTCACCACCTGTCTTCTACTGCAGTGGTTCCCAAACTTTAACAACCTGTGAACCCCTTTCACTAAAATGACAAGTCTCACGAACCCCCTCCTAAAAATGAATATTTCCAGGGATTTTCTCCTTTACCTGAGTATAAATTATAAAAAGCAGTGATCTTGGAAATATAAAATTTGTTTTTATGACATGCTTATTACACTCTATTTATTATTAATTATTAATCATTACAGTATTTTTATTATATTATGAAAATGGCAACACTGTTCCAAGATCTCACTTTCGTAGCTTGTATCACTTTGAATAAGCCTGTTATAAGACAAGGCACCTATGTTTCATCAAGGAGTATCAGATGTGAAACAGCATAAAGGTATTTAAGAAGCCAACTCAAAGAGTTCCTCCTACACAAGCATTCAAGTCTTGAGCAGTCCAGGCAAACAATGCACGTTACAACAAAGCTTAAACTTGTTTTTCATAATAATTTTAAAAACAATACTAGCTGCCTATTTAATTTTAAAAACAGCAAAAAATAGCCACTTCCCTTTCCATTTCTTATACGGAGTCTTGAAGTTTAAATCTCCTCAGTGTGATAGACATGCTGGCTTTGATCTGCTTAGCTCTTGGAAGTCCAGGGACTCCGGGCTGCTGGCCCCATGCTGCCCGGGGTCCCTTGGGACAGCTCTGTCCGCCATTAGGGAATTTTTCCCCGAGAACCCCCTGTAACATTTCGTGAACCCCCAAGGGTTCATGAACCCCCGTTTGGGAACCACTGCTCTACTGTAAATCCCTCACCTAGTAAACTTATACACAACAGGTGCCATGAGGACAGATGATCACGTGGTGGATAAAACAAGTCTTTAACGGTAGATGTGGCATATCATGTAATTTTGTCATGAGCTTTGCTACACTTTCCTCTCTGCCTTTAATAGGCAGTAGGTTTAAAACAAATACAAGGAAGTTCTTCTTCACGCAGCGCACAGTCAACTTGTGGAACTCCTTACCTGAGGAGGTTGTGAAGGCTAGGACTATAACAGCGTTTAAAAGAGAACTGGATAAATTCATGGTGGTTAAGTCCACTAATGGCTATTAGCCAGGATGGTCCATAGCCAGGGCCGGCTCTAGGTTTTTTGCTGCCCCAAGCAAAAAAAATTTTGGCTGCCCCGCCCCCCGCCCTGGGCTCTCTCCTCCCCCCTCCACAACTGCACCCTCCTGTCGCCCCAGCCCTGGGTCACTGGTAACTCGCTCCCAGGGTGGATCATTCAGCAGGAATTTTGGATGTGCATAGAACACAGACAGGATTGGTTCCCATATGGTTACAGAACTGCAGTAAAGTGGAACAATTTTCAGCTTGTGTGATTGAAGGATATCTGGATGCATATTATAAGACTGTCCTACATAAATGAGGAAAAGTTGAGGTGCCTTTATTATTCTTTTGTTCCATTCTTTGTTTCTATGGGAAATTTGCCAATGCAATATTACTGTCTTCCTTTTAAACAACTAAAACTAAAAAAAAAAAAAAAAAAATGGCTGTTGAAAATAGCAATTCCAGTCCTAATAACCACTGGGAAGCATTTCTTGCTCAATTTATTCTACTTTTTCTACAGCAAGTTACAGTGGATCAGTATATTTGATTTGGGAGAAATGAAGTAACAGCTGCCCAAATTGAGCTTGAGCACTCCTGAATTTTGAGGGTGTTCAAATCTGGAAGGCAGGTGCTAGATTCCCTTTCTGAATATTAGCTAAATCTGGAAAAGAAAAGTCAATTTCTGCTTCCATGGCTCAGAAGTGTAAATCCTTCTACGTGCCTGGTACTGTATCTAAAGCTGCCCAGGTCCTAGTGGAGCCTCCCCTCCCTTACTTTTCATTTTAAATTCTAGTGGGATCTCCCTTGCTAGGCTTCAGATAGAGAGGTGCACTGTCCATTTAGTCCACCCAATTCTTTCTTTGGGGGAGAGCCCAGGGCTGGGGCGGCAGGAGGTGCGGGGGGGGGCAGAAGAGCCCAGGGCTGGGGCGGCAGGAGATGCGGGTGGGGGGAGAGCCCAGGGCTCGGGCAGCAGGGGGGTGCAGGTGGGGGCCAGAGCTGGGGCAGCAGGGGGTGTGGGCGGGGGAGAGTCCAGGGCTGGGGTGGGGGGCGGCAAAAAACCTAGAGCTGGCTCTGTCCCTACCATTCACAGGAAGCTGCAGCATGAGGTTTCAGTTCCACTCCTTCCCCCTCCCTTTCCTGTTAATTGCGGCCAAGGGAATGCTGGGAAATGTAGTTCTTTCCCTGCTCCAGGGCTGGCTCTATAGGCAGGGAGCTAACCAAGGAACTACAGCTCCCAGGGCCCCCTGTTGGTTCTCAGCTCCCATGCTGGATTCTTGCGCCCCTGCAAATTTGCCGCCCCAAGCAACTGCTTGCTTTGCTGGTGCCTAGAGCCGGCCCTGTCCATAGCCTCTGTTTGTCAGAGGATGGAGATGGATGGCAGGAGAGAGATCACTTGATCATTGCCTGTTAGACCCACTCCCTCTGGGGCACCTGGCCTTGGCCACTGTCAGTAGACAGGATACTGGGCTAGATGGACCTTTGGTCTGACCTGGTACGGCCGTTCTTATGTTCTTATGTGAACACTGGGCAGAGCGATCTTGCAGAGAACTGGTAACCATGGTAGAGGAGTAGATTTAAGTGTGCCTGAAATAATACACATGTTGGAATTAAATTGTACGTTGATCATCTTTGTGTGAGACGAGCAAGTCCATACTGGAGGGCTGTACTCTGCCACTGAATAACGGAGCGCCAACGCTGAAATGCTTTACATTTGGGCATTGGCACCCCAGGTCGTACCGGCCAGTTTTCCAAGCAGGTTGTTGTGTGTTTTGACCTTAATTGTTGACTTTATAAGATCGTCATGATATGTGAGAGTTCTATCCAACGTGACACCTACACAGACTGGGTGTGAATCATGCTTTATTCCCTGACCATTGAGAACTATATTCAGCTCTCTGCCTTCTTGTGCATGATGTGAGTGGAAGGTACTTGACAGTCTTACTTCCACTTGGTATCAGGCGCCACTGACAACAATACATTGGCCATAGCTGCCATAGCTGCATTCAGAACACTCAAGTTGGTTGATATGGAAAGATGACAGACAGCACCTTTGGGACGAACCTTGGATGAGGACACAGATAAAACTCATCCTTAAAGAAGATCATATGGGGGCCCAGACATTAAGGCATGCAGCTCTCATACTCTTCTGGCCAAGGTGATGGCAACCAAAAATTCCACCTTCACTGATAGATGTAGCCGAGAGCAAGTAGCCAAAGGCTCAAACAGGGGACCCATAATTCTTGACAATACTAAGTTTAGATCCCAAAGTGGAATGGGGTCTTGCACCTGAGGATATAGTTTGACTAGGCCTTTCAAAAACCTTATGGACATGTCGTTAGAGAAAATAGAGCAATTATCCACTTTAGGGTGGAACACTGAAATAGCCACCAGATGTAATTTGATCAAACTAACAGCCAACCTTTGGTGTTTCAGGTGCAATAAGTAATCTAGTACATATTGAATCAAAGAATGGGACAGAGATACCCTTTAATAGTGAGACCAGATGGAAAAACATCTGCGCATAGAGAGGTAAGTAGCCCTAATAGAAGGCTTTCTATTATTTAGCAGGATCTCTTGAACTTCTTTTGAGCAAGATCACTCTCTAACATCTAGCCATAATGAAGAGATTGCAGGCTCAGGTGGAGTAGGTGACCATGATCTTGTGAGATTAGGTCCAAGTCTAAAGGAAGTGAGATTGGACAGCGACAGGAGAGTGAAGAACCACCGTAGACAGGCCCACACTGAGACTATGTATACGACTCTGGCCTGATCCTGTCTTATCTTTAGTAATACCTGTGAATGAGCGGGATTGGTGGGACAGCATAGAGGAGCCTGCCTGACCAAAGTAGTGAGAATGCATCTGTTAGGGAACCCAGACTGTGGCCTCGTAGGGAATAGAACTGCTGACACTTTCTGTTGGTCCTTGTCACAAATAGGTCTACTTGGAGAAACCACCAGCAAAGGAACATGTATGTGACCACAGCCAGGTTAAGAGACCATTTTTGGTGACTCATAAATGATCTGCCCAGGTGATCTGCCAGACCATTTTGGACCCCCAGTAGGTAAAAAGCTTCTAGATCTATTGAATTGGCAATGCAGAGTTCCCAAGCAGAGTTGCTTCGAAAGAGTCGAGAACAGTGGGCTCCTCCCTGCTTATTGAGATAGAACATAGCTGCTGTGTTGTCTGTGAGAACTAACAAGCTCTTTCCCTTGATCTGTGGCAGAAACACTTGCCACACCAATCCCACAGCTTTCAGCTCTCATATGTTGATGTCCATAGAACTTTGCTTTACACACCATAGACCTTAAGTCTATAGAGAACCCTGATGGGGCCCCCAGACAAGGGCAAATGCATCTGTCACTAATGTGAGCATCAGCTGTGGGCGGCCAAAGGGAACATCTACACATACATTATCCAGAGTTGTCCACTAGTCTAGGGAGGTGATGATATGAGAAGGCAACCTCACCACCAACTCTAGATGGTGATGGCTCAGTGGGTAGACTTAGGCCAGCCAGCCTTGTAGAATTCTGAGGCACAGTCTAGCATATTGAACCACGTAAGTGCAGAAGGCCATATGTTCCAGGAGCCTCAAAAAGTTTGTGCTGTAGTGACTAGGAGAGCTTTGAGATCTACAGTGATTGATTGAATTGCCTGAAACGTCCAGTCTGGAAGAAAAGCTCTGGCATGAGTTGACTGGATCAGAGCTACACTGAACTGCATCTGCAGTCTGAATCAGCCCTTGACAAACCAGTCATCCGAGTAAGAGTAAACTTGGACTCCTGATCTTTTGAGGAAGGCAGTTACTACTGCCATAACTTTGGTAAAAACATTGGGAGATGCGGACAGGCCAAATGGTTGTACAGTGAACCACTAATGATTTTGATTTACCAGAAATCTGAAGTACTTCCTGAGAGCTTGGTAGATTGCCACATGGAAGTAGGAACCTTTTAAGTTGGGGGGTGGCATACCAGTCTCCAGGGAGTGGATAAGAGAAGTGAGGGTGACCATGCAAAACTTCATCTTTTTTAAGAATTTGTTGAGTTGACGCAGGCCTAAAACAGGTCTAAGACACATACACACCCCACTTTCAGGATCATAAAATTGCCGGAATAAAACCCCTTCCCTCTGAGACAGTGTGGAACCTCCTCTATATCCCCCAACCAAAGGAGAGATTATACCTCCTGGTGAAGGAGTTCCTCATGAGAGTGGTCCCTGAAGAGAGATGGGGACGGAGGGATAGAAACAAATTGGAGGCTATATCCCACTTCCACACTGTTCAAGATCCACTGGTCCAAAGTAATCCAGGCCAAGGACTGAAGAAGTGGGACATTTGCAAACCATCTGTGGGGGAGATAGGGTCTGGAAACATGGAAACTTGCATGGCATCCTCAACAGGCTCATCAAAATGATTGCTTGGCACTTCCCATGTATCTTGAAGGGCCTGGAGTTGGAGCAGCAATGGGGTGAGGCCTGTGCAGATAACCCCTGGACTTCTTTTTTGACAGGTCCTATTGAGGAGGTGTCAGTCTGATACCCCAAATGGTCTCTCTCATTAGCTGCTGTAACAACTAACAGTTCTGGAGGTGGATGGGAGTAAAGATAACCCTGGAGAGGGCACATAGTACTTGTGCTCTGCCCACTTTGAGGTGGGAGGGAATGAAGGTGGGCTCTGCCATAGTCTCTATGCAGGCTCCAATATCACTGCATTGATTGGCAGTGCCACCCTAGATGGATGTGTCTTCAATAAAATGTCTATCAGGAGATAATACAAATGCCCTCCTTGACCTGAATGCCCAAATCTGAAACCACACTCTCTAAAAATTATCAGAGGGGTAGCCGTGTTAGTCTGGATCTGTAAAAAGCGACAAAGAGTCCTGTGGCACCTTATAGACTACGTTAGTCTATAAGGTGCCACAGGACTCTTTGTCGCTTTTCTCTAACAATTGTAATCATCAGGATGGGGTGAAGTTGCCTCTGAGGAAACTGCCTTGCCCAGAAAGGATGAGGAGGAAGCCAAGACTGGAAGTGGTTCAACTTCTTCCACAGGCTGCTCCTCTGGTTCCTCAAGTGCCTCTTTGGGCTTGTCTTCACTACTGCACTAAATCAGTGCTGCTGCAATCAATGCAGCAGAGATGATTTAGCGGGTCTGGTGAAGATGTGATAAGTCGACAAGACAGCAGTCTCCCATTGACGTAATTAATCCACCTCAACGAGAGGCGGAAGGCTATGTCAATGGGAGAGTGTCTCCCGCCAAGGTCGCGGGGTGTAGACACCGCGTTAAATCAATGCAAGTTACATCACTCAGGGGGGTGGGTTTTTTACACCACTGAGCAACATAACTTATGTTGACTTAAGCGGTAGTGTAGACAAGACCTTTTTGATGTTCAGTACTGGGTGTGGTACCAGACACTGGCGAGGGGGCAGCTGGGTGCGAGGACTAACCCTGCCTGGACAAGGGCCACTGATAAGAGGCTGGACCCCAGTGACTTCCTGGCCACATTCCCATGGTATCTCCAGTTGTGGGTTTGCAATGGTATGCAGAGAGGGAGGATCTATGTGAGGACTGGAGGGTTCTGCTGCAAGGTTGTGAGATAAAAGATCCCACCTCTGAGTCTGATGAAGAAAATTCCCTTTCCTCCAATCATGGAGGGGCTGCTCCAGACAGTGCTGGGGACCAGTGCCAAGAATCTGGCAATGGGCAGAGTATCACCAACATTGCTGGCTTCCACTTAGATGGCACTGATGGGCTGACTTTCCAGGTAATAGGCAGGTGGTACAGTACCATGTGCTGCACTGCTGATGTTGGTGCCAGATGGCTCAACAGTACCAACTCCTTCCCTATCGGTGATACCAGAACTGAGAGGCAGAGCAAATTCCTTACCACTACAAATGCCTCCAGGGAGGTCAGCATTGAGATCGTATCTGTCTGCTGTGGTGCTGCTGAAGCTGACAGCATCACTTCTGACACTGGACTCAATGGTGCCCTCTCCGGCACAGGAGCCAACTGTGCTGGCTTAGGCACTAATTTGGAGGAGGAGTGCTTAGATTTCAGATGCACTATACTTGACTCCCTCTCACCTCTCTTTCCAGGTTTGGAGGGTGGAGACCTTCCACCAGTCAGTGCCACATTGGAAGACATATTTCTTCCTAGGCATAGGTGAAGGAGATTGGTGTTGGGACACTGACAACATTGAAGGCGTACTTCTCATTGAAACCGCAGCCCTCGGCATCAAGTCAGACCCAGACTGCTCCACGGATGGTCTGTGTTCTACCTCTATCGATGCAGGAATTTCTGCCTAGCATCCCTATCCTTTTCATTCTAGGCTTGAATTTCTGGCAAATCTTTCATGTGTGCATTACCCAGGCACTTAAGACAACTGCTGTGCAGGTTGCTCACCAGCATAGACTTTGAGCAAGAAGCGCACAGCTTGAAACCTGGCGACTGGGGCATGCCTCGAAGCTGGTGGCAGAACCCCAAAATGGAGGGAAACAACAAAAAACACTTTTTTTAAACAAACCAACAAAACTTACTAACTATAACTACTAAATTACAACTGTACCTTATACACTGAGCTGAGAGAAAACAGTTCTGGCAAAGAACAGGGGTACCAATGACCATCACACGCAGTACATAAGAAATCAGGAGGCTGCTCTCCCCTCTTACCTGCACACAGTGGTGCACAGCAGCAGAGGGCACTTGAGCCACCCAACAGGTACTGCTGAGGGAAACAGTTTCCAACAGCCACGTGCTGGGCCCACAGACACCCAAGAGTAGAATGTACAAGGGCAACCACTCGAAGAAGAGCTACAGGCTATGAAAACAGTGAAGTTCCTTCCTTTCACTGAATCCATGGGGACCCCTGTGAATTCAGCAACCAAATTTCTGAATATTTTTCCAGTTTGGGGGTTGCAATGGGCATTTCCTTTGACAATACTTTTCAAATTTTGTTAAGCCAAGATGTTACCACTGGAGGATGCTTTTCTATCCAATAACTTGAAATTAGTGGAGCTAAGCTTGATCAACTCAGATCTACAACCAGATCTGGATTTAATCCCCCACCTCCGAAGTTCATGGCTGTTCAGTTATGTTGTCTGGGTCAGCTCACGATAGATACAGCTGTGAAATTCAGAGGTTGGTTTGGATTCTGGAACCCCACCACCAAAGTCTGGGGAGCTGAGGAGGATTTGGATCCATCTTTATTTGCAGCCATACACATAACAGAAGGATAAACTGCTTCTAGCTCTTATTTTTACCAGAATACCTTAACTATAGTGAAAAACACTGATTGAAGTTATGGTAAAGTTTGGTGTTAATCATGTGTCTATGTAAACCATATCAATCCATAGCTCTAAACCCACCACCATGATTAGATTTGTACTGTTCAGTAGAGGACAAGTATCCATTTATTAAATTTCCCCTCATATCCAAATATGAACTATTTTCAAATAAGGTTTTTTTTTCTGGCAGCAAATGACCAAGAAAAAATTCTTTAGAGCACAGTAACAGTTTCTTTTAGAGAATCTTTTAAAGCACTCTTCATAGATCATGGCTCATTAATTCCCCTGGTTTATTAAGCCATTGCTTGCTTGCTCGTTTAAGGACTGACTTCCTGAGAGACCATTAGTGGGAGACTTTTTTCAGTGGGAATTAATTACCGTTTCAGAGAAATGACACGAGTTCCTTTCTCGCTGACTGAAGCTACAGTGACACAAGTTCCTTGCTCACTCTCTCAGATTATAGAGAATCAGACACAGTAAGAGGTTCGGGTACATTTTTCTTCCATAGTGTGCTGAGAGACAGCCACCAAGGAGACAGGACACCACGTGATCTTTGAGGATAACAAACGAACATGCTGTTTTCATATGTCATTTCATGCTCGTCAACCCTAATGCGTTACAAATTAACACATAAGATAATCAATTATTGTATCATAACATACAGTGTTTGCATAAAAAGACCAGTTTGAAAGATTCCACTTGAGGGATACTTCCTATGTACATACAATGGGGAATATGCATAAGAACAGTCGAACTAATGCAAAGCAACAGTGACTTAATTTAATTTAAATCATTGGGCAGTTACTCTTACAAGTAATTTATAATATACAGGACACCACATAAAGGAAATGTTTAATATTTACTCATTTACATATCATGTTGTAACTCAAAAATGTTCAAGTGAAATCCTGGCTCCACTGAAGTCAATGACAGAACTGAGACTACTCATGAGCAATTGCTCACTAATGAGAGTTTGGGGTTCACAACAGGGCTCTGAGGTTGTAAACTACACCAATAACTACAATGAGCTGTAATGAACTATATGACTGGAGGTTTTGCCTGCAGCAATTTCCTCTCCTTTATCAACAAAAAAACCTCTCAAGGCAAAAATGAAAAATAATTTTCCCCCCTTTGGGTTTCTTGTGATGACATGATATTTGGCCAGTGGCGACAAGGTTTCCTGCAGCTTTGGCTTCTAGGAGATTTTATTTCTTTTGATTTTTTTAAACAACATTAGGAAGAAGCAAACAAAAATGGGGGGAGGGTATTAACAAGGTATTTGTGACTCCTCTGCACATAGGGTGACCAGATGTTCCAATTTTATAGGGACAGTCCCAATATTTGGGGCTTTGTCTTTTATAGGTGCCTATTACCCCCCACTCCCTGTCCCGATTTTGCACACTTGCTATCTGGTCACCCTATCTGCACAGGACCTCTCATAAAGGGAATTATTAATATTTACCCCGTTTAAACATCTTGTATTGAATATTACAAATGTTTAGAAGGTTTTGTTGATCTCAAAAGGATTATATTTTTGCTTTATGTTTTAATTATCTCGGAAACACTTATGCCTCTGAGTAACATTCATCACAGGAATGTAGGTAGGAATCATGCCCAATGCAGCTTACTTGTGCATGATAGCAAATCAGTAGGGGACACTAGAACAGGTCTGGGAATACTTGGTTACCCACAACAAGTTTGGGGATTTCATCAAAAAAATGAAAACTTGAAAAAACACAAAGTTTCAATTTTCAGCAACCACAAAATGAAAACATTTTGTTTTTGATGGACCCCTTTTTTTTAATGAAAAAATGTTTTGTCAAAAAAATGTTGACCAGCTGTAGTGCACACATCTCTGTGAAAATATTACTAGTGGGTTCTAAATTCTATTACCTCAGGTCTCTAATATTTTAAATACCAAAAATGATTAGTCAGCACAGTAAACTAATTACCTACAAAGTGTTATTACCCTCCTTTTTAAGATAGACATAAATAGATGAACTGGCTCATGTTGTTTTTTTCTAAATGGTCTGTCAGATCATTACAACTTGGTATGTGAATTAACTATAGTCATTTTTGTGGTTGAGTTCTAAATTCCTCAAAACAGAGTTTATCATGGAAATGCTGATCTTAACAATAGCCAACAATGATTGTTTAAAGGAAATGAAGACATCTGATTAAAAATAATAATTGCACTTTCCTAAAACTTTAAACATAAATATTATGACCCTGATTCACTTCTTTCACAAGTGTAACCTCACTGACTTCAATTAAGTTAATCTTGATTTATAGCAGTATAAATTAGAGAAAGTTCAGACCCAGTAACTGCAGATATGTAAAATTATATTCAACTAATGACAATTCAAATGTGCGCATCCTCTTTGCAAGTTGCGGGAGGTGAATCATTTCTCATTAAGAAAATGAAATCTGGGCTTTCTCCTTCCGCCAACAATCCAGACACTTGCCTCTAACTATCACATGAGTTCCAGATGTCATACTTGATGCTGGGAATCAAACTTACAACACAGGCTAGCTGCAGAGGGCTGACACACAGCTGTTTCTTGCTAATTTTGTGAGTCACTATGCCTCCAGAGATTTGCACAGTTGAAATGAATAGGCTAATATGTCAACTCTACATCTTATCGCTGTAGGTCAGCAAAGATTACTTCCTGTAATTGTTTCTACTGAGCATAACAGTTCACATCGTTACTAAAACATTAAAAGTTTCATTACAGTCACAACAATCAGGAAAAGGAGTGAAAGTCTTATGGGCAGATTAAAGATTGATTATGAACTATTAAACCCTTGACCAATATTTTAGATTACTGAAGTTACTATTATCATATTGTATATATAGCTTGGCGATTCTGAATATATAGTACTTTGCAGAAATGCATAGAGTCACACTCAGACTCCACCAAGGCTTTTAGGATCTGCTGGTCATGCCATATAGCAATGGAAAAGTCATTTTCTATAAATTTGCAATATGTTTTAAATTCCTCTTATGATCTTGAAATCACAGAAATTTGGGCATTACTAATACCTGTTCCTCAGACCTTTAATATATATACTGTATTGTACTTGAGGTATGGCCTGTTAATTACACCATTATGTGAATTGTCACAGTTCAGGGCAACTGCACCTGGTATTCTCCCTCTGTGGCCCACCAACAGCACCCACTCAAGGCTACTAGCTCCCCGGCCCTCACTTCTCTTGGGTAGAGTCCTTTGCATTCTCTCTGAAGTTTCTGAACAGCTGTAATTGTCAGCAGCTGCAAGTTACCACACAGATCTTTCTAAGCAAGCACATTTATTCTTAAGGTGAAAACATTACAGAGAAAATATATTAAAAGCAATAAAAGAACCTACATGCATACTAAAAAAAAGCACTTGTAGATGTCAGTCCTTCCTTTAAAGCCCCCAACTGGGTTTTCCCCATAGTTACAAGTTCATAACTGTCTCAGAAGAACCATGAATAGTTCAATCTTTCCTTTATACAACTAGGGCCTTTGATCTTGGCCTCACGTGGAACAGCAGACAATAGCTCACTGCTTAACATGTAGCTTCAAAAGGCTGGGTTTTTGCATAACAGATGGGGGGGGTTTGCATTTACCTCCCCCAAGATATTCCTCAGGAAAACCACTTCACATTTTTTGTTCCAAAAGTCCAATCTTGTCTGGCACATTGTTCCATATAGTCTTCTGTACCCCCAGGTCTCATATCTGTCACATCTCCCCCCTCAAGAGGTTACATACAATCCTGGCCCCCAATAATATATAAACCATTTAAACCAATGGACCCCAAAGAAATAAATTTAATTTAAACGTATGGCAGGAAATTGCCAAATCTGTCATGACTTCTGTAATAGTATTGTTTAGTATATTCCTCATCCAAAACAGCAGAGGATTTTCCAGAAAGATGAGAATTAAATTGTAAATTCCTCTGGGTAAGAGTATATCTTTTTTTATTTGTGCGGATGACCCCACATGGGCTATAACTCATAATAACTGATGTACATCCAGACTTGTGATGCACTAAGCAATCCCAATAGGCCAACAGCAAATGAATGGGGTCAAAGATTTGAAGCTACCAGTGGAAACGCTTAAGGCAGGAAAAAAATCCTATTTTAGAAGCACACATTTATAACAATACAATACAAAGGATCAACGGCAGATTAAGTTGATGTAAGTGACCAAATGATGATGAAGTCGAAGGAAAAAATTGAAAATGTAGTGAAAACAGGATAGCCCAGTCGATAGATATAGTATATAATGGAAAGCAAGCTGATCCCTACTATTTAATGCTGCACTGTTTTAAAAGTTTATTTCTGAGGAATAGAAGTCAGCATTTGCTGAGTCAACCCTTTGTTTTAATGTGCTGTGATATAAAATTGGTGAACTATTAATTATGAATAATACAGCCCTTCATTTGCTAACCGATTCTTCATACCATACTTGTTGTTCACTGAGTAGTTTAATGATAATTAATTCCAGGCTGTGGGTTGTTTGCAGACTCTGTTCTGACTGCTGTTCACCATGTGTTATTTGGGTTGTGTGGTTAGTCACATAAGTCACATAGGCTCCTTCTCAGGAACCTGTCTGTTCCTTCTCCTTATCTTATCTTATCAACAGTGTGCCCTTGTTGCCAAGAAGGCTAACGGCATTTTGGGCTGTATAAGTAGGGGCATTGCCAGCAGATCGAGGGATGTGATCATCCCCCTCTATTCGACATTGGTGAGGCCTCATCTGGAGTACTGTGTCCAGTTTTAGGCCCCACAATACAAGAAGGATGTGGAAAAATTGGAAAGAGTCCAGCGGAGGGCAACAAAAATGATAGGGGGACTGAAACACAGAACTTATGAGGAGAGGCTGAGGGAACTGGGATTGTTTAGTCTGCAGAAGAGAAGAATGAGGGGGGATTTGATAGCTGCTTTCAACTACCTGAAAGGGGGTTCCAAAGAGGGTGGATCTAGACTGTTCTCAGTGGTACCAGATGACAGAACAAGGAGTAATGGTCTCAAGTTGCAATGGGGGAGGTTTAGGTTGGATATTATGAAAAACTTTTTCACTAGGAGGGTGTTGAAGCACTGGAATGGGTTACCTAGGAAGGTGGTGGAATCTCCTTCCTTAGAGGTTTTTAAGGTCAGGCTTGACAAAGCCCTGGCTGGGATGATTTAGTTGGTGTTGGTCCTGCTTTGAGCAGGGGGTTGGACTAGATGACCTCCTGAGGTCCCTTCCAACCCTGATATTCTATGATTCTCTGATCTCATTGCATGGGCACATGCAGTCATACACCCAAGACACACACCATTTCCCAAATGCTCACTGTGCATATTTATTCCATTGTTGAAGTTTGAATGACCACGTTTGTCTGTTCTATGTGTTGACCAATTAATGCTTCACATGCCACACAGTTACAGTCTAAAGTTTTCCTGAATATATTTAGTTAGGATTTTTAACCCTTTGTTTTTCTGTACATCAGGTTGCCATCTGTTATATAGCTGTAGTGACAGCAATTCAACCACCACTAATTATTACTCTGACATAACAATAAGAATGTTAGTATAGTAAGGACTTTACATAAGCTTTCTTTTCAGGCAATCGATCCCTGTCCTACCATCTTCTGAAGCAGTGAATAATTCCCTTCTTTCAGCCATAGTGTGACCTTGGAGGTATTTATAAGCAGTGATCATGTCAGTCTATTACTATTTTCTAGTCAATATAAATTTAGTTTCCTCATATAAATTTAGTTCCTTATATAAAACTTTGTATATTTTTGTTGCCATTCTTTGTATTTTGTCAAAGTATACACACACACACACACACACACACACGTCCATTGTAAACTCTGAGAGGCAATAGTGTATATTGTATTACAATCACACCAAAACAGTAGTGTCAAACCCAAGTGTTCAAAAATCATGAGCCAGGCCCCCAAAAAATCATGAGATTGGTTTCAAAATAAATTTTGGGTTCCTTTTATTTGCACGCTGGTTTTCAGTTATTAGGGATCACGTTTTCCAGGTTTTTTCTGCACCCACGAAGGCTAGAGTCTCACTTCAAAAAAGAAAAAAAGAAAAGAAAGCTGAGCTTCCCATAGTCATATCACTCAGGGAGCTTGGGCTTTAAGAAAAGCACCAAATATTGTAAAACTCATGATGAAATCATGAGTCCTGGCAATACTGTGCCGCAGTCTGTCTGAAGGCTCCAACAGAGGTTGTGTAGTGCCTTTTAAAGTGTGTGTGGGGGGGATCATAGATTTGCCCTCCCAACCCCTCCCCCAACTGACCCTCCTCTTCCCCTCTCTGGCCCCTCCACTATCATACCCACCTCAGAAGCCTGACCCACCTGGACAATGAGCCCCTATACCCACCCTCTTCAAATCAGAGGGAGTCATATTGCAATCTGGCATGCAGGGTTGCAGTGTGGCTCAGAGTTGGCTGGCCAAAAAGTGATCAGGGCGTGGCCCTGCCCCATCTCCACAGCCTATGCTCCAGTGCTGTCTTAAGCCCTGAACCAGAAATTTACAACACATGGACAGACTACTGGTATCAGTGGGGCTTCACATGGACACAGCAACCTGCCTACAATATAAAGTGTAGGATCAAGACCCTAGGTTACATGTGATTTCCCTAGGCATACGTTCCAAAAAGATTTGTTCACAATGATGTTATGTTACAAGCTCTCTACTCTCACCCAGGTGCTTCTTGGACTTGATGCTTTTTGGATATGCCCCCCAGTTTCTAACAAACCCTTGTCAGATATGGTCTAGGTCAGTAGATCTCAACCTGCGGCCCGGGGATTGCTTGCAGCCCAATCAACACACAGCTGCAGCCCATGAGACATCCTCAGAGCCATACAGGTAGTATATATATTGTGTAGATGCGGCCTACATAACACAGAGAGCTACATATGTGGCCCACTATGGTAAATAGGTTGAGAACAGGTTAGAAAAACACCTGTCAGGGATGGCCTAGGTATATTTAATCCTGCCTCAATGTGGGGGTGGAGGAGATGTGTCCCTTCAGGTCCCTTCAAGCCCTCCATTTCTATGAGTCTATTATAATAATTATTTGTCTCCTTTCTGGGTGAGTGATTTAATATTTCTTAGCCCTCAATTTAATCCCACTTCATACAGTCACAGTCCTAGGACACTGCTATTCAGTCCTGTATGATCGTTGCCCTACCAATTTGGGGTGTTGTCAAAAAATTTGACGACTGTTAAATGTACACCTTCTCCTACTAGAATAATGTTAAATATGGGTCCCAAATCCAATACCGCCCTGCGGTTGCTCACACTTCTGACGACCTGTACTTACTTCACTACAAAGTGAGTCTCTCCTTCACTTCTATCATATTCCTTGCCAAAGAGCAATGTTTTCCCTCCCTCACTGAATCTCATTCCCACAACTCCTGCCACTTTATATGCGATCATTGACTCCCTCCTCCCTCTCCACACAGGATCTTGCCACCTTCTTCAAAAAGATCCGCACGATCCTCCACTATCTCTCTCCTCCATTTCCCTTTCCCTCTCCCCAATACCTTCTCATCCCCTAGCCTTTCCTACCCACTGTCTTCATTGACCACCATTCTCACGCCCTCCTTTATCTTTCACTGTCCTGTCTTCTTTACTTCACTATACAAACATTCACAGGTCTCCCCAGTGAAAAGCTCTCCCTCAACTCACTTCCCCTCCACTCTCTCCCTGTTTCCCTTCACCTCTAAATTCATTGAGCATGCTGTGCACAGCTATTGTTTGAGTTCATCTTCTCCAACTCTACAGTAGACCCTATCCAATTTAGCTTCCATCCTCATCAGACCACTGAAATTGCCCTTACCAAACTCTCTAGAGATCTCTTTCCAGTCAAATCTCAGGGTTTCTTAATGTATCCTCACCCCTTTGACCTCTATGCTGTTTTTGATCACACCTTTGCACACAGTTTGGGTGCTACTGCAATATAAATACATAAAAATGTGACATTACCACTGAGATTTCTCTGTTTCTTGTTCATCAACCAATTTCTAATACAGACTATGGTGTTTTTCCTCTCACTGCTGTTACTGTTTATTCACCTTCCTTATACATTTTCTGTATGGCACAATATCTTGTGAGTTACCCACTGAATACTTTGTGGAAATCTAAATATGGTACCTTATCCACTACATTTCATTCATTAAGTCAGCTGTTGTATCTAAAATGGCTATTAGATTTGTCTGATGGTATAAAATTTGAGCTTACTTCTTGCTCCCTTTGTGTTTGGTTAATTTTTATACTATATCAATATTCTTCAAATATTTACAGTAGAGATTTTTCCCACAGCATATCTCCACTTCCTGTTTGAAAACCAGTGACCTTAAATACTGAGAAACTCCTTAAATAGATTCTAGAGAATGATACAAGCTTTTTTCATTTTATTGTCAAGGGAAGCGTGTCAATGTGAAGATCGTCTATTCAGGCAGCATGAGTTGCTGGGGCAAGAATGTTCCAATTTACAAACAATATAAACAGACGTATTTTCTTTTGAAGTTCCTCTGATTTAGCTTTCATGTCAGAAGAAAGCAAGTTCCTTATTTTCACAGCACTGGAAAACATGTAGCGAGTTATATCATCTGACTAATATGTCAGACTCTAATCTCAGCTTCCTTCATCCATTCTTTGGAGTTATTCAAGATGAAATATGAAAATTCAACATGAATTAATTGCTTTTTTATTCCAGTTACAAGATCATTTTGAATGTTTCTACCTGACCTAGCTCTTTCCTTCTTTCTCACATAAAATGAATAATTACAGTACTTCCATCACTAACACCTACTGCTTTCATTCACACATCTGACATTGTTACCACATAAGTAGGAAACAGCAGCCTGACTCGCCCCTGAGATACGCCAGTTTTACACTGATATTGTTCCATTGAAATGGATGGAACATCACCAGCATAAAACTGGAGTAATGCAGTGGTGAAACATTTATTTGGTTAGCTTACATAGCAAGAGAAAAATCAGCTCATTACAAAAAACAAAAGAACCACATTTCCGTCGGTAGGCCTGTCTACAATGCATTTGCAAATTTAACACCATTAATTTGGGCTTGAATAGGGACTGGGAGTGGCTGTCTCACTACAAAAGCAATTTCCCCTCTCTTGGTATTGACACCTCCTCATCAATTATTGGGAGTGGACCACATCCACCCTGATTGAATTGGCCCTGTCAACATTGGTTCTCCACTTGTAAGGTAACTCCCTTCTCTTCATGTGTCAGTATATTTATGCCTGCATCTGTAATTGTCACCCATGCATCTGAAGAAGTGGGGTTTTTACCCATGAAAGCTTATGCCCAAATAAATCTGTTAGTCTTTAAGGTGCCACCGGACTCCTCGTTGTTTTTGTGAATACAGACTAACACAGCTACCCCTCTGATATTTCCGTAAATGGTGCCACTATCACACTTGGAAATCAAACCTCCATCACACATTACAGTCTCATCACTGTTCAGCCTCTCTGGGCCTGATTTTCTACTGCCCTGCACCCTTTGCAGGAATTTACCTCTGTGCAAAGTGGACATAAAATGTTACCAAATCAGAACAGTAGAATTTTACATCCACTTCACAGAGGCGCAAATGATGATACAGTGTTCAAGGCAGTAAGCAATCAGCCCCACAGTGTCTATTCGCTCACCAGTCCCACTTGTACGACATACTGGGCTTGTGTTTGGAGCAGAAATAGTTCAACGGGGCCCAACTCCGATAGGGAAGGCAGGAGCCTGGAACATATATGTTGGGGTGTTCCTTGATGTTGCAGTTGTTAATTATAGCCATTTGCCTGAAGGAAGTTGGTGTCTCCACAGTATTAAAAGGATCCTGGAGAAATCTCTTTTAGTGGCTGCACAAAAAGAAAGCACGGGATAGTGATCTTTTCCACTCCTTTGCTGCAGCATAGCAAGAATTTCAGATATCTAATCACTCCACACCTGCCCTCCTCTTCCCCCTACTCTGTTCCTTGCACTCCCTTCCCTTCAATGTCCCCTCTCACTTTACTTTTCATTGTGTTTCAGTTATCCCCTCCTAACTAAATCCCCCTTCCAGTCCACAGACATTGCCAAATATAGTGGCACTAAAGTACCATTTACCACCATCACATTGTTCACTCCGCTTTTGTGTTATACTCCTGTCTCCTATCATGTGTCTGTCTTCCCTAGTGAGATTGTAAGCTCTTTGGGGCAGGGACTATCTACTGCTCTGTGTTTGTACACTACCTAATACAATGGGACCTTGATCTCGATTGGTTCCCTAGGCACTGCTGTAATAAACATTATTAATAAATGTGAAATACCTCCAAATGCATAATTGTTTAGAGAGAAGCAATTTAAAAACAAATTTATGCTGAACCTCTGTGTGAAAATACATACTTAAATCCATCAGCACCAAGATTTCACAAAAGATTGAGGATACTAGGTGTATTATTAGTGCTGAAGGAGTCTGGGAAGAAGTCCTACAATAGGATTACTCTAAATGATGATTTTCCACTTGAGATCATATAGAGAAAGCGTCCATTTCTCCAGCAAACACTCAGCCTTCATGCCTTATCTTACATACAGCTGCCAGAGTCCCTTTAAACTGTCAGAATGAAAGTTAAAATATGACTGTGTGTTAGACTTGTAGTAAAGAGAGTATACAACTGTATTTATTATAGACTAATAAAAATGTAGATCTGGAAGGGATCGCAAGAAGTCCACAGGATTTTGGCATCATTTCCACACACACACCCCCCCAAGTTTTCTAAATGGTACAGTCTCACTTTTAATTCCATAAGAAACTGCCCTGTTCAGTTTTTTACCTTCCTTTGTTTGTAGATCCTGGTACATCAGACTTTGTTCATACAAACCCCACATAACCAAATAAATTGGTTAGACCTGTGACATGTATCAATTACTTTGGAAACTTGTGTATGGACCAATTACTGAATATAAACTGAGTAAGGAACTTAGATTCTGTCCTATTTGAATTACATATGCCTCCCCCTCTTCTTGAGATGAGGCTTGATTCTGCAGCGAGGAAGGATGGTGTAGCAAGTCACACACTCACCTGCACAATGCCTCCTGCTGGTCATCCTGGGAATTAGCTCTTTTCCAGCCTAGCGCTCTCTGCTGCCTCACACCCCTGTGACCCTCCCAGACCCCAGTGCCCTTCTCCTCAGGGTTCTGCAGTACCTCCTCCGCAGTACCCCCCTACTCTGGGTTTCCCCTCCCAGGGGAACCCCCAACCCTCTAAACCCACCTTGCCCCAGTGGCTACTGCCAGCCATCATCTAGTCCCCGCTCACTGGGGCAGACTGCAGTCTGTAATGGCCACTCATCATTGGCAAGGGGTTAGGACCAGCTGCCTCTGCCTATTCCCAGGCTGCACTTCTGTAGCCCCAGTACCTTTGTAGGCCTTCACCAAGGCCTGCAGCCTGGGGGTTTACCAAGCTGGAGCTCCCCAGCTCCTCTTACCCTTCCTCAGCACTGCTCTACTTCAGTTACCTTGCTCTCAGGCAGCTAGGCCTTCCCACTCCATTGTTAGAGTGAGACCCCCACAGCCCTCTTATCAGGGCCAGCTGGGCCCTGATTGAGATGGCCACACCTGTGGTCAGCTACTCACTGAGCTGCTCTCACTGCTTTTCCAGCCGCAGCCCTCTCCAGGGCTGCCTTTAACCCTTGCCTACTGGAGTGGAGTAGCCACCCCACTACAGATGGCCAGTGGTTAAGGATATTACCCTAGAACTAGAGAAAACTACTTTCAAATCCCTGCTCCACCACCCATTTCCTCTGTGACCTTGGGCATGTCATTTAGGGCAGTTTGAAGAAGAGGTGTGCAAATAGCAGTGCTACACTGTAGCTTCCCCATGTGGATGCTGTGGGCATGAACTAAAAGATTCCTAGATTGCCTTAACTTAGTCCTCTTCCATCAGGACATTAATGTCAAGTAGGAATCGCTTAGTTTGCCCCTGCAGTGTCCACACAGGGGAGTTGTGGTACAGTGCCATTCACACCCCCTGTATTCTGAACTGCAGGGCAGTGTAGACATTTCCTAGCCTCTCTCTGCCTCAATTTCATCATCTGTAAAATGGGAATAATCTCACTTCCCTTACCTCACAGGAGTGCTAGGAGTTGTTCAGATACTTTGGTCATGGGGGCCATTCAAGTACTTATGACAGACAGATGGTGTCCACACAGCTAACACTGACTAAGTAGTTGGGCTATCTAGTTTTGAAACTCACCAATCAGAGTGAGCCTGAGGTGCCAACATCATACCAACACACCACAAATTGAACCAAGGACCTCCAGAGCTAAAAGCACGAGCTGCTGTAGCTTGAGCTAAACCTCACTGGCTGGGGACTGTAAAAGATTCATATTCACTCTGGATTGGCACAGAGCAGATCTATAAACACACTCACCAGTAGGTTACCCTGTGGTTTACTGCACTGCATTTTAATTTGTCCTGAAAGAACAGAGCAGAATCTGAAAAATAAAATACCAAGAACTGATATGTTTGTTCTTTTAATATCACACTGTTTTTCACTTTGCTGACAGAAATACTACTGGCAATTCAAATGTATGATATATATATTGTTAAGAGTTTTGTTTTGTACACTTCAAAGCACCATTATTTAATGGTTTAGACTCAAAGCACAAAGACTCAATACACTGGTAGGCTATTCTTAAGCAGCAACACTCCAGTCTTTTAGTTCTATCAAGATATGAATATAAACAAGTTGAAGATATGTTTCTGTATGGAACAATCCTTTCAAGAAATGTTCTCTGTGCAACATTCACTCAGGGAAAATCAAAGGCATATGTTTATCCATTGCCTCTAGCCCTATGGAAGCTACTGTTCAGGGTAAGAGGGTGAGCAAACAGGTTGCTAAGACAAATCACAGAGGAATATACTGTAAATTAAGGCAAGTGGTATTATGCATGGTTAGAAGTTATATGGAGCATGTTGGTAGCTATTTACCTTTCCTCAGAGAGATTTTTAGGGCTGCTAGCCTGTCCTCACCAGCCCATTAAGGACTAACATTACACCCCAAACTCTATTCAGACCAATCCCTCCGAGTACAGTTTTATTCTTCAAAAACAAAACTCACACAAACTGGTTGAAAGACTGTGTCACGGGACACACCACTCACCGCTGGATTGGCACCTCCTTCTGGTACTTTGGGGATTAGCTCAAGGCTGACACTCCCCGTCTGTGGTTTGCACATTATCACTCCATTTGCCTGCAGTTCCTCTTACAGCCTTAGGAACTGCAGTGTCCTTTTCGTGGCTCACTGCCAATGGCTGGTAGGGGGACCCAGGCCTGCCCTCTTCTCTGGGTTCCAGTCCAGTGACCCTCAGCTCAGAAAACTGGGCCTTCTCTCTCTGGCATCACTGATCTCTCTCTAGGCTTCTTCTTACCACTGGTTCCCCATTTCTTCCCTAGGCCTACCATTTTCCAAAGCCTTTTCCTAGTGAGTGACAGCAGCCTGCAGTCCCCACTCACTCCTCCCTTTCTCCTAACAATGTCTGTCTTTTCCCAGCACTCTAGGGTGACCAGGTATCCGGTTTTCAACCAGAACTCCCAGTTGAAAAGGGATCCTGGTGGCTCTGGTCAGCACCGCTGACAAGGCCATTCACTATCCAGTTGGCGGCACCACACAGCGGGGTTTGCATGCTCCCTGCTAGCCCTCCGCACCGCGCGGCTTCCAGGAAGCAGCCGGCATGTCCCCCCTCCAGCTCCTATGCATAGGGGCAGCCAGGGGGGTCCGCACACTGCCCCCACCCCAAGCACCACCCCCACAGCTCCCATTGCCTGGGAACCACAACCAATGGGAGCTGTGGGGGCGGCACCTGCAGACGGGGAAGTGCGCAGAGCTGCCTGGCCATGCCTCCAGTCTTCTCAGTCCCAGCCTGAAGCACGCTCCTGCACCCCAAACCCATCATCCCCAGTCCCACCCCATAGCCCTCACCTCCTCTCGCATCCCAACCCACTGCCTCAGCCTGGAGCCCCCGCCCACACTCTGAACTCCTCATTTCTGGCCCCACCTCAGAGCCCTCATCCTCTCCTGCATGCCAGCCCCCTGAGAATGAGTGAGTGAGTGAGGGTGGGGAGAGCAAGCAACAGGGGAGGGATGGAGTGAGTGAGGAGTGGGGAATCAGAGAAGGGGCTGGGAATGGACAGGGTCTCGGGGGAGAGGCGGGGCAGGGGGCAGGGCAACTGTGTGCGGTTTTGTGCGAATAGAAAGTTGGCTACCCTACAGCACCCTCTTATGCTTTCAGCTCCTAGGCTTTATTGGCCTATTCCTGCCCAGCTAAGCCTCCTTAATCAGCTGCCTAATGGGTTAATTGACCATCTGCCCTGCATTAAACCCTACAGGGTGAGTGTGGGAGTAGTCACCCCATCACAGACTGTCCTCAAAAAGCAGGACAATCAATGCTTTTCAGTCAAACTGGAAGGATATATCTAGCAGGATCCCACCAGGGTCGGTCCTGGGTCCGGTACTGTCAAGGCTGATTCCCCACTCTGGCACTTTGAGTGCAGGAGGTGGGGGCCCACAAGGATTCTAAAAATTAATACTGGCCACTCCAGGCTGGTATTAAACTCCCACGGTTACAGTTTCTCTCTGACCTTGGATGGGTAGATGCTGCCACCACCCAAATGCAAAAACAGCCCTTTGAAACCAGAAAGGCGCACTTGGGAATTCCTTCCTGTGGGGTACCCTCAAGCCCTTTCACACACACACACACACACACGGGAAGAGCTGAGAAAGAAAAACAAAGGAAATCAGCTCTTGCCACCAGCTAATTAAACAACATATGCACAAACCTCTTAGGACACCAAAAATCCAATCCTGTTCTTAAAAAAGGTAAATTTTATTAAAAACAAAAAAAAAGAAAATACATCTGGAATTTAGGCTTTTGCTAGATTTTATAAGAGCAATTCCAAAAATTAAGCACCCAAAATAGCTTTCTTGGGGTTTAACTTAAGGGTTACAAGCAAACAAAAGCATCTGGGGTTATCACAGAGGAGTCCACTAGCCCTAAGAAATAAACCTAACTGCATCTTTCTAAATATTCCTGATCTACTTACACATTTGGGGGTTCCAAATAAGAAGTTCTAGGTATGATCTATGATCATACCTGGCTTTCAGCTTCTCATAGCATAACTGCTCCCTGTTCCCCTCTTTCCTAGAGAACAACAGACACAAAGGGGAAGTTTTTTCCCCATTTTAAAAAGTTCTAGTTTTCCCATTGGCTCTTTTGGTCAGGTGCCCACTCCCTTTCCTTTACCTGGGGGACTTTGTTAACCCTTTATAGGTAAAGCAAGCAGAGAACAGCCACCAAGAGGGACTTTATAGCTAACTGGCTGGCTGGGTGTCCATAAAAGGGAGCTACCCCCCCACACACACCTTCATGTATCACTGGAACTATTAAATATTTTCATTAATGACTTGGATAATGGAGTGGAGAGTATGCTTATAAAATTTACAGATGAAACCAAACACTTTGGAGGACAGGATTAGCATTAAAAACAACCTTGACAAATTAGAGAATTGTTCTGAAATCAACAACATGAAATTCAATAAAGACAAGTGCAAAGTACTACACTTAGGAAGGAAAGAATCAAATGCACAACTGCAAAATAGGGAATAACTGGGTAGGTGGTAGTACTGCTGAAAGGAGGGTTATAGTGGATCACAAATTGAACATGAGCCAATAATGTGATACAATTGTGAAAAAGGCAAATCTCTTTCAGGGGTGTATTAACAGGAGTGTTATATGTAAGACACGGGAGGTAATTGTCCCACTTTACTTGGCATTGGTGAGGCCTCCATGGGAGTACTGTATCCAATTCGGCACCACACTTTAGAAAAGATGTGGACAAATTGGAGAAAGTCCAAAAGAGAGTAACAAAAATGATAAAAAGTTTAGAAAACCCGACCTATGTTGAAACGTTAAAATAACTGGGCATGTTTAGTCATGAGAAAAGGAGACTGAGAGGGGAATCTAATAAGTCTTCAAATATGTTAAGGGCTGTTATAAAGAGGACTGTGATCAATTGTTTTCCATGTCCACTGACGGTAGAACAAGAAGTAATGGGCTTAATTGGCAGAAAGAGAGATTGGCTAGATATTAAGAAAAGCTTTCTATCTATAAGGGTACTTAAGCTCTGGAATAGGCTTCCAAGAGAGGGTTGTGGAATTCCCATCACCAGCATTTTTTTAAGAAGAGGTTTGACAAGTGTGGTCTAGGTTTACTTGGTCCAGTCTCCCCAGGACAGAGGGCTGAACTTGATGACCTCTCAAGATCCCTTCCAGTTGTCCATTTCTATGAGTCTATGAAAGTAACACAAACATAGTTATTCCCCTGACTAAAGCAGGCTGCGGGGGCCCAGAGGCCCCTTGTGTCTCTTCCCTCTGTCCAGGACAAGACAAATGACCCAACTTCTTTCCTACAGCTCCTCTCCTCAACTGAGCTTTTTCAGCCCTTTATAGGAATCACCTGACCTGTTCTGAGCTGGGTCTGATAATCCAGCAGGGCCTGGCCACAGACCCCCTGACCCTTAAAGGGGCAGATCACCCAGTTACAAAGATTTCATTGTTATTCTAGATGGGAAGAGAAAGTAAACTACAGCACTCTCTACAATACCAATCCTGAGTATTCAAGAACCATCCAATAGTAAATGGGGACCCAATAAAGCATTCCAGACCAAATTCAAAAGTGCACTCCAACTGTGTCCCACCAAGGCAGTGACACAGGCCCAGATCCACAAAGGTAACTAGGCACCTAAATCCCAGTTTTAAGCTCCACTGCAATCCACAGCCCCACCCCTTTCCCCCCTCCCCCAGTTGTTGCCTAACCCTGTAGCTGCCTAAACTCATTTGGCACCTACATTTTCAGGATAAAATTCTCTAGGCACCTACATTTCTGCATCTGGGCATATCCACTGCTGCCTGACTCTAAGCATCTGGATGCCCATGTCCCACCTAGGCCTCACCGTGATCCACAAACTGGGGAAAGATCAGTGCCCCTCTTCTCACCACACTTGTGGGACTTAATCCAATAGGTGTGCTCAGAGGCCACTTACCAGATCAGACACCATTCAAAATCTGGGCAGAGGAGGTGGTGTTACCCACCTTATAATTTTTATCACAGTGGTTAGAGCACTCCTCTGGGATTTAGGAGAGTCAGATTTAATTCCTCCCTCTGCTTGATGGGGAAAAAACGTTGAGCAGGGGTCTTCCACACCTCTCAGGCAAGTGCTCCAACTACTGGGCTATAGTTTGATGTGGGGCTTCCTCATTGTCTCACATTGAAGCTATTCCACTTTGGATAAATAATTAAAGAATCAATGTAGCAGCAGGACTGGCCTCCAGGTCACCCACCTCCTAAGTGGGTACCCTAACCATCAGGTTTCAGAATCATTCTCTCTCTGGACCAATGACTCTAAGTATTTATCCAAGTGGATAAAGCTTTAACAGGGAAGACTGAGGAAGCCCCCCCCCACATCAGAATATCCCATATCTCAGTGGCTAGAGTCCTCTCATAAGAGGTGTGAGAGACCCCTGTAGGAATCCTTTCTCCCTATCAAGCAGATGGGGGGGAATTGAACATGGGTCTCCCACAGCCCAGGGGAGTGCTTTAATCACTGGGCTTTAAAATTATAAGCTGGGCACTGCTGCTATCACCCCCTCTCCTCTTTCGGCTGTTCTGTGTGGAGCAAGGAAAGCCTCTATTTCACTCTCACAAGCAATGACTTAGGCACCTCAGCCTTCTGCCTCCAGGAAAAGAATTCCTGGCTGTGCATTGCTAAGCAAAGGTAGGTGCCTCCCTGCAGCATGGACCTAGGTGCCTAACTCTACGCAAGGGGAGGGTTAGATCATATCCCTGTCCTTGGCATCTCCCATTGACTAGTTTAGATGGCTCCCCATCAAGCATGCTGACTTTTGCGGATTGCATTCATAGGCTCCTATCTCTCCTCAAGCATTGTACAGGAAGCCTACACACCTAACTCAGACTTTGAGTTGGAAAGGTTTAAGATGAGGACTGTAGGTGATGGCCAGTGGAGTTCTGTTGGTTTCTTTTTTGGGCCTGTCTTGTAGCAGGAGGCTTCTGGGTACACGTCTGGCTCTGTTGATTTGTTTCTTTATTTCCTTGTGTGGGTATCGTAGTTTTGAGAATGCTTGGTGAAGATCTTGTAGGTCTTGGTCTCTGTCTGAGGGGTTGGAGCAGATGCGGCTGTACCTCAGCGCTTGGCTGTAGACGATGGATCGTGTGGTGTGTCCGGGGTGGAAGCTGGAGGCATGAAGGTAGGCATAGCGGTCGGTGGGTTTTTGGTATAGGGTGGTGTTAACGTGGCCATCGCTTATTTGTACTGTGGTGTCTAGGAAGTGGACCTCCCGTGTAGATTGGTCCAGGCTGAGGTTGATGGTGGGGTGGAAGCTGTTGAAATCATAGTGGAATTCTTCCAGGGTCTCCTTCCCATGGGTCCAGATGATGAAGATGTCATCAATGTAGCATAGGTAGAGAAGGGGCGTGAGTGGACGAGAGCTGAGGAAGCGTTGTTCCAGATCAGCCATAAAAATGTTGGCATATTGTGGGGCCATGCGGATGCCCATAGCGGTGCCACTGGTCTGGAGGTATATATTGTCACCAAATTTGAAATAATTGTGCATGAGGATAAAGTCACAGAGCTCAGCAACAAGTTGTGCTGTGTCATCATCAGGGATACTGTTCCTGACAGCTTGTATTCCATCTGTGTGTGGGATGTTTGTGTAGAGAGCCTCTACATCCATGGTGGCTAGGATGGTGTTTTCTGGGAGGTCACCAATGCATTGTAGTTTTCTCAGGAAATCTGTGGTGTCACGGAGATAGCTGGGAGTGCTGGTGGCGTAGGGTCTGAGTAGGGAGTCCACATATCCAGACAGTCCTTCAGTGAGAGTGCCAATGCCCGAGATGATGGGGCGTCCAGGATTTCCAGGTTTGTGGATCTTGGGTAGTAGATAGAATAACCCCGGTCGGGGCTCTAAGGGTATGTTGATTTGTTCCTGTGTTAGTGTAGGGAGTGTCCTGAGTAGATGGTGCAGTTTCTTAGTGTATTCCTCAGTGGGATCTGAGGAAAGTGGCCTGTAGAATTTGGTATTGGAGAGTTTTCTGGCAGCCTCCTTCTGGTAGTCAGACCTGTTCATGATGACAACAGCACCTCCTGATAAAGGTATATATTCAAATTTGGTGACAATATACCTTTATCCTGATAAAGGAGGTGCTGTTGTAAATGGTAGATAAAAACAAGGGATTATTTGGGCACAGTCACTTTACCAAAACTGACAAAAATCCATGAGATTAAAAAATGTCACTTGAAAACCTTGGGTGCATCAAATCCTAAAGCTCCTACTCATACTGACTCAAGCAAATGGGAGTTCTGCTAACCTGAGTAAGAACTGCAAGATCTGGAGTTTTTGTGTTCTGTGTTTCAATACATTTTTCTCTCAACACTTTTGTTATTTAAATGCATGTTGTAGTAGGAACGAGCAAGAAATGGGTAAGATCTACTAACTGATATTAAAACAAATCCAGTGGGCCTGATTCTTCTCTCAGTCACACTTTTGTAAGTCAGGTGCAACTCCACTGAAGGTAATAGAGTTAAACTGCCATAAAACCAGAGAGGTCAGACTCATGCCTTGTGTGTCTCCAAAATGCATATTAACAAATTATTGTACCAGAAGTCCTGTGCCAGCATAAGTTACACAGATCTCCTTGTCGCCAGCAAGTTCACGGTATGTTAATTTTGGAAGTTTGGCAGTACAAAGCCTGGATAATATTGGGTTTATTTTCACTGAAGTTATGTTTGAAGCCATCTCCTAATGGTGTTATCATGAAACTGGTTTCCCAGAACTAATAAAAACTAACCTTCACAATGTCTCAAAGAACATCCCTCAGACCAGGGTGAGCTACTAATGGATTTGCTGTACGCTGTGGAGTTAGTTCTGTCATCCTTATTTATACTGAGTTGTGCTCCTAATTTCCATTGATTTAACCCAGATCCTCTAAGACAGCGGTTGTCAAATGTTAGCAACCCAAGAACCCCCGTTTCGATTTAAAAATTTTGGGGACCCCCAAGCCTCCCTGCTTAGCCCTCGCCTCACCCTCTTCTCCGAGGCCCCACTCCCCTGCTCACTCCATCCCCCCTTCCTCCGTCGCTCGCTCTCCCCCACCCTCACTCACATTCACTAGGCTGGGGCAGAAGGGTGTGCGGCCTCTGTGAGGGAGTTTGGATGCAGGGTGCAGGCTCTGAGAGGGAGTTTGGATGCAGGGTGTGGGCTCTGGGCTGGGGCAGCGGGTTGGGGTGCGGAAGGGGGTAAGGGTTACAGGCTCTGACCGGGCAGCGCTTACCTCAGGCGGCTCCTGAAAGCGACCAGCACATCCCTCTGGCAGCAACTTCTAGGTGGGGAGGCCTGGGGGTCTTTGTGTGCTGCCTCTGTCTGCAGGCACTGCCCCTGCAGCTCCCATTGGTTGCAGTTCCTGGCCAATGGGAGCTGTGGAGTCACTCTTGGGACAGGGGCAGTGTGCAGAGGGGATGCAGGGATGTGCTGGCCACTTCTGGGAGCAGCGCGGAGCCAGGGCAGGTAGAAAGCCTGCCTTAGCCCCATTGCGCTGCTGGACTTCTAGTGTGCAGGAGGCGCTGGGAGGGAGAGGGAGGGAGCAGGAGGAGTTGAGCAGCAGGGCCCACAGACCCCCTGGGGTACACTTGGGGACCCCTAAGGAGTCCGCAGACCCCAGTTTGAGAAATGCTGCTCTAAAACATTAAGTGTTTTATCATTGGTGATACCATGGAATAAGGTATCAAACCAGATGAAAACATTTATTCAGCAAGTGATCATGAGTGAAATGACTTTTGGTGGCCACATCTTGTTCATAATGAATGTTTTCCACACCATCATAAGTAGACCTGAAATTATATAGCAGGGGTGTTTCAATCAGGAAGCTCACAGGGCGTCTGACACACTGTGTCTGACCATGATCTGTGCTTGTCAGCTCCTAAACTGCCAGTATTAAAATATAGGCTGAATAAATGCCTGATTTGCAGTCCATCCAGATTACACACAAGATGGACATAATTTATTAAAGCACGTAACAGTTACTAGATTATTTTGAAATTAATGGGTTTCCCTTTGAACTGCTGCTGTAGTTATTCATATTGTTCAAATATTACCTGTCCTTGCAAAGTGCTGGCTTATACTGGTGAAATGATATATGCTGTTTCTTTCCTTTACTGGTAGATGACTGATGTTTTGTTACTGCTGTGTCTCTGCCTTTTTTGTTTGTTTGTTTAATGATTGTGTTACTTCTTCAGACATTTCCTTGGAACGAAAGTGGCTGTCAAGCTTTCATTCCCAGACTTATCTTAGAGGGATTTGGATTTTACTTGTATTTTATAGCAGTCCCCCTGTGTTCCAGCCATTTTGTTGTAAATAGTCTCTTCACTAAAGTGAGATGCAGCATCAATACATAAATAATATGTCACAAGTTTATTTGGGCTATTTACAGAGAAAGCACCATCTCTTCTCTCCTTTCTCGCATTTAAAGTACATTCTTAGCATTAGAAACAATTCAACATAAATAAAACCAAAGCTCTACTGAGAAGCTTTTTTGGCCTAATACCACTCAATGATTTGCTCAATATTATTCCCTCTCACCTTTAAAAGTCTAGAATGGCCTCACTGGCCTGATTCTCTATTGTTTTGCACCTTGTGCAGTCTTTTATAACTGTGCAAAGTGGCTGTAAAACATTGCCACCAGTATAAATGAGTGGTGATTCTGATTTGGTAGCATTTTACAACCACATTGCACAGGCATAAATAACCAGACAGGATACAAGTCAATGGAGAATCAGACCCTTTCCCTTTATCACTACAACATGCATCTGGTAATCCAGGTTAGAAGCAGGTCACTGGATAAATGAGTTCATGCTGAAATAGAAGCCTTATATGAGAGTAACTATAAAGCATGGCCCTTGGATAAGTCCTTAAGCTAAGTCCCTTGCTGCTACTGTCCTCTTTTTGTGTTCCCATCACAAGGACTTTGTTACCAGAGTGGTCCCAGAAATTATTGCTTGTGATCCTACTGTAGCATCATGTCCATATTTCTTTTGTAAGCTCCTTAGGTCAGGGATTTGTTTTTATCTGTACTGGGAGGCATCTAGCACACTTCTGGATGCCATTAAAAAAGAAATAATAGTAAAAGAAAATAACTTTTTTAAAAGTACAAAGCAAATCAATTACTATTTGTTTTTATAAATACAAAGTGTTTGAAAATGCTACTTGATGCAGCACTAACTGCAGTGCAGTGGAAGAAATTAAACACAGAACTTGAGGTAAGCAACAGTCATTTTTAAAAAAGTGCCTGTACAGAACCAGACAAACCTGTTAATAAAATCCTAAGTAATAATATGTCTGGGGTCTGTCCAGTTGGACATCAAAACTCCCATGAAACACAGCTAAAAAAAAGAAGGAATAAATTACGTCCTGGCAAATATCCCCTCTCTCATTGGAGCCAAATCTGCTGAACATCCAATGCTGTGTGTGCTAAGTATTTGAGGAACATATAACAGCAGCTTACATGTGACAGCATATGCTTCAGCAACAAAGAGAAGACCCAGGGTTCTGGGTGGGTTTGTACAGCCTGCATTGAAGCCTGTGCCACTACACCTACACTGCTAGATTTGTCCATGTGATATAGGTGAAGCTAGCTTTGGTACATCTACCAGAGCTGCAACAGCACCTTGGATTGCAGGATAGACACACCCTTTCAGATACACCTCTACCCCGATGTAATGCGACCCGATAGAACACGAATTCGGATATAACGCGGTAAAGCAGCGCTCCGGGGGGGCGGGGTTGCGCACTCTGGTGGATCAAAGCAAGTTTGATATACTGCGGTTTCACTTATAATGCAGTAAGATTTTTTGGCTCCTGAGAACAGCGTTATATCGGGGTAGAGGTGTACCTTCAATGTTTACAGTGTTGCTATAGCTAAAACTATTTACTGTTCGGCATTCTATATTGAAACTAGTAGACCTGGCTGAATACTGAAAAACCAGCGTTCATGAATGTTCATTTGAATTCTGAATGGTTGACTGACCATTTTGATTCCCCTTATTGATCGGTGATCCCTCGACGGTCCCCAAAGGGATTTCCCCTTATTAACTGCTGTTTATCAGCATTTGCCTCAACAGGTTTCTTTTGCATGAGTATCAGGGATGGCTGTTCCCATATGAATAGCTGTAAAATCACATGTGAACAAGCATATCTGTGCATTAACAAGCTATTTCCTTATTTATTCATCATGAGCAAGGGCTGCAGAATCAAGTCACAAATGATTATCAGTACAGAAGTGTTCTGGAATTCAGAACATATTGGGCCTGATGCTCCTCTCCTTGTGCCTTCTGTCTTCATTATCACCAGTGCAAAGGGAATTCAAATCAGAGCTGGAGCATTTTACATTCAGTTTGCACAGGTATAAATACTTGTGCAACCTTAATTTGCCCTACCACCTTGCGCCTATGTGTTATGACAGTCATTAATTACATGATCACACACCATTTTTTCCACAGGACCCCAGCCTTATTCAGTCCACAGGTTGGACCATGGGCTGGGGATGAATCAGGGGTGGGTAGTGTAAGAGGTTTTTGTAACCAGGACCCCCTGCTTCATTTGCTGCAGAAATTCAGAGGTGGGTAGTAAATGAGGAACGGGACTGCATATAAAACAGAATGGTCTTATTAAGGCAGTTCAGTGCTGCCCTGGAGAACTGGATTCTGGCCCCTGCCAGAGAGTTCCTGTGTCATGCTAGTCAACCTACCTAAAGGAAACTTTTCACAAATGGCCACTAATTGTGTGTTTCTCATTTTCTGGATGCCTGACTTGAGATGCTGCGGTCTGACTTGCAAAAATGTTGAGCACTCACAGTTATAACTGAAGTCCAAGGGAAATGTGCTTTGAACATATAAAGTGCTATATAATGTTAAGTACTCAGAAAAATCAGACCAAAGGTCTCAAATTTGGCCCTTACAATTAATGGACAGTTTTTATCTTAAACTCTCTGTGCCTCAGTTCCCTATCTGTAAAATGGGAATAAGACTAGCCCTTCACCTCCTAGGGGTTTTGTGAAAATAAGTTAAAGTTTGTAAAGCACTTAGATATTGTAGTCTTGAGCACCACAGAAATATCCAGGAGGAAATTAATCATTCTGCCTTCAGAGCAGAGTTTGAAAAGTGTGCAGGGAATAAGGCCTGGGGGCCATGTGGAACAAAATAGTACACCTTTACCCTGAACGAACGCGACCCGATATAACACAAATTCTGATATAACGCGGTAAAGCAGTGCTCCGGGGGGGGCCGGGCTGCGCACTCCGGGGGATCAAAGCAAGTTCGATATAACGCGGTAAGATTTTTTGATCCCGAGGACAGCGTTATATTGAGGTAGAGGTGTATATGATAATGCATATATACAAGGGGTCTAATTATGTTGTCACAAGCAACCTTAATTTTTGCATTTCCTAACTCTTAAGTGCTTGACTTTGTAACTATAGTGTTCTTTTAAATGTCGCTGTTTGGGTATAATTATTTATATATTTGATTACTATACAAGACCCTTACACTGACATTTTTAATGCTAAACAAACCTCCTCTCTTTCCTGCTCCACCACATCATTACTATTCGTTCAAAATCTTCCTTTTCTGCAGCCCCTGCTACATGGAGCAGCCCTTCTTTATCTCCACATCATCTCCATCTCTTTCCAAATCTCATCTCAAACCAGATCTTTTCTCTTGTGCCTATAAGTCTTAAATAATTGGACGGAGAGAAATTAACTTTATAAATTCACTGTTAAAGCTATAAAACCTATTGAGGTAGTATTTTATGAAAAACATGGTACAAAATAAAGCTGTTTTGTATTGAACACAATGGACAGTACCATGTGTGTACCTATATATAATTTGCTACAAGTATTTGTATATTGCAGTTATAATACAATATTAAAATCAATCCACAATTTTAGTTGCTAAAATCAGGAGTCAGCTAATCTTAAATATCAACATTCTTTCTATACTTGTTTATGTTAGGAACCAACACACCCTAGTTCAATTTGTATAGGTATCTCTGTAATTAAAATTATCCTTGGCATCTCAACAAGTCAGTGTTTCTTAGGGACTCTATCAAGCTATACACTGTTCGTTTTGTCCTATTTCTTGGGGGGATGGCGGGCTGGGGTTTATTTATTTAGTGTGTGTGTGTGTGTGTGTACGCACTAGAAAATGAGTGAGTGTATAAAAGCTTTTATTCATAGCAGGCAGAAATCTGGTGGACGGGGCCAGAATAACCCCTGGGAAAAAGAAGACAGTAACAGGAAACATCCTCTCATCTGGGCAAAGCTAAATGAGAACTCATGAGGAATATTTTCCCAGCCTGGATAATTTTAGAAATAGCAATTTGCTTATTATTCCCTGAAAGAAAAAAATAAAATAGGACTGATATCCTTAAATATACACTATACATAATTGAAATACTATAGTACAATTTAGCCCTTTATATCACAATACATTCTTATTAGCTACGGGTAATGACAAATATGACAGAACTCTCAGACAGTTCACTCCTTCCCTCTGGCTTTATGAATGCTTCAGAATGGAAAAGGAAAGGAAACCTGGCTTCCCCCTCACCCCCACTACCTTGACCATGGCTCCTGTCTCCTCTGATCCCTTCCCTGGCTTCCTCTCCATTTATAAGATTTCTTTAAAAAATTATTTAAAGATATGACAAACTGAGATCAAGTCTAGCAGCAAGAGGAATCAGACATGTTTTTCCTTGGAAGGCCTGACAAGCATTAGAATGATCCTGTCTCATGGGATTTATGAACTGGAAAAGATCTTCTCTACCAGATTACAGATTTAATATGTTCTTTCAGGATAAATATTTCTCAATCTGCAGATACAATAGCTTGAGTAAAATTACAAGGGCTATCAATCCTCCTGTTCAGGAAGAACAATTGCTCGTCTTCCAAGAGGAGTTCTACAAAGCCTAATCCTCTGTCCATTATTTTTCAATATATATGCAAGTCCACGGACAGATTTTTGTGAGATGCAATGGGCCCCAGAATCACCAAGATGCTGAATACATCCAGCTGTATCCCGAGGCAGATAGTGTCATCAGCTTGATGTCCCAGTGACTGAGAGAAATAAGCACATGGAAGAAAAGCAGCTGACTCCAGGTAAAAATCAATCCAAGCTCAAGATCAGGATGGTGTACTCATGCCACATGCAGATGATGAAGTATCTTCCAGACATAGGGTGCATAAGGTAATATATTTTATTAGACCAAGCCGTCGAGCTTACATAGAGCTCTTCTTCGAGTCTGAGAAAAGTACTTACAGTGTCACCGCAAAATACAAGGGGGAATAGATTGTTAAGCATAATGAGTTAACACATGTTGCAAAAGACCATTCTAGGCCATTAGTAATTAAGGAGGATGTTAAAACAACATCTACTAGGGGAAAACATTTTAAAATCAGAAGTCCTGAATAACTTGCATCTAAGAGTCCTAAAAGAGTTGGGTGAGGAATTATCTGTCCCGCTGATGTTAATTTTCAATAAATCTTGGAAAAGCAGAGAAATTCTAGAAGATCGTGAATATTAATACAAGATTCCAATGAGCAAGTGGGATGATCCAGATAATTATAGGCTGGTTAACCAGACATCAATACCAGCCAAAATAATGTAAAAGCTGAAATAGCACTCAGTTTATAATGAATTAAAGCATGTGAATATAAATTAATTCCAGTCAACATAGTATTATGGAAAATAGGTCTTGTCAGACAGACCTGATTTCATTTTTGGATGCACTCACAAGGTCGGTTGATAAATGTAACTGGGCCGATAGAATAGGATACATTGATTTTGTAAAGCCTTTGACATGGTACTGCACCACACTCTGATTAAAAGCAAGGCACATTACAATATCAACAAAGCACCCATTAAATGGATTAAGAATGGGCTACCTGACAGATCTCAAAAAATAGTCATCAATGGGGAACCATAATTAAATAGGGGTGTTTTGGACCAGGGGTTCCATAAGGATTGATACTAGACCCAACGTTATTCAACATCATCATCGATGGTCTGGAAGTAAATATAACATCAATGCTGATAAAATTTGTGGATTCCACAAAGATTGGTGGTGTGTAAATAATGATGAGGAAAGAGCAGACATACTGAGCGACGTGGATTGCTTGGAAACCTGAGTCCATGCAAACTAAACGCATTTTAATACAGCCAAATGCAAAGTTATACATCTAGGAAGAAAGAATGCAGGCCATGCCTACAGAATGGGGCTCTGTATGCTGGAAAGCAGTGACTCTGAAAAGGATTTGGGGTCACAGTGGACAAAGAACTCAAACAAAGCTCCCAGTGCGATGCTGTGGCAAAAAGGGCTAATGCAATCTTTTGAGGGCTTGCCTAGTGATATCTGAACACTTGAAATTGGCAATATTGCATCACACCGGGAAGTTGGATTTTCCATCGTGATCCTTTCATAGGAATTGTTTTCCAGGATACAGTTCCCCTATCCTGTAAGTATGACCTATGTTCTCTGTTACTAGAAACGTGACCTTGTATTAATATGCATGTTGTTCAAATGAGCCCAGCTTACCAAGGGATCCAGATTCCTTTCTATAACCGGCCTCCTGCAAACATTACTGGCAATATTATTATATTTTCTTCTAGATCACTTATAAAGAGATTGAACAGAACTAAGCCAAGAACTGGTCCTACAAGACCTCCTAAAATCACCCCTACAAAGTTACCACACTATTTGGACTTAAGGTATGCCAGTACTGGCCTACCTATCCCAATGGGGAGAAAAGTGGTGATCTGCCCTAAAGGAATTGCCAGGGGATTTGTCTCTGACCCACAGAGGACTCCCCAGAGCTGGCTAATCCTGCTAACCCTTGAAAGGA
Source organism: Terrapene triunguis (assembly GCF_002925995.2). NCBI lineage: Eukaryota > Metazoa > Chordata > Testudines > Emydidae > Terrapene > Terrapene triunguis. Next base: position 20,914,133 of record NW_020664448.1, read on the forward strand.
CATGGATACAGCCTTCCGATCAAGAATGGGTGCACAAGCAGTAATACTTTGAAAACAAAAAGTCTTATTTATTTGAGAGAAAAGTAGGTGATTACAATATATTTAGTAAAGAAAGAAAGGAAAAGAAAAGGTCACAACATATACTATTCAGTAAAATAAGAAAGGAAAAAATTACAATGGATCATAAGTAATAAGTAAGGCTACGTTTATGTCACGGAGGTTATAGAAGTCACAGAATCCGTGACTTCCAGAGACCTCCATGACATTCTCTGCTTCAGCCCCAAGGGCTGTGGGACTCTGGAGCCGGCAACCAGCGGGGCCCTGACAGGGTTCCAGTGACAGGCTACAGCAGCGACAAGCAACTGGGGGTCCCCTGCAAGGTTCCAGCGATGGGCCATGTGAGGGGAAAGGGGGACGCCTCAGGCAAGCAGCTAAATAAATATATGGAGATATACCTATCTCATAGAACTGGAAGGGACCCCAAAAGGTCATGGAGTCCAGCCCCCTGCCTTCACTAGCAGGGCCAAATACTGATTTTGCCCCAGATCCCTAAGTAGCCCCCCCCCCGAGGATTAAACTCACAACACCAGTTTTAGCAGGCCAATGCTCAAACCACTGAGCTATCCCTCCCCACAGCTAGGAGTGACCCATTTTTCCTTTGGCAAATATGGCCACCCTGCAGCTCCCAGCCACCCTGGGCAGAGGGCCTCCCCCCAAGCTTCCAGCTGCCATGGGCAGAGGGAGATCCCCACAGCTTCCAGCTGCCACGGTGGCTGGGGAAACCATGGAGCCGCAGCAGCAAAAGTCACAGACAGGTCATGGGCAATAAACAAAAATTCACGGAAGCCGTAACCCATCCATAACTTTTATTAAAAATAACCGTGACAAAATCTTAGCCTTAGTAAGAAGGCACAATTGGATTACTTTTAAAGATCATACATTCAATTGACTCAGAAGATTAAACAGACTATAAGATAAATACAACGTTGCAAGTTGGTACACACTGAACTTTTCATATATATGCATAAGGCCTCTAATATAATAACATAAGACTTATTACAATGTAATATACAAGTACCCAATGCAGATCCATAAAACAGCGCTAGGACATAGCATTAAAGAAACATTGAACAATTATCATTCTGTGAGCAGTGGCCAGCCGCTCACAGGACAGGGTGGGGCAAATCACATTCAGAAGCAGGCATCCAGACTTATTGAGGGACACACACAAGCACTCTTAAAATAGACAAAAAAAAATCAGACTGACAGTCCTTCACCAATCCCTCTGATTGTCAGGGGTCCTTCTGCTCTGTCAATCTCCACTCTCAATTCCACACTGCTGTCTGGTTGCCCCCACACACACACACACAAGCTTGACAGCTGACTCCTTATAGTCAGTTTCTGGCCTTCTCTAATTGGTTGACCTTTCAAGCTGGGATCTCCCTGTGTGGGTGGCAACTCATTCAGCCAATCAGCTCTGCATTGACATCTTAGCTACTCCTCCTCCTGCCCCCCTGCCTCCAGGTGTTTTAGAGTGGGTTGAGTCATACTTCCTGAAATTTGTTCAACCTTTGTTTCTTACTTGCTATTGGCCAATTTAGGCACCTCAGGATGAAGACAGGTACTTAGTGGGATTTTCAGAAGTGCCTAACTCCCTTAAAGCACTTCTGAAAATACCACTAGGTGCCTATCTGCATTCTGAAGCACCTAAATACCTTTACAAATCTGGCCCTTGACTGGTTTTGTTTAATCTGTCTATTCAAGTCATAATTCTAATTGATGGAACTGGAACTGTAATAAAGCAAAAAGCAAAAAGACTCTTAGAAACAATCAGTCCACATCTTTGTTGAAAGACAAAGACAGAAAGACAGTAAGATGGCCTCACTCAAAGAAATTAGTAGCTAACAGGATATGATAACATCTACTTCTTAGTAGTCCTGGACTACCCAAATTGCCTTGTCAACCTGTATAGACACTCTATTGTACCTTAGGACAACTATAGCATGTAGGGTTAATATTTATAGACCTCTCCAAGGTCTTTGGGGTATATTATGGAGCTGCATTCTCAACAATTCAGCCTTTGGCTTTGGCCTGTCTATATGTCTTAATCATATTTTTCATAGAAAATCAGGCTGCAGGAACATGATTTCATCTCCACCAGCAATTAGGCAGAAAGTGAAGAGGGAGACAGATCTCAGACCAACAATTTGGGGGGTATTATTGTTTATCTGTCACTAGTGCTCCAAGGCACAGTTAGTATTTGTGCATCCAATTTCGGCATTAATATATGCTACAAGTACTGAGCTCCGCGCTTCTGTTGTTTGATCATTTCAAAAACAATGCAAGTTCAGTTAAGGACAATTCTCTTTCTCTAAATACATACACACATACAACCAATGATACCATGGGGAAGAACTTTTGTAAATCCCTCACCGAAGTTTTACCACGATACTGAAGGGAGGATTGGGGTGATCTCTCTGGTTTTATGTACTTTTCCCCTCATCTGCATACCACTAAACTTACGCCACAGTGATTATTTATTCCTGGGACTCATAAAAAGCTACTGATGAGCAGATTGAACCAAACAATTTTTTTTTAAAGGTGGATGGGCAGATACCCCATAGTTCCCTACAAAGTTTCCACCCTCACTTCCAATTACAAAAGTTAAACACTGTGCTGTACCCTTAGTATATTTTTGAGGAACAAAGTATAAAAGCCTTTTTAGTGGAGTGCATCTTTATATAAGCTTATTTGCCTAGTTGTGCTGCCTCCTCATTTGATTACAGGCATAAGAGAGTTATTATTTAACTGCCAAAGCAAATTAATGGATCCCCTGGTCTCTCACTCCTCCTGAACACAAATGACATGCACTGTGAGCTTTATCACACACTAATGGGGAAAAAATTAACAGAGGGTTTATTGCAAGCTAATTGGGTACACTTTTGTGGGAGCCTCTTGTTAAAATATTGGCAGGAGATCACTGTTAAAGACTGAATTTGCTAGAGATTAGCAGAGATAAAATCTAAATGAAGTCAATACCTTTCTTGGTCCTTTGTACTCTAGAAAAGATCTTGACAGGGGTTAAGACCTGAATATTTCCACTCCATGAACCTTCTCAATATAATCCACAGGGCAATCTGAAAACATATTTCTATTTCTAACATTTAAAAACATTTTTATTTTCAAACTTCTTAGGCCAAATTCATCCTTCAGTGGAAGGCAATAGGGTTTCACCAAGAAGTAATATGACACAATAATCTTAGTGGTTAGATTTCAAGAGTTCTGATTTTTAACCCTTTGAATAAGTCCAAGTATAACACTTGCACCCCACCCTTACCACAATCACACAAACAGTGTGGCTTGCTTTCTTTACAGGGAGGATTTGGATGGGATTCATACAAGTGGCTCAGGGGAATGGCAAGGCATGTGGGTCCTTACCTAGCCATTCGCTGGGTTTCTTTTTTGAATATGTAATTGGGTCTGTCACAGAGTGACACTGGCCCTATAAGGGGGAGTAGGGCCAATGCACCTGTGACTCATCAGCTTACTCCAACTGGGTTTTAAGAAAGGGCACCTCAGCCATATAAAGCAGGGAGTGCCTGATGACATACAGGGAGACCTGGTGAGTCAGAGTTACCTTTCTTCAGTCAGAAAGGGGCAGGTGAGAGCTACCTAGGAGTCAGGAGAAGGTCTCTGGGGAAAGCTGCAGAGAGCATTCTACATTCTGCAGGACCTCTCTAGAAAGAAGAAGAAGGAGGAATTAGTGGAGGGGCTAGCCTGCTGATCTTCCTGAGCCAAAGCCAGCACTGGGAGGCTGAGAAGGGCTGAGGGCTAGGAAGCCAGACAAGGAGCTAGCCGGCTGAACTTCTTGAGCCAGAAAGCAATGGCCAAAGAAGACTGGAGAGGACTGAAGGCTGAGTGTATCAGAGGAAGATGTCTGCTGGCTCTCTGAGCTGGAGAGCTGAAGCTGGAGGACCAGAAAAAGTTGAAAACTGGGAGTTGGGTGGTGGAGAGGGATGCTGGGGCTCTGTGTGATGTACTGTCTGCACTATGGTTATGGGATTTGAATTATGGTTTGTGTATGAGGCTTTTTTTGCCAATAAATTAACCCTGCAAGGGGCTAACAGATGGCAAATTCAAAGTTGATTTAAAAAAAATGTTTTCACATAACATAGAATTAGACTGTTGAACTTGTGAGGCACAGAATTTAGCAAGATTCAAAGAGCAATTGGGTGTTTATATGGATAACAAGAATATTGGAAGATAAAAGCTTGTTGTAGGCTGCGTGGCCATGCCTCCCTGTCAGTCTCTGAAGGAGGCCATGCCTCTTTGCTGTCACGTGCCTATAAAGGTGAGCATTAGCTACACTTAGTGCTCTGATCAGGCAGAACAGTACAGCAACAGTTAGTAGGCTCTGACCTGCAATCAAGAGACAGCAATTAAGTACTTCTTGAGCCCCAGGCCCTCAGCCAGGAAAGCAGTGGGTAGGCTCTGGTCTGCAATCAGGGCAGAGTGGCTAAGCAGTCTAATATATGGAGATATACCTATCTCATAGAACTGGAAGGGACCCTGAAAGGTCATTGAATCCAGCCCCCTGCCTTCACTAGCAGGACCAAGTACTGATTTTTGCCCCAGATCCATAAGTGGCCCCCTCAAGGATTGAGCTCACAACCCAACGTTTAACAGGCCAATGCTCAAACCAGGGAGCTATCCCTCCCCCCTTTGAGCTCAGGTTAGGGTTGCCAACTTTCTAATTGCACAAAACCGAACACACTTTCCCCACCCCATGTTCAACCCCTTCCCCGAGGCCCCACCCAGCACTGCCCCTTCTCAGAGGCCACACCGCCCACTCACTCCAACTTCCCTCCCTCCGTTGCTTGCTCTCCCCCACCTTCACTCACTTTCACTAGGTAGGGCAGAGGGTTGGGATGTGGGAGCAGGTGATGGCTCCAGCTGCGGGTGCAGGCTCTGGGGTGGAGCCCAGGGCTGGGGCAGAGGGCTGGGGTGTGGGCTCCAGCCAGGCAGCGCTTACCTCAGGCAGCTCCCAGTTGGTGATGCAGCGCAGCTAAGGCAGGCTCGCTACCTGCCCTGGCTCCACGCTGCTCCCAGAAGTAGCCACCATATCTGGTCCCTAGGTGGAGGTGCAGCCAGGCAACTCTGTGCAGTGCACACTGCCTGCACCTGAAGGCACCACCCCCACAGCTCCCATTGGCTGTGGGTCCTGGCCAATGGGAGCTGCGGAGAGGGTGCTTGGGAAGGGGACAGCACACAGAGCTTCCCTGATCGACCCTGCACCTAGAGGCCGCAGGGACATGCCGGTTGCTTCCAGGAGCTGTGCAGAGCCAGGGCAGGCAGGGAGCCTGTCTTAGCCCTGCTGCGCTGCCAACCGAACTTTTAACAGCCCGGTCAGTAGTGCTGATCAAAGCCGCCAGGGTCCCTTTTCGACCGGGCGTTCCGGTCAAAAACAGTATGCCTGGCAACCCTAGCTCAGGTGGGGTGCCCGAGGAGCACAGGCCTCCTGTCCTAAAAAGGGGAATGTACTTTCACCCCAGGGGTGAGGTGGCAGGGGGGACACGGGCCCGCCCAATTCCATCATGTCCCAGCCCAGGGCCCTAACAGTGGTGGAGTGGTCTGCCACTGGGTCAGCAGGGATCCTCCCACAACACATTGACCTTGTGTCAGGCCAACTCCCAACCATACTGTTACCTGGTTTCCCTGAGCCGCTTCCTTCTCTCCCCCTCAGGTGTACCCGTGTCTGTCATCTCAGGGAGCTCTGGCCAGTCCGCAGGCAGCAGCCCCAGCAGCTCCTTGGTATCTCAGTCGGCTGGTAGCCCAGGAAGATCTGGTCAGTCATCAGGCGGCAGTCCCAGCAACTCCTCAGCATCTTGGTTGATTAGCGGTCCTGGGAGCTCTGGCCAGTCCTCAGGAGGCAGCTCCTCTGCAGGCTCCAGCAGCAGGCGGGATGCATCCATTTCCTGTGGTGGCTCCCTGCCCCAAATGAGCTCAGGGCCCACCTTTTGTACTTCCCCTTCCTTGTCCTGCTCTTCCACTTCCAGAAGGGCAGACCTGGCTCTCCTGGTTTGGTCTACCAGGCAGCATGTTGTGCTCCCTCCCTGTCACTCTCTGAGGGAGGCCATGCCTCCTCGCTACACTCATGTTTCATGTCTTAAACCAATTTCTATCTAATCCTACCCAAACTATTAGGGATTAGAATAAAATCTTCCTGGAAGGCAGATTACCTCACATCTGCCTGCTTTGGGGTTTCTTGCACCTTCCGCTGAAGCGCCTGTGGCCAGCCACTGTCAGAGAGAAGATGCTCAGTTAGATGGAGCTCAGATCTGACACAGTATCATAAATTCTGTGTTCGTATTGTGGTGTGGGAAAAGGTCATTTTAAAATGTGGAGTGCTAAGTAATTTTATCCCCCAAATTACTAAAAATATTTAGTCCAGAGAAACAAGAAATGATAGACCAGCTCTTACTAATTGTTTCCCTTACTGCCAATTCAGGGGTGTAACTCCCACTATTTTAGTCACAGGCTAAGTTCCCCCTAAACTGCATGGCCGCGCAACTATGCAGCAGGCTATCAAGGGCCGTGCAGGCATGCAGCAGGGAGAGGCTCCTCTCTCCCGGCCCAGACCTCAGAGCTGCCACAGCCGGGGAGAGGTGCTCCAGCCCCAGAGCTGCTGCGGCCGGGGAGAGGCACCTCTCCCCCAGCCCCGGCCCTGGCCCCAGAGCTGCCATGGCCAGGGAGAGGCGCCTCTCCCCCAGCCCCAGACTGCTGCAGCAAGAGAGGGCTGGAGGAAGTCCTCTCTCCCCACCGCAGCCCTGAGGCAGCCCGCACCCCAAACCCCTCATCCCCCCATACCCCACACCCCCAGCCAGAGCCCTCTCCCCAACCCTCTGCTCCAGCCCTGAGATCCTTCCCATACCCCAAACCCCTCAACCCCAGCCCCATCCCAGAGCCCCCAGCTGGAGCCCTCACCCCCCCACACACACCCCAACCCTCTGCCCCAGCCCTGAGCCCCCTCCCATACCTCAAACCCTCATCCCCAGCCCCACCCCAGAGCCCGCATCCCCAGCCAGAGCCCTCACTCCCCCCACACCCCCCAACCCTCTGCCCCAGCCCTTAGCCCCCTCCCGCACCCCAAACCCCTCATCCCTGGCCCCACCCCAGAGCCCACACCCCCAGCCAGAGCCCACACCCCAACCCTTTGCCCCAGCCCTGAGACCCCTCCCATACTCTGAACCCCTTGGCCCCACCCCTGCCACACATCAACTCCATATTGGTGCAGATAACAAAATTCATTCCACACATGGATGTAAAAAATTAGGGGGAACATTTGTCACAGGTGCTCTTTTACATATCTTAGGGACACCATGACTAAAACTAAGATAAAACACCCCAATTGTTAACGAGGGCTATTTTATTATTAAAGAAAGGAAAATAAAACATTAAACAACACAAAAGGTTACATCCATTACTATTTCTTCTGTATGTCTCTCTGTGGAAAGTTTTCAACTGAGATTACACCTTTCAAAGCAGGCCTGCCTTTGGGGCGACACTTTTGTAAATTGAGACCAAGGTCTTATTTCCCAAAGTTATTGTCAGTCCATTCTTAGTATATCATTACATAACTAAAACTGTTTATGGATGGGCAAAACAATTTTATTTAAGGGCAGGTTGATCCTGTTCAGTCATCAGAAATAAAAAATAATTTATAAATGGCTAAAATAAGCAATTTTAACTAAATTGGAAATAGAAGAAAATATTTAAACTACTTACTTAGAAGAAGCCATCTAAGGAGCTGTCTTAAGACAAGCCAATTAATGAATACTAAACATCTTACATCCAACTAAATCCTGCTATTTTTCTGTTTACCAGTGTTTGGCCCCTGTCTACTCTCTAGGAATACATGGTCTAACCCAGGGGTGGCCAAACCACGACTCACGAGCCACATGCAGCTCTTTTACAGTTAAAGTGTGGCTTCCAGAGCCCCCACCCCCACTCTCAGCCTACCAGACTGGAGGGGGAGCTCAGGGCTTTTGCCTTGCAGCAGAGTGGTGGGGCCAGAGGCTTCTGCCCAGTGGGGAGGGGGGATCTTGAGGCTCAGCCCCATGGGAGGCACCTGCCAGGACTCGGGGCTTTAGCCCCACTCTTGCTGAAGCCCTGAGCCCCAGCAGGCACCTCCCGTGGGGCTGAAGCCCCTAGCCCCACCACCCTGCCACAGGGCAGAAGCCCTGAGCCTTGGCAGGTGTGCCCAGCTCTCGAACTTCTGAAGATTATCGTATGCAGCTCAGTAAGTTTGTTCACCCCAGTTTAACCATTTGATGATTAACAGAAGAAACTGCTAACATCTTAAATTATAACTGCATTTCCATATCCCAATAAAATCATCATCTGATTTTTACATCTAACCCCTTGGCAGTACCTTTGCTACTTCCATCTCACCATGTTGAAGTCTTGTTTGTCATCAGGATGGCTTCTTGAGGCTTCCCTGTTCTTAGCTTTCACTTTTCAGCTTCAGTTTTTCTTGCAGAGATGAGCTGTTTTGAGTGTGTGTTTTATGTGAAAGCAGAGAGAGTTTTATACCTTTTTCCGCTCATAATTTTACTGGAGGCAGAATACACACCTTTTTAGGACTGGTTTGAATTTAAATATTTTCTGTTGCTCTTTTTGCATTGGTTCAGTCCTTCATCGGTTGGTTTTGGTGATGCCTTCAGCTCCTGAATATGCAGTCTGCCTAATGAATATGCAACATGCTTCAAGTTGGCTTTGTTCTTTTCTGGTAGGAAAGTCTCAGATAACCTTTAAAGTTCGAGTTTTAACTCTTTATTTTTATTCAGTCCATTGTCTGTGATTTCTTCAGTTTCACTAGGGTTCACAAGGAAATTAAATTCTGTTTTTAAAAAAGTCCTGTTTTTTATATAAAAGCTTTTAGTTCACAAAATAGTCCCTCAAATTCAGTAATTCTCCAAGAGGGCCTTCAAATCCAACTAGCCACTAAGGAAAAAGAATGACTTCCTTAACAATCTTTGATGAGGTGATTCTTCTTCTGACAAGTGGAGGAAGAGAGGCTTAAATTTGCCAAATAACTAATAAATTCTCAGTGAACAAAAATATTCTATACTTAAATAGCTTCTTACATTAGTAATCAGCCTAGCAAGGTCACTAGATTTCAGGTTGGTGTACAAAGCATTTTACATAGAAACAATATTAGGAAATTACACTAGATATTTTGCACTTACTTTTGAAAAGCATGTATTTTAATTATTTGTCATTTCAACAATTAAGAAGTAAAGAAAAGGTTTTCCACAAAACATTCCCAACTGCACAAGTTTTTCCTAAATTTTTAAGCAGTGACTTTCCTATGCAAAGGAGGAGGAGAAAGTGCCCAATTTACAACTTAAGACAAGGATCCTCAGTGCTGCTTATCTTTGAAATAGCCTTTCATCCTTTTAGATAATTAGGTTTATTGCAGCATTTGTTTCCTTCAGATAAGTAATCTTATACAAGAGGAAGTTTGGTTTTTTGACCAAAGGGGTGTTTACTATCTACAGTTTTTTACAACATGCAATTAAAACTCCTATCAAGTATTCTATACAAAGCATCAATCAGCAAAATTAACATATATATAAAATCCTTCAAATCACAGAACAAAAGCAAATCATATAAAGGCCTGAATTTATAAAGGTACTTAGGTCCATAATCCCCAGATTTAGTCACCTGAGGGCAAGTCTACACTACAAAATTAAGTCGACCTAAGTTATAGCCTCCGAAGTAATTAAATTGCTTTTGTGTCAGCGGTGCACATCCTCACCAGGAGCACTTGCCCGATTTAACTGTCAGTGAGGGACATTGTGAGATGGCTTCTGAAAGGCAACAAGAGTCAATATAAGCAACATAGCGTCTACACAGACACTGCATCAACCTAACTACATCGACCAAAGTGCTACACCTCTCGCAGAGGTGGAGTTATTAAGTTGGTGGAGTGGACAAGTTACATTGGTGGGAGATACATTTTAGTATAGGCACTGTGATGGGGCATCTGCCCCACTCTGGCAGAGAAGGGATTAAAAGCAGTCTAAGGAGGCTGTTCAGGGAGCAGCCAATCGAAGAGCCGCCAATCAGGCCCAGCAGGGTCAGAGGTGGTCAGTTGCTGCAGGGAGCTCAAGGGAGAGAACTGGAACGTAGTACCTCAGACAGGACATCTACTATCAGGGAGCGGGGGAGCTAGAGAGAGAGCTCCTGGATGGCTGCTGGGACTCGATGCCCGGAGAAGAGGGTGAAGAAGTTCCTGGGGCCACAGGGAAGTGGCTCAGGGAATTGAAGCAGCACTGGTGAGAAGTTAAGAAGAGGTAACAGGAGGCTGCTAGCTACAGGGTCCCTAGGCCAGGACCAGAGTAGTATGTGGGCCCAGGTCCTCCCCCTCACCACTGGGGAAGTGGCTAGATTCTAGAACTGAGATAACCCTCCCCCAGAAGAGGGAAAACATGAAAAGTGACACAGCTGGAGGACTGAGCCATGAAGAGGATACTGCAGTAGTTGGACTGAGGCAGGACTGCAGGACGGATGGGGCGCCACCAGGAGAGGGTGCACTGGCAGAGCTAATCCCTGTGGCGGCCAGCAGGAGATGCCGCAGTGATGAATTTATATATATAATATATAGTGACCGAAAGGTTTAAATTAAAATCTATGGATCAGATTCATCTCTGCACTGGTGCACATGCCAGAATGGGGACAAAGGAGAAGCACTTGGATTTTGCCTATTTAAGGCTGAGTGGGGTTGGTGCAGCTCTCGGTACAACCCTAACTTGTGTTTACAATAGCCACTATGGGCCAATGCAGGGGCATAAATCACTGGGGCACGGGTCAGCGCCATCCATGCCCCCTTTTGCATCCATCTCCATTCCATCCACCCTTGGTGTATATTATTTATGCCTGCCCTGGACACTAATATCAATAACAGCACAAAGGAGTGCAACAAGAAATTGTGAGGGATCACTGGCCTCAAACCCAGGCCCACAGGTCACCAGGCCACAACTGCCACCCAGCAGCTCACCTGAGTAACCAGGGAAGGGTTAGCTTGCAGAGAGCACTGCCCCCAAAGCTGCCAATTAGGGGAAACATCCAGCCCCCTGATTGGCTGAGGAGAGCTATATAAACCAGGAAGTAAGAAGAGGAAATTGTCTGAGCAACTAGAATTGCTGGCTGGCTGCTACTGTATTCATGCCTGCTCCAAGTTCCTGTCTTCCTATTCCACATTCCAGTTCCTGCTGTCCTGCCCTGCTCCAGGTCCCCGCCCCTCGGATTTATCTTTGACTCCATCTCTGGCTCTGACACTTGGTGTGGCACCTCATGCTGTCTTCGTTTTTGATTCTTGGCTCTGACCACTAGGCTTGACCGCCCACATGCCCGTCATTGCAGAAATATGCCCAGCTAACATGCTGGTCTGCACATTGCTTCCCCAAAGAAGTGTGTCCGCAAATCAGGGATTATGTCCAGCCCCTCAAATTATTACCACATACCCTAGAGAAGCAGTTTGTGCTAACCAGTAGATGGTGAGTGTGTATGCTGCTGCTGTTCACAGGAGCAGCAATAGAACCCCACAACACAAAGCCCCGTCCTTCCTCTTGGAATCCTACCCTAGCCAGCAAGATCCTGTGGCAGAGGAACAGCAGGGTGCACCTCTGCGCCCCATCCTGGCATCAGCTGTGCTAAGACAAGATTGGTGAGCCAAATTCTCTAATGGTGTAAATGGGCAAAACTCAGTTGATGTCCCTGGAACAGCACCCACTTAGCAGAGTTTCTAAATCTGCTTACTTTACTAATTACAACAAGCCTGGACACCTTTTAGCCCGAGAGGAGAGTGAGTTGGGTTATACTCTGCCTCGCACATCATCAGCTAAATTCATCATAATTAAAACCAAAAATTTCAATTTGGAAATGCCACTGCAGTGCCTCATGGGAATTGTAGTTCAGGTACCTCACACTCCTCGTCTCTATGGACTGGGCTCCTTGGCCAGTCTATGGATGCCATGATGCACTGCAGTCTCCCGACTTGTTGAGCCACCACATTTCATCATGGGAGTCTCTGGCCAAAGTGCATCATGGGAGATATAATCTAGCTGGGGAACCTAGCCCACAGAGGAGAATGGAGGCATGAGGTAACCAAACTAAAACTCCCATGGGACACCACGGTGACCTTGCAATATCAGTATTTTTGTTTCTGGGTGTTCCCTTTTTTGACAAACGGTCAAGATTTTCCACAAATACATTTTTTGCAAAGAATTCATTTGATCAAAAACCAAATTTTCCACCAGCCTTACATATAAAACCAAGGTCCTGACCATCTGCAGTCATTAAAATATGATGGAATTTTTCTTAAGAGTATGAATATTAATGCAAGATGTCCTGCTCAAATTTCTACTTGGGCAGTTACATCATGCCTACCTACTAAAAATTCCCCATATATTTTCAGTCATATGTGCCAAAGATTTATCTTCTCTTATTCCCAGTTATTTTAAACCATGATTTGTGGATAGCTAGCTGATCAGAAAGTGATAGTTCCTCTTTATTTCCACTTGTTAAAATACATTAAATATATAACAATAGCTATAGATGGAGGTTATGCACTTGCAGATCGGAGAAGGGTGGTCAGTGTGCCTACAAGTAGGAAGTGAGGGGAAGATGATCATGACACATTCTCTCTACTAAAATAGGCTCCTCAGTGAGCATATCTGAGAACTCAAAGTCTCTGCTGTTCTTCACTGTCAGTGCTAAATGCTAAATTATTGTGTTGTGTTTTCTGCATATCCAGGTTCTGATCCTGCAAGGTGCTGAGTGCCTTGACTGCTCACTGGAGTCAAGATCAAGCCCTTAAACAACTGTCGCATTTCAAGGGTGGCTGTATTTTAATAGTGGCCAAAGTGATTCTTCAATATACATTATGGCAAAAGCAGTCATTTGTTCCATCAGCAACTGAAAAGCTCTTTGAGACTTATCTGGGTATAGGAATGTAATCATACAAGCAACCATGTTTTATTCAAATGAAAGATCAGAAGAAAGGAAAAACTGCTCGTGAAATAAAAAGGATAGAGTTGGAGGAACAAAAAGTCTCTTCAAGCTTCTAAGAAGGTTTAACCAACAAAGTGTAAAACAAATAAAAAAGCATTTAAAAAATTGACTCTCTTTAAATATTTGTCTAGGAAGCAAATCAAAATGTTTCCTTTTTTCTTTTCTATTACAATTTCTGTCACAAGAAAAAATTATCAAAATTTTAAAGTCTATTTACACTCTGTGAATCATAATACTTCCTTGACTTTTTCAAACTTGAGAGTTTTCATTGGCTGGATTCTGGACCACGTTATGTTTTTACTCCACATGTTACCTTGACTATAAACCTAAGGACCAGTGGAATGAATAACCAATTAATTTAAAGAGTACTATAAAGCTCAAAGATATACCACACACTGCTATAATGCAGAGACTATATTAGGTATTGATTCCAATACTTTATGTTTGAAAGAAGAATTGAAACAGTTCTACAAACAAATTAATTTATTAACAGGCAGAATAGAAAATGTATAAAATCAACCAGGCCTTTTATACACATAAATTGGTAATTTTGTGGTCTGCCCTAAGTGCTAAAGTCTATTGCTTTCAATAATTGACCCTTCTGTTTATCTTTTCTTACTGATTATAAAGAATATACAATTATTGGATTTTAATATTCTTTATCTGCCAGTTGAACAAAATTAGCCAGTGTAAATATTGAATTTTCTTGGCTGCAGTCGCCTATCAGAAGACGGTTGGAGCATATCATGGTTATAAAATACACGTATTGCATTTGCTGTTTTAGCTGTAGTTGACCTGTCCCTGGTTCAATTTAACAGTAATTGGCAGAAGGAGCATTTGTTTCAGTTGATTATCTAAAGAGAATTTGGAAATAAATTATAAAGTGGGGAAAAAGAAAAAGGGAAGAGGAGAAGGGAAAATCAAGTGAGAGAGGATTGGGAGAATCCTTTGTGAAGTAAACTATTTTCATATGAACATTTATAAATAGACTTCTTGTACATGGACAGATTAGAACAATCAGAAAAAACCTTCCTTACAAGGATGTACAGGCACTAACAGTTACATTATTTGCTGGCCTGTAATTGCAAAGACAGTGAGACTATTTTAGCCTCCTCAATGGAAAGTTAATGGCCACTGAAAACTTGAAGTATTTTCAATGAACCTTATACCACCTACCAAAACTGTAACTTAATATTAATGCAGATTTGGGGTTCTTGACTCAGAAGAATGTGTCTGTGTGTTAGCTTATGGGAAATTACTTGGTTAATTAAATCAGGAATTAAGGTGAGTCTCAGATTCATTGGGATGCTTGAGCTAATCTGATCATAGTTCAACTCAGTCTAGTCATTCTTATCTTAAGCGAAGACTATGTGATAAGAAAAATGTACCTGCTCTGATTCTTTCTTGTATAATTTTGTTTTGTGAATAACTCATTGGGGAATGTCTATTTTAGGATTTTTCTAAAGTGCCCATCATCACAGAACATAAGAATTTAGCAGATAAACTAGATGGGCATAGAGGTTTTCTATTAGACTTGTTGTATTCTTCTCCTGTCCCTGGTTATTGAGACCTTTCTTGGGGTAGGGAGTTTGGGAATGGAGGTTGTGGGTTTTTTTAGTTTGTGTTTAATTTTGTGGGTGTCTCTAATCTATGTAGGTGCTTATTTGGCCTTCGTCACCATAGTACTTGAACGCCTCTACTTATGGTAGAAATGTTTTATCAACATTTATTTTATATCTTCTCTATTTCATCCTTTAACCTTGTGTGTATGTTTTATATGATATTCACACAAAATTCAATGAGATTACTCATGAAATGGTTACAGTAATGGGCCCCTATTCCTTAAGCAGCTTATACAGGCAAACCCACCTTTCCAAAGCACACTTTGTGTGAGCTTCTCATGGCACTATACAGAGTAAATATAAAAATATACCATATAAACCATAACAATTCTATTACACAGTCAAACTACAATATATTAAAGCTTTTGATTAACTAATCATTAGTGGTAACTCTATTTTGTAAATACCCTGCTGATGAAACACAAGTACTGGTGTGTTCAGTAGCGGAAGATAACAGGAACACAATACTGTGTTGACCGGAACAGGTTGTCCCTTCTTGTTGCCATTAGTTTCTATGGAAACATTAACTTCCAAGTACAATAGGCCAATGCAACATGTGGTACATAAGCACAATCTATGTCAAGGCAACTGGGAGGACAATTTGTGCCAAACTCCATCTGATGTTAAAAAAAAATTAAAAACACTTATTGGAAAATGGAATCTTCTGAAAACTGGAAGAACCAAAAAACAACATTTTACATTTGTGTTCTTTAAGCAATACATCAAGCAGAATGCTATCCTCCACATGGTATACTAATTAAAGATGAGCCAAAACAAGGAATGAACTCTGAAATGCCTAATGCCAATCTTCAGAGGTTGGGATAAATTGGCACCCAGTTCCAAACCCCCATTGGTACTGGCTGTGCAAAACCAATAACCAACTGAAAAGTTTTGCAAAACTAAAGCCACTATCAGTTTGGTCTATGCTGAGTTGGAATGTAGTTGCATATCCAAAAAAACTCATGTGGCCCTGAAGCTACAGGTGAGGAAGATTTATTTGCACCATTGCAGTTTTCAATCAGGTTTAGTACTGCCAACTTACCGTCTGTTAGATTTTCTAGATGGGTCTCCATCCAGGCTTACACTGCAGAATTTATTATTATTTAAAAGAAACATTTGCACTGAGGCTTGGATATTGCAAAACAAAATGCCATATAATGACCCCATGTCAACTCCTCAAATGTCCTGGAAATAAAAGCAGCTGTGTAAAGCAGTCTTATGCATCAATAAAGAATACTGAGACTAAATATAATTAACCATGTGGTTGTATTTATATAAAACAGTTATAACTGAGGGATCAGTGTTTTTGATTCTAAGGCTACTAAAACTCAGATTTAAGGTGTCTCAAGTTGGGATTTCAGATATCTAAGCACACTATATTAATAGTCACTTTTGAAAATTTTGATTTAAGTCAGGGGTGGCACCAGCCTCTTCCGGTGGGGGGGGCTGAGGTGGGATAGACAGAAAATTGATGGGGGCTGCGCTATATTGACGCAATTAGCTAGGCTGCTGTTGATAGATGGGGTGGGGGGGCTGGTTACAGGTACAGCCCAGCGCGGCTGCAAGTTCCTTTTGAAGAGACAGTGAGAGGGAGGCCAGCCAGGGAGGAGCTGGGTGCTGGAGCAAGAGGGGAGAGTTTGGAGCAACGGCCGGGGGAGCTG